>NC_136057.1:1475336134-1475649134 GCF_964261635.1 Lissotriton helveticus | reverse complement strand
CCTTCATGCTGGACATACATTGGCTGTTGCATTTATGCAGTGACTACTTGGGAGCCAAACCGCATTAACAGAAGTTAATGCCCTTTTGTACAACTTGTAAATATATGAATTATGTCGCATTAGTATACTTTGGTTAATCACCACGTGTACAGTGATTTAATATAGCTGTCCGCTTTATCTTTTCAGCTTCTTTTTTTAATGTGCCGGATATCTTCTCTCTCTGCCTCTATTCCCCTCTCCCCTTCTGCAGCTCTAAACCTTTCCTTGCACGGTATCTACGCCCCCTCACTCTCTGGTGCTGCTTTGCCCTCTTCTCCTTCCCCAATTCTTCCTCTGCCTTCCCTAGCTCGTGTTCCCCCTGGCCCTCCTCCTGCCTCTGCTATTCTTTTAAATACGCGCTCCGCCGTAAAACACCAAACCGCTCTTTTCAATTTACTGGACACTGACCCCCCGGATTTCCTTTTCCTCACTGAGACTTGGTTTTCTGCCCATTCACTCCCTGACCTTCTTGCTATCCTCCCGGCAACTCACTACGCCCTCCGCGCCGACCGCCCAGATGGAAGAACTGGGGGTGGCGTGGCGATGATAGCTCGCCGTTCCTTGCAATTCCAGCTCCTTTCGCATCCTTGTATCCCCAGTGTTGATTTTCTGGTGGCCCGCTCTCTTAATCTCCCGGTTCCCCTCACGGTGATCCTTCTGTACCGTCCCCCTCAACACATGCCTTCTTTTGTGTCCTCTCTGCAGGATCTCTTGGCCACCCTGGCTGTAAATAATTCTTCGCTAATTCTGCTGGGGGATTTTAACTTTTGGCCGGGTGATCCGCGGGAGGACTCTCTCTCTAAAGATTTCTCTGCTACTCTCTCTTGCCTTAATTTTTCATCCCACGTTTCGACCCCCACCCATACCCACGGTCACATCCTTGACCAGATTTGGTCTCTACGCTGTAACCCTTTGGTCTCTTCTATTGCTCCCTGTGGTTGGTCAGATCATTTTTTGATCTCTTTTTCCATCCCCTTAGGTCAGCCCGAGAAAGCCACCTTGCCCAAGAACATCTGGGCTCGGAGCTGGAATAAGGTTGATCTCAATGACCTTTCCTCCTCTCTTTCCCTATCGGCCCCCGTTCTGACCGACCTCTCTGTGGAAAACCAGGCGAATGCCATTCACATCTGGCTTTCCTCGGCTTGTGACCAGGCCGCGCCACTTAAAAAGATCAGATCGGCCTGCCTCCACGATGCCCATAGGTGGTTCTCCAACGACCTTAGATCCCTGAAGCTCGAGCTTAGGCGGTCGGAACGTCGTTGGCGTCGCAACTATTGTCCCACTCTCCGCCTGACCTATAAGGCTCTCCTCAACAATTATAAATCGGCCATCTTAGCGGCCAAATCTAAATATTTCACGGACCGCGTTGCCCTCTCGGCCAACAAATCCCGTGAGATCTTTTCTTTGGTCCGTAGCCTTGCCACCTCTGACCGTGCTGGTCTTTCCCCCGCTCCCTCGCAATCTCTCTGTCATTCGCTGAATAACTATTTCATTAATAAAATCATCACCATTAAGGCCAACATCCCGACTGTGTCTCATCTCGACCTACCGGACCATCTCCCCCTCTCTTCCTCTGTTCTCGATCATTTCACACCTATCTCACTTGAGCTGTTTCTTGACCTTCTTGTTAAGGTCAAGTCCGGCTCTCCGGCGGATTGTGCCCCTGCTCGAATTCTCAGAACCCTATATACTAGTTGTCCCACCCCCCCCCTAACCTTCCTCAACTCTTGCTTAGCCCTGGGTACTGTCCCTTCTTTCTTTAAGTCTGCCATTGTGCTTCCTATTCTGAAGAAAGCTGGCCTGGATCCCTCCCTTCCATCGAATTTTAGGCCGATCTCCCTCCTCCCCTATCTAGGGAAGATTCTTGAGAGCCACGTCACATCTTGTCTCTCATCTTACATCGAGGAGAACAACATCTTGGCCTCCCACCAGGCTGGCTTTCGACCGGGCCACTCCACTGAGGGTGTGGTCCTTGCGGTCCTTGATGAATTGAAGGGCAAGGCTGATGGCAATTTTCCTCAGGCTCTAGTCCTTCTGGATCTGTCCGCTGCGTTTGACACGGTCGATCACGCTATTCTTCTTGACCGTGTCAGCGCAGCGGGCATTCAGGGCTCCGCCCTCTCCTGGATCGACTCCTTTCTTCAGGGACGCTCACAGGCAGTCCACCTCTCCGCCTTCTCTGCTCCCCCCCTCCCGGTCACGTGTGGGGTACCCCAAGGCTCTTCTCTTTCCCCTCTTCTCTTTAACCTTTATATCCGCCCTCTCATTTCCTCGCTTCTTGAGCTGGGGGTCTCGGTGTATAACTACGCTGACGACCTCCAGCTCGTCTTTGATCTATCTTCCCCCACTCACTCTCTCCCCAAGCTCAGCTCTACTCTTGTCTTTATTTCTCAGTGGATGAGCTTCAATCATTTGAAGCTCAACCCTGACAAGACAGAGCTCGTCCTCACTGGTGGTCCCTCCAACCCTTGGTCCCCAGCTTTTTGGCCCCTTTCCTTTGGTCCTCACCCTCCCCGGTTCCCTCTGTTCGGACCTTGGGCATCAAGATCAGTAATGATCTTTCGATGCACGCGCACATCAGTTCTGTTGTATCCTCCTGCTTCCTTTCCCTCCGCCTTATTCGCAAAATTTCCCGTTTTTTTTCTGTTGACGCCCTTAAAGTTATTATCACTGCCCTCATTACATCCCGCCTGGATTATGGTAATGGCCTGTATGTAGGCATTCCTGCCTACGAGACTCGTCGTCTCCAGGCCATCCAGAACCAGGCGGCCCGTCTTGTCCTCCGCCTTCCTAAATTTTCCCATATCACTCCTGCCCTTAAAACCCTCCACTGGCTCCCCGTTCAGTTCAGGTCCCAGTTCAAACTTGCCTGTCTGGCCTTTCGGGCGCAGGCTCGTTCTGCTCCTTTCTTTATCAATTCCCTGATCTCCTCTCACGCCCCCACCCGCTCCCTCCGTTCTTCCTCCCTTTCTCTCCTTCACGTCCCCCGTTTCCGTAAGTCCCGCACAGGGGGTACCCGGTTCTCCGTGCGTGCCCCGCAGATCTGGAACTCTCTTCCTATCTCTATTCGTTCTATCCCTATTTTCTCTCACTTCCGGAAAGCCCTTAAAACTCTCTTCTTTCGTCAGGCGTTCCCGGTCTAAATTTTCCCCCGCACTGGTCGGCAGACACTGATGTGTTCCTCAGCGCCAGGAAGCCGCTTGGCCACAGAGCGCTTTATAAGTTTCTTTTTCATTTCATTTCATTTCATTTCATTTATACAGGAATAGTGAAAGCATTTGCACTTTATTGCCATACCTTGCTCCGGTTATTTGCACATGTATTGAAACAGTGTTTACAAGTGTGTTTTCAATCTGTCTATTTAAGTAACAACCAATCAGTAAGGACGCTGATGCCGCACCAGCACTTTAAATTCACGCAACTTTTTTCGTTGCGCCATGTGACCAAGCCCTCTGTGTAGGGCGAAACGTTATCCTGGCGTGGTGTGCGATAAAATAAAAAAAACTCACCTGCACTCTGGGTCTTCCGTGTCCTTGTTGGAGTTGGCTGATCATTGATAGCTGGCGCAGCGGCGGGGCACAAGCAGCGATATATATATATATATATATATATTACCTACTGGCGGTCGCCAGTAGGTATATATAGTTAGGCTTTTTTCCCTATGGGATTTTTGAAAATTCTATGTCTAATAACTTTGGCGTTTGTGGACGGAATTGGCTGAAATTTTCTGGAAAATTGAACATTTTGTTTCTGAGCAGCCCCTGGAAATTTGGGGAGGTTTTGTCAAGGGGGGGCCCGAGAAAAAAGGGGGGTCCCAAAACGTGTTTTCCCCATGCAATTTTCCATAGGGCGGTTGGCCTCACTTTTAGCCCGAACGGCTGAATGGATTTGCATGAAACTTGGCAAAATGGTAGGGACTGGTAGCCCGATGTGCCTTTTGTAGGTCTCAATATATGTGCTCCAGTGGATTTTGAGAAATTAACGTTTAAAAAAAGATATATATCTGTAAGCGCGCTCCAGGCAGCGCTCCGGTCCGCGGACCTTAAGCGTACCGGAACTTCGCGTAGCGAAGCTGATTGGCTCTCCGGTGTCTGTCAACATTCTAAACAGTCCGGAGCGGCCGCCATCTTGTCTCTCGGTAGGATTGAGAGACAAGAGGAGGCCAAAACAAAGGGGGAAATAACCATAAGGGGGCATAGTAGATCCTCCCTGACCCCCTAGGTTTAATGTGGAGGCTTTAACAGGGCCCCGCGGGGCAAAAAAAAAATAAAAAAATTTTGTTTTTTTGCGTGGGTAGCGCCCGGTCCGCGAACCGGGAAGCGTTCTAGGCAGCGTACTACAATGAAAAATGAATGATAGACTTTTCAAATGCTGTATGTTAATTGATTGTCGGTTTTGTTGATTATTTTTTATTTTCTTTATTTTTTAAGCATTTTTTTTTATTGTGATTGTGTTTCATAATTTATTAAACTTTCTAACATTTCATTGTCAGAAATTTCATAATTATCATTGAATATACATTGTAGTCTCTGAGGGTGTAAAATGTCCTCATTTTCAAGGAGGTTATCTACTGCTTGTACACATTGCAGTAGTTCTTTGTCTAAAGTTTCATCGAAAAATTCAATATCATTTTCATCAATGATTTCTTGGCTGCTCTCTTGCAGGACAATTTGAAATTCAACTTTCTGTTCGCCTTCCATTTTGCCTGAAATTTAGATTAAAAAAATATATATTAGTAGAGATAGGGCACTGTTGGGATTAATTTTAGATAGGCAGTTTTTATCAGTGAATTTATCTTTGGGCAGTGTATAGTATCAGAGTGGAAGTAGGAATATAAAAAAGTGTATGTGATTTAACGTAAGTAAATTCATAATTATACAAGAGAAGCCTAACTCCATCCATAACTATAACAGAGAAGTCTATCTAAATCTATAACTACTACAGAGGGATAGTATATAACTATCAGAAAAAGTTTACCATATTAACTTATAGTGCACAATATACTTCAGTTTTAAAAATAAAAACTTACCTTTAGAAAGAAGTTGAAGGAATTAGTGAAAATCCTATTGAAATGTACACCAAGAAGTAGTAGTCAAAATGGCTGTGTTTTCTTCTCTTCCTTTATATATATTCAGGTATATAACCAATGAAATGTCAGGTAAAAAAAGTAGAAAATGAAAGTAACATATTAATTGGTTGTCAATTCCAACACTTCAGATGTGTTTTGTGAAGTAATTTACCTCACGGTATTTAGAGAGGTCTACAGGCTAAATGGCTAAATGGAATTCCAATCAAATTTGTGAAAATGGTAGGGATTGGTATGTAGTATGAGCTAATCTATATTTGGTGAAATTGTCTCCAGTGGCTTTTCTGTGAACTACTTTCCCACCTTTTTTGATGGTGCGCTTCCCAGGGAGCGACCCGGTACGCGAACCGTTGAGCGCCCCGGTTCGCGAACCTTAAGCGTTACGGGAGTCCACCATTTTGTGTTTCGGTCGAATTAAGATACAAAATGGAGGGCAAATAATGTTCAGAATGGGTAGAAGGGGGCACGGTAGACTTATCTTGACCCCCTAGGTTTTGTGAGGGTGGCTGAGGAGGCTTATATGTGCGAAAAAAAAACATTTTTTTAAAAAATTTTGCGAGGTTAGCTCCCGGTTCGCGTACCGGGTAGCGTCCCAGGGAGCGTACTTTGTTGAAAATTAGTGAAAAAAGTTAGAGGAAAAATAACAATTGTGAGTGATCAGATGTAGGGTAGCTCTGAGAAGAGCTTCTGGGTTTATGGTACATTTAGGTACTTATAAGTAGGTACCAATGCACATTCTTAAATTCAGAGTGAAAATTCTGTTGCCCTCATCTGAGAAGTGAACTCCATCTCCTCTGTAGATATCTTGCATGTAGTAACGCAAGTTATTGTTGTACAGGGAGCCCATTCCATGGTCTCTCATGTAAGCTGAAACAGATTTGTTTACATGCTTCCTCGACTTCTCAATTTGTGGACAAAATTGGTTTGACCACCTCCATTTCTGTCTTTGGCATATATTTGAATATACCAAGGCAGTCTGAGGAAAAAGTGCCATTAATTGCTCAAAGGTGTCCTTTAAAAGCATTTCCAGACCTACACCAGTCAAAGTGCCCAAGTCATTACCTCCACAGTGCACAATTAACAGGTCAGGTTTGGGCAAATGCATAAAGGTTTTCACCAATGGTATCAATTGGTGACATTTTAATCCTCTGTGGCCAAACCACTTAATTTCCACATCTTGTAAATTGAGGTTAGGTAAATTCCTGTTTTCAGCGTACCTTTGAGCCCAGTGAATATAACTATGTCCAACAATCCAGACAGAAAACATGGTGAGAGAAGGTTCTCCTGCAGTCAGATGAAGTGTGGCAATGAAATGGCAGTTGAAAAAATGAGAGTTTAAAATGAAAAAACTGTGGAGTTTCTGTGTTCATGAAGCAGTAACAGTGATTGGTGGATTTTGATTGCTGAAAACAGAAAGTTAGGGTGCACGGATGAGTTATTTGAAAGATGTATTTTGAATGGTCAATAAAAAATCATTAAATGAAAGAATGCACTGGATATGCAGGTGCACTGAGAGTTCAGAGTTCAATTGCAACATTGTTGTGTGAACTTGCAAACACCAGAAGTCTTCCAAGAGGTGGTTGCCATGCAGAAAAGGCAGAAAGGGCAGAGGGGGGAAGGGTTTTCATTTGAAAAAAAGTGAGGGAAGAGTTTTGATTGGGTGACATGAGAGATATGTGTGAAGAATTACAGCATTTCTGTGCTTTTGATAGCTGCAGACTCTGGAGTGCATACCTTTTGCTCTGCTGAAGACAAATTGGTGTGTTTCTGAGACTGTTTTCAAACTCAAAGTATTTGCTAAGGTGAGAAAATATTTCTTTAATTTAGATAGAGAATAGTGTGCTTTAAGGAGAAAATTATGAATTATGTGGCGCAAATTGCTTGTAAATATGATCCCACCTGTGCATGGAAAATTTAGATTTTGAATGTTTGTGTTACATAGCCATGTTAAAAGTGATACAAACATGCTGCAAAGGCAATTAAAAAACGCTTTTATGTGTCTTAAGGACATTTTAAGTAATTTTCCCATGTGCAGTGTTTTGAAATTATGATTTGAAAATCGTTTTTGGGGAAAAGGAATTGTTTTTAAATTTATGACAAGGACATAATGGTGTATGCTTCTTTATAAGGCAATTGACTGTCCCTGATGTTATTTTTCCCATTTTAATGTAAGACCTTTCTCTGTGGCGCAAATTGCTTGTAAATATGCTCCCACCTGTGCATGGCAAATTTAGATTTTAAATGTTTGTGTTATATAGCCATGTTAAAAGTGACCCAACCATGCTGGAAAGGCAATAAAAAAACACTTTCATGTGTCTTAAGGACATTTTAAGTAATGTCCCTGTGGGCAGTGTTTTCAAATTATGAATTGAAAATCGTTTTTGAGGTAAAGGAATGTTGTTAAAATTTATGTGCGCCATATGCCCCCAAATTTCTTTTTCAGGGGTGCAGCAGGGTGTTATTGAGACACCCCTGCACCTTTGGAAAAATTCCTAATTTGCGATGAGCTAATTGCTAATCGCAAATTGCACCTTCTTTCATATGGGCATCCTGGCGCATGGAAATGAATGGGTAATTTGCAATTAGCAATTTGCTCATCGCAAATTTGGAATGGTAAAGAATCGCTATTTATTCCTTAAAATTCGCTATTTTGGAAATGCAAAATAGTTATATGATACATATGGCGGTTGATGTCTAACAAGATAAGAAGCTTAGGGATACATTTATGATGACTGGCGCAATGAAGTGGACATCACTTACTTCATTGGTAGAGCTTTACATGTATTATGCCCTCTGTATTCTTCATCAAGCGTAACTTTAATCTGCAATCCTGAGTAGGCCTCACCTTAAACAAACCTCTGGATAGGCCACATCTTATCGTCATCCTGAATTAATCATTTAAAATGCTAGGGACAGATTTATGATAGGTGTATGCCTCTTTTGCGCCACTTACAAAACACTGTCCATGGGGAAATGACTTAAAATGTCCTTAAGACACATGAATGTGTTTTTTTAAAGCGTTTGCAATTTTTTTGGGTCACTTTTAACATGGCTATGTGACTCAAACAGTCAAAATCTAAATTCACCATGCACAGGTGGGAGCATATTTACAAGGAATGTGCTCCATGGGGAAAGGTCTTATAATGTAATATGGGAAAAATGACATCAGAGACACTGAAATGCCTTATAGAGAAGCATACACCATTATGTCCTTGTCATAAATTTGCAAACCATTACTTTTCCCCAAAAACGATTTTCAAATCATAATTTGAAAACACTGCACATGTGGAAATGACTTAAAATGTCCTTAATTCAAAATTTGCTATTCCTTATTTTGCGATTGCACTGAAGGATTTGCAAATTTTGCGATTCCTTAAATGCAATGTATCAAACAAAAAATATGTAAAAAATGACATTAAGGATTTGGAAACTACCACCAACTTCTAATTTGTGGTAATTTGCGAATTCTTTTCAAAAAGCATTTTTTTCAACAAAAAAAAAGGTGCCATATGACGCCAATACATGTCCTTAGGGCATGTATGTGTGCCATATGCCCCCAATTTTCTTTTTCAGGGGTGCAGCAGGGTGTTCTTGAGATACCCCTGCACCCTTGAAAAAATTCCTATTTTGTGATGAGGTAATTGCTAATCGCAAATTGCAACCTTCATTCCTATGAGCCTCCTAGCCCATGGAAATGAATGGGTAATTTGCAATTAGCAATTTGCTCATTGCAAATTAGGAATGGTAAAGAATTGCTATTTATTCCTTAAAATTCGCTATTTAGGAAATGCAAAATAGTTTGATGGTACATATGGTGGTTCATCTGTAACAAGATAAGAAGCTTAGGGATACATTTATGATGACTGGCAAAATAAAGTGCAAATCACTTACTTCATTGGTAGGCCTTTACATGTATTATCTCTTCTGTATTCTTCATCAAGCGTAACTTTAATCTGCAATCCTGAGTAGGCCTCACCTTAAACAAACCTCTGGATAGGCCACACCTTATCGTCATCCTGGATTAATCATTTAAAATGCTAGGGACAGATTTATGATAGGTGTATGCCTCTTTTGCGCCACTGTGCGTCACTTTTATGATGCAGCGGCGGTGCAAAAGATTTGCTATGAGGCGACAAAATTACAAATTGATGCATTTAGGCAGATATGTCATGGTGTAAAAAAAACGTACCACATGAAACCGATGCAGCAGTGATGCAAAAGACGCACCATGTTGCAAGACAGGCCTCACTTGGGGCCATATGTATCAAGCTAATTAGCATTCGCAAAGATCAAAATTCTGCGAATTTCGGCCTTTGCGAATGCTAATTAGACAAATGGTATGTATCAAACAAGTTTGATGCAAAATAAGGAATAGCAAAATTTGCTATTCCTTATTTTGCGATTGCACTGAAGGATTTGCAAATTTTGCGATTACTTAAATGCAATGTATCAAACAAAAAATATGTAAAAAAATGACATTAAGGATTTGGAAACTACCACCAACTTCTAGTTGGTGGTAATTTGTGAATTCTTTTCAAAAAGCTTTTTTTCCAAAAAACAAAAGGTGCCATATGACGCCCATACATGCCCTTAGGGCATGTATGTGCGCCATATGCCCCCAAATTTCTTTTTCAGGGGGTGCAGCAGGGTGTTCTTGAGACACCCCTGCACCCTTGGAAAAATTCCTATTTTGTGATGAGCTAATTGCTAATCGCAAATTGCACCTTCATTCCTATGAGCCTCCTAGCCCATGGAAATGAATGGGTAATTTGCAATTAGCAAATTGCTCATTGCAAATTAGGAATGGTAAAGAATTGCTATTTATTCCTTAAAATTCGCTATTTAGGAAATGCAAAATAGTTTGATGGTACATATGGTGGTTCATCTGTAACAAGATAAGAAGCTTAGGGATACATTTATGATGACTGGCGAAATAAAGTGCAAATCACTTACTTCATTGGTAGGCCTTTACATGTATTATCTCCTCTGTATTCTTCATCAAGCGTAACTTTAATCTGCAATCCTGAGTAGGCCTCACCTTAAACAAACCTTTGGGTAGGCCACACCTTATCGTCATCCTGGATTAATCATTTAAAATGCTAGGGACAGATTTATGATAGGTGTATGCCTCTTTTGCGCCACTGTGCGTCACTTTTATGATGCAGCGGCGGTGCAAAAGATTTGCTATGAGGCGACAAAATTACAAATTGATGCATTTAGGCAGATATGTCATGGTGTAAAAAAAACGTACCACATGAAACCAATGCAGCAGTGATGCAAAAGATGCACCATGTTGCAAGACAGGCCTCACTTGGGGCCATATGTATCAAGCTAATTAGCATTCGCAAAGATCAAAATTCTGCGAATTTCGGCCTTTGCGAATGTTAATTAGACAAATGGTATGTATCAAACAAGTTTGATGCAAAATAAGGAGTAGCAAAATTTGCTATTCCTTATTTTGCGATTGCACTGAAGGATTTGCAAATTTTGCGATTACTTAAATGCAATGTATCAAACAAAAAATATGTAAAAAATGACATTAAGGATTTGGAAACTATTGTGGTAAATTGGTGGTAATTTGTGAATTATTTTCAAAAAGCTTTTTTTCAAAAAAACAAAAGGTCCCATTTGACGCCAACACATGCCCTTAGGGCATGTATGTGTGCCATATGCCCCCAAATTTCTTTTTCAGGGGTGCAGCAGGGTGTTCTTGAGACACCCCTGCACCCTTGGAAAAATTCCTAATTTGTGATGAGCAAATTGCTAATCGCAAATTAAACATTCATTCCTATGAGGCTCCTAGCCCATGGAAATGAATGGGTAACTTGCAATTAGCAATTTGCTCATTGCAAATTAGGAATGGTAAAGAATTGCTATTTATTCCTTAAAATTCGCTATTTAGGAAATGCAAAATAGTTTGATGGTACATATGGCGGTTCATCTGTAACAAGATAAGAAGCTTAGGGATAGATTTATGATGACTGGTGCATCACCAGGGATGTGTCAGTCATCCTGCGCCGCTGTTCCGCCACCCATGGTGTGCTGCATTTACAATGCGGGGCATCATGGGGCAAAAATGGCACAGATGCGTGATGTATCTGTGCTGTAAAGGTAGTGATTGCTGGAGTTGTATCGCAAGTGCGATGCAGCTCAAGCAAGGCTCAGGGGTGCCCCATCTCCACAATGTTGCGTCAAGACCTATGCCTGCTTAAAGCAGGCGCAGGGTTTTGACGCAGCTTTCTCCTATCTGATTGTAAATACGGCACACCATGGGTGGCAGAGCAGCGGTGCACGTTAACTGGTGCATGCCTGGGGATGTGCCATTTAACATAAATCTGCCCCTTTACATTTAAGTATGTGCAGGACACACAGAGTCGGTGAGGCTTATCCAAGGTTAAGAAGAGATGAGTCCTGTTCACTGAAAAATTAGACATAGTCTTCACCTGATCAGCATTGCTGGACATGGCTAAATAATAGCTGCAAAATATTACTCTTGTTAAACAATTTTACTATTATAATCTCTGAGATTTGTCTCTTACTCTGCAACATCTCATTGTTGTTATCTTTCTTTAAAGATAAAGACAACATCAACATGAGCGACAATCTGCAATCAGTTGATTTTGACCTCATACTTGAACTTGTAATTGAAACATCAGTGGATGTTGATCCATTGGATGATTTAAATCCTGAGGATGAAGAAGAGCGTGATGAGGATGCAGATTTGTCCGAATTATATGACATAGGGTGGGAAGCTGACCTGCTTGAGCCTATGGAAATATAAACATTTATTTTTAAAATGTATAATTAATAAAAAGTAAAAATGTAAACCGTTTAATTTAAAAATAAAGACACCTTCAAAAACAGGTTATGTGTAGTGTCTTCAATAAAATATTAAAATATGCTCATAAAATTAGATCAGATTCACATATAAAATAGCACAGGTAACATAAATATAAATGTCATTTCTTTTCTGCTATTTCTGTATTGTAAATTTGCCAAGGACTAAAAAATCTTCTATTTAAAATGTCAAGTAGTGTGTTAAGTTTTTGATCACTGTTATTGATTTACTGTTTGGTAATAATGGTTAATACCATTTTTTATTATATATTACCGCAGATCATTTCAAGATTTCACCATGCCAACAATAGAAAGACAGAGAAAGGCTGCAAAACGTCAAAGACAGCAGGTGAAACAAAATAAGCAGCAGTCCTCTAACAAAAAGATTTGTCAAGTCACGAAGAAAGCACCGGGTAAGAGCACAAAATATTTCATAAGAAATATGTGTAGTAAAAAAAATATTACTACAGAAAATGTTTCAGTCCATAAAAAGAGAAGCAAATCAAATGGAAAGGAAAGGCCAATCAAAAATGTTACTGCTAGAGCAAGAGATAACTCTGTGCATGATAGTAGAAGGAAACAACAGTTTAGGGACATTCGTAAACGAATGTTCCGCAACAGGATAATTGGCAATTTGTTAAAAAATATTAAGAAAGGTCAACAGAAACTGGTTTTTTATAAGAGAAAAAAAAAAGTTGAGAAAGTTATTGATCAGGCATTTGAAATTAAACGTAAGTTATTTATTTTGATAATCAATAGAATTAGGAAGCTAAACAAGGCAATTTATGATTTCAAAAGAAATAGTAGATGGAAGAGAATAGTTAATCGTAGTAATTTTTGTGAAGTTTTTTCTGGAGAATGGATGCATAGTTCAAGCTGTGAGGCATTTTTTAATGAGGAGAGTTATTTCCAGGATAATGATTTGGTGCATGCAGTTGACACCAGTGGTCGTGCTTATGAAGTGAAAGATGGTTGTCCAGTTGAAAAAGAAAAACTTGTGACAACAGAGACAGAAGAGGTGTTAGGTAATGAGGTTTTAGGAAGACGTGCTAAGGGTCCTGTGTACACCTGGAAGTGTAGTAGTATTTGTAGTGTGCGACAGGATTCCATCAATTTGCTTTGTGATTTTGTACGGTCATTTAATAAGAAAAGTTTGAAGCAGAAAATAAGGTTGTTGCGAGAATTAGATCCTTGCAGAGTGAGAGAAGTGACAGGTTTGCATGGTCATTCACTGGCTTGTCTTTCCAGGAGAGTATGCCAGAGTGTTTTTCATCATTTCAGGATGCTAGCAGTGCATCATAATAAATTGAGGAAATTAGTTAGAATGTTGTATTATGCTAAGAGTCCAGCAATTATGCTTAAACAATTATGTGCTGCTCTTTTGCATGGTTCTGAAATAGATGTGAAGAACATATGTGAAGAAATTGAGTTTTGTTACTTTGGAAGTAAAGAGGAGAATGTTGAAATTGACCCAGAAGAAGAGGGTAATGTGGAAGATAGTGTACAGGTTTCCAGTACAGATAATTTCCAGAGGGAAATTGCGACGTTTCAGGTGAAATCAAGTGAGAGGCCTAATTTCACTTGTGTGTGTTGTCGACGCACTTATTATAAGAATCAGACTAAGTTAGTGGATTTATATGCAAAAAGTGAAAGGGAAAATAATAGTGAATGGAAGGATTTTGCAACATACTTGATGGTAGAAAATTGTTTTGATTTGGGATTCGATCAACGTGTGTGAACTTATTGTTGTTGCAAATTAAATCAAAACCAGATGCCTGCTAGAGCAGTTCATAATAATCTGGAATTGGTTGAGATTCCTTCTGAATTGAAGGATTTAAATACTTATGAATCTATTTTGATTCAAAGTATCCATCCCTTTCAGGCTATTGTAAGAATGGAGCCAAAGACAGGGAAATTGCCTCCATCAGATTTACAGAGAGGATTAAAGGGAAGAGTTGTTTATTTGCCTCTAGATTTGAAGAAAAACATTAACACAATTGGAGTAGAAAAAGTGGAAGAGGAACCTCTGGTTATCCTAGTTAATGGGGTTCCGACAAAGAATAAGAAAATATGGCAAGATTTAGTAGATGTTAGGAAAGTTAAAAAGGCAACATTGTATTTGAAAAAAAATAATAAATACTATAAGAATGTATATGTTGCAGAAGAGGAAGTAAGTGAGGAAGAGGATAGCGATTTGTGTGCTGGTCAAATTGAGAAAGTAGAACCCTCTACTAGTGAAGAAATATATGAACATTATAGTGTTCATCCTTTGCATTCCAAGGAAGTCATGGGGAATGCTATTGAGTTGTTTCAAATGAAACAAGCCAAAGGGAGTCCCATTAGTGTTTGGGAGGAAAGTTTGGAAGCTCGGTGTTTCCCACAGCTTTTTCCAACAGGTCAGGGAGGAAGATATGATGAGCGACCTCATCAAATTCCTGCTTCTGAATACCGGACTTTGCGATTGTATGCAGGAGATGCTAGGTTTCGACAATGCATTCCCTATTTGTTTCATCTCCTGTTTGAAAGCGATCTGTCTGGACTGTCATATGCAGTGAACCACATCTTGAAAAGTGGTATACACATGCAAAACATCTCGGCAAGTGACTTTATGGATAAAGTCAATGTCCAAGACAGTATTTTGGATTCTCACCTGATTAATCTCATGGCGTGTCAGCGTGGTACTAATGAGTACTGGTACCGTCGTCATGGTGATTTAAAATGTATGCTGAGGAACTTAGGTACTCCCACATGGTTCCTCACTCTGAGCTGTGCCGAGTATGGCTGGGAAGACTTACTTGAATTTCTACGAGAGGCAAATGCTAACGTAGATAACATCGAATTCAAGACACCCGGAGAACTGTGCTCTTTGGATCCAGTCAATGTATGTAGGTACTTCAATCATAGATTTGAAGCTATGATGTCTTTCATCATGAATAAGAAGAATCCACCTCTTGGAGAGGTGTTGGATTTCTTCTGGAGAAAGGAGTACCAAGCAAGAGGTGCTCCTCATATACATATGTTGCTGTGGATCAAGGATGCACCTAAATTTGGAACGGATCCAGAAGACTCAGTGATGAGTTTCATCCAACAGTATTCTACGTGTGCTGTTCCAAACGCAAAGGAGAAGAAAAGCCTAAGAGAAAAAGTTCTGCGTTTCCAAAGCCATCGATGTGGAAAGTACTGCCGTCGTAAATTCCGAAACAAGGACAAGTTCTACACCAAATGTCGTTTCGGCTTTCCACGACCGGTGATTTCTAAAGGAAGAGTAAACAGTTTGATGTCTTCGCTGCGACATAATGTCATGAAGAAATCACCTAAAAACACATACAATTTGAAGAGGAACGAAGAGTCCAACTACATCAACGACTACAACCCGGTGATTTTGTCCATGTGGAATGCTAACATGGATATACAGTTTGTGGCTGATAACTGTATGGCTGTGGCTCGGTATGTGACGTCTTACATCACCAAAAAAGAGAAGACAGAATTGAAGGATATGTGGGAGGACATTTCCCATGAAAAGAGCCTCAGCAAGAAGTTGTACAGTTTCAGTCTGAAGATGTTGTCGCATCGAGAAATTGGAGCTTACGAATGCTCTGACCGGTTGTCTTCAGCAAGTCTCTATGCCAAGTCCAGGAGTATCGTTTGGGCGAGTCTTGGTCTTGCTGCAACGCGTAATCGAGTTCTGAAACCTGTGCGGGAAATTGAGTATTTGGCGGAAAAGGAGCCAAACAGTACCGACATTTTGAAGACCAACATGTTGGATACATATTATCCAAATAGAAGCAGTCACCTCGACAATGTTTGTCTGTATGAGGTTCTTCAAAATTACATATTCAAGAGGAACATCAAAGAAGATACTGAGAAAGGAGTGTATGCTGTAATAGGAAGTGAGGGATGTCTGGTCAAGCAAAGAAAATGCCACTTGGTAAACCATCGAAAATTGAGTGGCGAATCTCCTGAAAAAAAGGAGTTTTTCTATTTAGCACTTTTGCAACTTTTCAAGCCTTGGCGTGCAGAAGAGGAACTGCTTGGAGATTTCCTCTGTTACGAAGACTCTTTCAATGCCGCCAAGGAGACCATAGAATGTCCTGCTTTTCCCAAATATGTAGAAATGTTGAATGCGGAAATTGAGCAGGAAGCAACGATTGCAGCCGAGATTGCCAGAGACAGTTCTCAGGACAGTCAGAGTTCTGCTTCATTGAGTCAGGATCCACTAGGAGGACCTGTTATCGAAAATGAAGCTGCCACTGCCATGAATGAAGTGGAAAGAGCCATGGCACATGCTCAGGAGGATGCGGTTAACTTAGAAGAGTTGGAAAGACAACTCAACGTTGAGCAGAGGAAAATATATGACGAAGTTACCATGCAAATTGATCATGGTTTAAGTCATGACAAGAAAGAGTGCTCATGTACGTCGTTGAAGCCTGTCCGACTGTACGTGAGTGGAGAAGCGGGAACTGGAAAAAGTTTCCTCATTAAAGCAATTTCATGCTATTTGCAGGAAAGGACAGAGTCATCGCTGTCTTGTGTTGTCACCGCTCCAACTGGACTGGCAGCACATAACATTAAAGGGATTACTTTACATCGTTTACTGATGCTGCCAGTGGAGCATGACAACAAATTACAATATCACAAGCTATCTGGAGATGCTTGTTTTGAAGTTTCAAGAATCTTGAGGAAAATGAAACTTCTTATCATTGACGAAGTAAGCATGGTTTCCAATGTCATGCTTGCCTTTGTGCATTTGAGAATGCAAGAAGTTCTCAAAACAGAGTATGATGTGTTATTTGGTGGCAAACACATCATTGTTTTCGGAGATCTTCTGCAGCTGACACCAGTGAAAGGGCAACCTGTGTTCAAAATGCTCACGCATGAAGATACCAGGAAGTGCCTAGGCAGCATTGGCAACGTCAATATATGGTTAAACTTCAATTATGCTGAACTGCATGAAAATATGCGTCAGGCGAAGGATGAAGTTTACAAGACTATTCTACAAGATGTTAGAATTGGAAAAGTGACCGAGCATGGGAAAGAAGCTTTACATGCACGATTACTATCAAATTTATATCCAGAACAAGATGTTGTGCCTGAGAATATTTTTCAGAAAATTACTGATAAGAAATCTGGAATATGTTTGATGCCAACTCTTGCAGAATGTGCCAAATTCAACAACAAAATGTTGCATTTAGAAAAGCAAGAGATTGTGAAACTGGAAGCTATTGACAGAGTAGAGCATATGGGATCAACAATTATTTTGTCTGAGAATCTGAAAACAAAATTGGATTCATTAGAGAAGAGTATATCTAAAACTGCAGGTTTTGAAAAGACTCTGAATGTGTGCTTGAACTGCCGTATAATTTTAAGAAGGAATTTACATGTTGAAAGAGGTCTGGTAAATGGATCAATGGGTAATGTTGTTGATTTTGTAAAATACAGAAATAGAGATGGAATTGAATTTTTAAAAATTAAATTTGATGGCATTGAGGAAGTACAGCTAATTGTTCGTTGCCTGCTAGATTTTTGCTTGTAAAAGACTTATATGTTCGCCGTAAGCAGTTTCCTGTTTGCTTGGCATATGCGGTGACAATCCATAAATCGCAAGGTTTAAGTGTAGACTGTGCATTGGTGAATATTGGCAGTTCTGTGTTCAAGGAGGGTATGGCATATGTGGCATTGTCACGAGTTAGAACTTTATCGGGATTGTACTTGATTGAGTGTGATGTCACAAACATTTGTGCGGATCTAGATTGTGTTAAGGAATACAATAGGTTAAGAAGAGAGTATGCGCCACATTTGCCTCAGTATCCTTTGTTTGAGAAACGTGTGGTAGGCCGGAAACGAAGAAATGTGACCAATACTGGGGAGGTTGTAGCAAAAAGACGAAAAGTCGATGAACCTAAAATTACAAGCAGAAACAAAAAGGATTCTGTTGAAGATGTTGTTGGTTTTCAATTTGAAAACAGTTCTGGTGTCAACTGCTATGCTAATGTAGTGGTTAATGTTTTGTTTTCTCTAGAAAATGTAAAAGAAGAGATTGTGGTCAATTCTGATCAAAGATTTTGCAGTTTGTTAAATTCTGTGTTAGAGAAATGTAGCACTGATAGAAGAAACATAGAAAGTGTGTCTGAAATTCGAAATCTGTTAGACAGATGTTCAGGCCAAACACAATTCTCTCAAAATATTCAGCAAGATTGTCAGGAGTTTTTAATGTATATGCTTGATGTATTGCATGCTGAAGGTGTAGATGTAGATCAGCTGTTTGGGCTTTCTTATCAATGGCAGCATGACTGCGAGAACTGTATGGTATCAAGTACTACTAGTGTAGACTCAGAAAGATTTATATATTTAACTTTGCCAGACAGTAAATCAGTCTCCTTTAATAAGCTAGTAAAAGCAGCTGATCACAACATGGAGTGTAGCCAATGTAAATCTGAAATGATGTCCACATTATTTATACGAACATATGGCCAGTATGTCATTTTAATGTTCCAACGATGTAGGCCTGATGGAACAAAATTGACAACTTTAATTAAAAATTTTGTAGCTTCGCAGTTGTCAATATCAGGAAGGACTTTTGTAACTGCAGCAATTATATATCATGACGGCCCTTCAATAACATCAGGACATTACACAGCTTATTTAAAGTCTAGAAATGGCTGGTCATTCTGCAACGATTCTGTTTTAATTTAAAAAAAAAAATTGCCGTATGACCTTAAAAACTCTTACCTGGTGTTTTTAAAACCAAAATTTTAGGGAAATAATCTTGGGATGTGCTCTGTGGAATTTCAAGAAGTTCTAATGGCTCCTACACAATTTGGCCTTGAGGATAAGTGTAGTTCAGAGACATAACTTCTAACCATAAGACTGGACGTCATGGAGAAATAAGTGCACTTTGAATGAGTTCAGAAAAACTATTTCTTTTTATAAGCTAATTGAAGCAGCCAATCAAAACATAGAGTAGAGGGAATGTAAGTCTGCAACGCTGTCTACTGTTTTACATTGCTTTGTGATTGAAAGTGATGTAGAGAATTAAATAATTGTAGTAGTCATAGAGTTAGTGTAAGTCTGCTTCATAGTAAGCAGTATCAGTGTCATAGGAAATGTAGAACATGACTGAGCAAGAAGGGGAAGATATTACTATTCCAGGATTGTGAAAATGATCTTCAACATTTTAATTCTGAAAGTTGCGGAAATGCCAAATGACGGGATTGGCTTACAAGAAATCCAAGAGTTATAAATGGGTCTGACAAGATTTGGCCTTGTGGAAACTTGTGGTAGAGAGCAAGAAGTCATTTATTGCATGTAACATGTTTTTAAAAACGATGGAGATTTTCTTTCAGAAAGTGGCGGGCTGAAAGTAATAACAGCACAAAAGAGTGTAAGCTGTTCATAGGACATCCTTTGACGTCATGGAAAGTAAGTTAACTTTAAGGAGTTCTGAATTCTGATTTCTTATGTTGTATGGGTTTTTTAAACACAATCATTTTGATTGTGGTTTTTTTTCCCCGCTGTTATATGATGAATACATTCAAGTCACTGTTTTTAGTGAATTTTGATACATTCTGAGAACAGCAAAAATAAACCATTTAACATGTATAATTAATTCTGTACTGTTTGCATTTATGATGTATATGTAGAACTGTGTAGGAGGCATGGAGAAGGTGAGGCTTCTGTAAGTGTCAAAGTTGTTGCATGCAGTGCTGCACTTCTGCGTATTCTTTCATATGCTAGACTACATCTGCACAATGAGATACCTAAGCAAAGGAAACACAAGTGATGTGATTGTGAAACGAGCAAAATAAATTGCACGTATTTCAATTACATCACCTGTGTTTCCTATCATTACGAATCACATTGTGCAGATCAAGTTTAGGTCTGTCCAGGGAAACATAGGAGGTTTGGACTTTGTTCAAGAGTGCAGTGGACATGACTCACTTCATTGGTAGACCTTCACATGTATTATGTCCTCTATTCTCTTCAACAACTCGAAATTTCATCTGCAACCCTGAGTAGGCCTCACCTCAAACAAACCTCTGGATAGGACACATCTTATTGGCATCCTGAAGCAATTATTTAAAATTTTAGTGTCTTGCGACACTTTTCTGAGACAACAGCAATGCAAAAGATGCACCATGTTTTAAGATAGGCCTCACTTCATCTGCATCAAGATACTGTTAGTTTAAAATGTATATCTTTAGGACTGTGTAGGGGGCCTGGAGAAGCAGAAGCTTCTTTAAGTGTCAAAGTTGTTGAAAAACTGTTTGTCCTTCAATCTTTTCCCTTGTCTTTTGTAATTTTTAAATACATGTTTTAATATTTTTGAAATGTTTGTTCTCTCTTTCACAGATTGAAAGTATAAAAACAAAAAGTGAGTAATTTAACGACAATTATAAGGTAAATGCTTTGTACTCTTTTCGTTACATTTCTATCACATTCACCTACTATTAGTTCCACTGCTTCATTTCTTTAACCCTCAGTTTCCTGCCTTTGCTACTTCCCTCATTCCTTTCTCTATTACCTACTTACTCAACTCCTTCCACTCTTTTTCTCAGTCCCTCTCTTCTTATAGTTCCTCACTCTTGTTCACTCACTCCGTCTCTATTACTCTTAGTGTCTTTGACTGATCACTCTATCACTACTTGTTCATAATGCTTTCTCTGTGTAGTTGAAGCACACTAAGGGGCATATTATGAACACAGCCAATAAAATTATTTCTCTTTTTATTGGCAGAAAACTGGTGCAAAAGTGGTTTTAGCGGCAGTTTTCTGCCGCAAAAGCAGCTTTAGCGACACATTTCTGCCAATAAAAGCTGCAAAACTTTTATTGCCTATGTTGATGATATGGCTCTATGTTACTTACATTTCTTTGCTGTTTCAATTAATCTTTTTCTGTTATTTTTTGTTTTCTGTTTTCTATTTTTTCTCTCTGTTATTCCTCATGTTTTAATCTTATTTTGAACATTCACTCACATTCTCCAAGAAACTCTTCTTTGTTAATGTTATACTCTCTTTTTTTTTCTTTCACTTCGTTATCTATTTTGTTTTTCACAACTATACCCTCTTCCGTCTTTTCTTCGGTAAATAGATCTATTAAACAGTATCTCTTCTTTACTCCCTATAGCTGTCTTTCTTTTAACATCACTCTCTGTTTACTTTCCTTATACTTACTCTTTTTTTTTTTTTTTTTTTTTTTTTGGTTAGCTCCCGGTCCGCGTACCGGGAAGCTAACCCGGGAGCGAACCAAAAGAAATAGAGCTTGCCAGAGTGCTAAACATTCTAGCAATTTTTTTTGAAAGGGAAGGTAGTTCTGAAAAGAACTTTTTTTAAAATATTTTTGTTGTTTTATATTTTTTTTTATTTTTTGAACATTTTTTGTTTTTTTTGTATTTTTGGAACGATTTTATATTTTTTTGGGGTTTTTTTTGGGGGGGGGGGAAACAACAAAAAACAGGCGTTGAAAAGGGCTCAACAGGAGCAAAAAAAAAATTACTGGGGGCGGTTAGGGCAATCATGGTGTTCATACGCCAGGTTGAGTGCATTGATGCTCATGTTGCCACACGCTAACAACGCACGACAGTGCATACAAGAGTGTATCATGTGGCCAAAATGTTCTTGTATATTTGGCACAGTTTCCCGTGCCTCTTCTGGTGTTAATGAAATTGGTATTCTTGGTCTGGCCACAGGAGTTGATCTTGGATTGTCCTGCATATCCCTTATTTCCGCCCGGCTGTAATTTAGTGGATGCTTCCTTGTCATGTGCCTGTGCATTGTGTGATTTCCATAACTATATTTCTTGTCCGTCCCTCTTGATAATTGTTCTTTGCATATGAGGCAGGTGACATACCTCGCATTGACTTTTTTTTGGCCACGAGGGATCGAATAAAACTGCCAGATGAAACTGGCTTTCTTTCTGGAAACCCGGGGCACCTCTTCTAAGAACTGTGGTTCTTCTCCCTCCTCATCCATTTCTTCATCTTCCTCCTCAGTGTTGGTAATGACCTGGGGAGGTGGTCCTCTCTTCCCATGAGGAGGAGGTGGAGGTGGTGGTGGGGGTGCACCAGCTGAAGCTACCAATGAAGCCATTTCTCATATAGTAGTAAAGGTCTTCCTCTCACAATGATGAAAGTCAGAGTGAGGAAAGAAGGAGGGGTTTTCATCATTTGGGAAAAACAATACTTCTCAACCAATGAAAAGTGTTATTTTTAGGTCACCTGACCTAGCCTTACATCACTATGAAACCAAAAGTGAAATGAACCAATGAAAAGTTTTATTAACAAGTCACATGACCTCTCACGCTCATGTTACGCGCTGCGGAACACGCCCCGGTTAGCTTCCGGGTCGCTGCGCTTCGCGCCTCGGTCCGCGCCCCGGGACACTTCCGGGTGCGCTAACGCGGTACGTCACAAGACGCATTACGCGGCAACGCGATACGTCGCGCTTTCGCGACGCGCCGCGGATCGCTTCCGGGGAGCTGCGTTTCGCGCCTCGGTCCGCGCCCCGGGGCACTTCCGGGTGCGCTAACGCAGTACGTCATAAGACGCATTACGCGGCAACGCGATACCGTCACTATGTTGATATCTTACCGGTTCGCGGACCGGGTCGCGGCATCAATTTGAGCTAACGGAAAGCTTCCCGGTTCGCGGACCGGGAGCGAAACAAAAAAAATATTTAAAAAAAATTATTAATAAATATATAAAATATATTTTTGGATTTAAAGAAGAATACATTTTACAGCTATAGATATTAGCTTTTAAAAAACCAATGATATTCACTGAAAAAACCATAGGTTATAGACCATATATAGTTAGGAATTAGCATTTACAAAACCTTGAAAATTCACTGAAAAAACCATAGGTTATAGACCATATATAGTTAGGAATTAGCATTTAAAAAACCTTATTTTACTCACACAAAACCATTGAAATTCCATATATAGTTAGTTGTACTAACTATATATCGCGCACCCGCAATCCACTGCTGATCATGTCACATATTACATCATTCATGACATGGTCAGTGACATCACTGATGACATCACTGATGACATCTCAAATGACATCACTGATGACATCACTGATGACATCTCAAATGACATCACTGATGACATCACTGATGACATCTCATTTGACATTACTGATCACATCACTGATGACATCATTCATGTGATAATACGATGAACCTCTTCAGACTCTAATATAACATTAGATACACTCAGTGTAAGCACAGACTCACAGATTGTCACTCATCCATGAAGTTACACACACACCTAGTCAGTCATGCAAACAATCAATCACACCTCCATTTTCCCAACTATACAGTTATACACACCTTACTTATTCAAACATATACTAAAACATATTTACTCTCTTATACAATCCTGGATACAAGTTCACAATGATGCATACAGCCACTCACACATTCACTGGCTCTTATGCACAGTTATTTATATATGTCAAGTCTCACATGTACTGTGTTTTACATATGTACTTACTTTGACATGTAGCACTGAGATATCCATTCACTCACCAATACACTGATGCACACAGTCAACCGCCCATACAGCTGTTTCCACATGCACTTTTGAACCCATACATCTAGTGAATCAACTGCTCACACATCTATGCACAGAGTCATACACCTCCCAGCCACCCACACACACACTCAGTCTCCCATACAAATACTTGGGCAACCAATCAATAACCCATATAGTTACTCATATAGCTACTGAACAACACATGCAGCAGTTTTCAGAACAACAGACATAATGATGCACAAATTAAGACAGTTTAGTCACTAACCCATGCACTCAGTGAGACACATTTAATCACTCACTCATACAGTCAGTCATGCACCTACTAAATCCTTCATCCAGACACTTATACATCCACTCAAGACATATTTTAACTTTACAGAAAAATACAGTCACTGGATGTTGTCATCAGTGATGTCATCAGTGATGTCATTTGAGATGTCATCAGTGATGTCATCAGTGATGTCATTTGAGATGTCATCAGTGATGTCATCAGTGATGTCACTGACCATGTCATGAATGATGTAATATGTGACATGATCAGCAGTGGATTGCGGGTGTGCGATATATAGTTAGTACAACTAACTATATATGGAATTTCAATGGTTTTGTGTGAGTAAAATAAGGTTTTTTAAATGCTAATTCCTAACTATATATGGTCTATAACCTATGGTTTTTTCAGTGAATATATATATATATATATATACTTGTTACCTCAGCAAGGACTATACGAGAGATACAAAATGTGCAACACAGGAAGGAGGGATTGTAGGGAAAGCTCACCTCTCATTGAAAAAGATTCCTCAGGACTGCCTGTCCAACAGCTGCGTCATTCTTCGTAGAAGAATCCAGGCAATAGTGCTTCGTGAAGGTACGCGTACTGCTCCACGTCGCTGCCCTGCAGATGTCCTTGATAGGGACTCCTGAAAATAGAGCCACTGACGATGCCACTGATCTTGTGAAATGTGCATGGACTCTTCTTTCGAGCGGTTTGCCCGCTTCTTGATGGCAGAACTGAATAGCACTGGAGATCCAGCGAGAAATGCTGTGTTTGGACAGCGGAAATCCATTTGGAGACGAACAGTTGTGAGGATTTCCTAAAAGGTTTCGTGCGCTCCAAATAGAACTTTAGAAACCTCTGACCGTCCAAAGAATGTAAGGACCTCCCTGCTGGAGTAGTAGGTCGCGGGGAAAAAGACTTCAAAATCAATGGTTTATTCAGATGGAATTCAGATGGAACCTTCGGGATGAATTTAGGATTCGTCCGTAGGATCAGGACATCCCGCTTGAATTGTAGGAAAGGCTCCATTATTGTCAGTGCCTGGAGCTCGCTAATCCTTCTGGCTGATGTCAATGCCAACAGAGGAGCTAGCTTCCAAGATAGGAATTTAAGGTCAGTTTTGTGAATGGGTTCAAACGATGCTCTCATTAGCTGAGCCAAGACCAAATTAAGTTGCCAGACTGGTGGAGGAGGACGGACTGGAGGAAAAACCCTGAACAGGCCTTTCAAGAACTGCTTGACAATCCTAGCGGACCAAAGCAAAGGACCTGAGGACGTCCGTCTGAATCTTGAGATGGCTGCCAGATGAAGTTTAACAGAAGAATGAGCCAACCCAGATTTAGCCAGCGACAGGATATATGGCAAAATCTGATGCGGAGCTGAATTGTAAGGGTGAAGATGTTGTTTCTGACACCAGAGGCAGAACCTATTCCATTTTGCCCTATAAGTTCTGTTCGTACTCGGAGCTCGAGCTTGAGACAAGGTGTCCCTACACTCCTTGGTGAGGTTTAGATTCTGGAATTCCCTGTACTCAGGAGCCACGCTGTCAAGTGAAGCGAGCTCAGGTCCGGATGGAGCACTTGACCCTGAGATCTCGTCAACAGAGAAGGACCGGCTGCAGGAGAATTGGATGGTCCTGAGAAAGCAGGAGGAGTTCCGTGTACCAGAACTGTCGGGGCCACGCCAGTGCAATCAAGATCATTCTGCACGGCTCCGCTTTGATTTTCCTGATCAATCTCAGGATCAGGGGTATCGGAGGAAAAGCGTAAAAGAATGCGCCGTACCAGGCAATCGAAAGCGCGTTCCCCAAGGACCCCGGATGGTGATCCCTGCTTGCATAGAATCGGCATTTGGTGTTCTCCGGAGTTGCAAACAGGTCTATGGTCGGGGTTCCCCAGACCGAGAACACCTCCTCCAGAATGGTTTGGTTTAACTCCCATTCGTGACTGGTCGATTTCTGACGACTCAGCGCATCCGCTGTTATATTGAGCGAACCTGCGCGGTGTTCTGCTGTCAGAGCAATATGGTGAAGAATCGCCCAATCCCGAATCACTTGAGCTTCTTTGGAGAGAATCTGGGATCTTGTCCCGCCCTGCTTGTTGATATAGTGCATGGCCGTTGTGTTGTCCGTCCGGACCAGCACTGAACGATTCTGAATTCATGGCAGAAAAGCCTGTAAGGCCAATCGAATGGCTTAGAGTTCTAACAGGTTGATGTGGCACTTGCGTTGAACCGGATCCCAGTGACCGCTCACGTGCAGTTCCTGGAGCACCTCTCCCCAGCCTTCTAACGAGGCGTCCGTGGTGAGAACCATGGGAGACGGAGGAAGTGTGAATGTTAATCCCTTTGCGAGGTTGTCTTTCACCAACCACCAGCCGCATGCTCCATTGCTGGTGTTACCGTAATCCTGTCATCGAAAGAGCCCTCCGCCTGGTACCATTGCTTGTCGAGCTGCTCTTGCAGTGGGCGCATTCGCAGCCTGCAATGTGGAATCAATGGTATGCAGGATGAGATCGATCTGAGCAGGGACTTGTAGAGCCGTACTGACAGGGATTTCCTCTTTAGCAAGAGGCGAGTCGATAGCATCAATTTGTTTTGACGTTCCACCGTTGGGTAAGCCTTGCAGCGTTTCGTGTCCAGAATGGATCCCAGAAACCTTGCTGACCTGGATGGTTGAAGAACCGATTTGTCCTTGTTGAGCTGTAGGCTCAGGTGGTTGAACAGTTGGATGCAGGTTGTAACGTTCTTGGAAGTTCCCTGGAAAGATGGAGCCTTGACCAGCCAGTTGTCCAGGTAGGGAAAAACTTCCAGAGATTGTTTTCTGAGGAATGCTGCCACCGGAGCCAACACCTTTGTAAATATCCTTGGTGTAGACCGGAGACCAAAAGGAAGTACTTTGAACTGAAAATGGCTCTTGCCTACTGTGAAGCGCAAGTATTGTCTGTGAGCTGGATGGATCGGCACATGGAAATAAGCATCCTCTAAATCCAGAGTCACCATGTAGTCTCCTGGATTTAGCAGACGAAGAATATCCTGGAGAGTGACCATCCTGAAGGATAGCTTGATGAGATAGGTGTTGAGCTCCCGTAGATCTAATATGGGGCGCCATTTTTCTGTTGTTTTGCGAACCAGGAAGAACCTGGAATAAAACCCTTTTCCCCTTTGTGAGAGAGGTACAGGTTCTATTGCCCCCTTGATGAAAAGTTGGTGGGCTTCGAGACGTAGCAGTCCCAGATGTTTCGACTCGTTGGCGCCTGGAGCTCTGTTTGGAGGAAGATGTTGAAACTCCAACGTGTGGCCACTCTGAACGATATTCAGGACCCACTGGTCTGATGTATAACCTTCCAACTGCTTAGGCAAAGAGAAATCCTGCCCTCCACTGATGTCATCGGAGGGGTAGGAACAATAGAAAGAGCCGTGAGGCCGCTATTGACGTTTGGAGTTGTCTCGTCCTTGACGACCTAGACGCCCTCTCTGTGGTTGACGAGAGAAAGACGCCGACTGGCCTTGGCATTGATTGGAGTACTGGGGTTTGTACGATTGGGAGGATTGCGAGTATGAAGAGTACCGGTGTTGGCTGCCACCTCTGTATGAGGAAAAACCTCTACCTCTCGCACCTTTGAATGTAACTTTGCGATAATTCAAAGACCCCAAGGACTTCGGCGTGTCCGTGTCCTTTTTGATGCCTTGAAGGGCGTCATCCACATGCTTTCCGAAAAGCATTTCTCCATCGTATGGCAAATCCAAGATTTTGTTCTGGACCTCCTGGCGAAACCAGGTGGCCCGCAGCCAGCCCTGGCGCCTTAACACAGCTGAACCCGCCAGGGCACGAAAAGCAGTAGTCGCTATGTCCATAGCACAATCGATCACCTCCGAAGAGGAACGCTCTCCTTCCATCAGTACCTTCCTGGCCTCATCTTTCGCTGCCTCCAGAAGCTATCCACAAACGGGGATAAATCGCACCACATCTGGTGATCATACCTGCTCAAGATGGCAAGGGCATTAGAAGCTCGGACTAGGAGGCTGGCCGTAGTAGAGAATCTTTTGCCCACATTGTCCAGACGTCTCCCTTCTTTGTCTGGCGGTGATGTAAGTGGTGTAGATGGATTTTTAGACTTGCTTTGCGCCGCTAGGGAAATAACGGAATCCGGTTTTGGTTGTCCAATTAGGCAAGGTGGACTGCCCTCTGGCGCTTTATACTTCTTCTCTAGCCGGGGAAGAACAGGGATGACTGTTGCAGGATTTTGCATGACTTTAATACTTTCTGACCATGCATGTTCTAGTATTGGGATTGCCCTAATGGACTTTCTGTAAGGTTCCTTGAAGTCATAAAGGAAGCAGTCAGTCTGAACAGTAGTAATCGGCAGGCCAAATCTTTTAGACGCACTCTCCATAAGGTTATGGAAACCTCCAATGTCAGCTGGAGGGGAGGTAGCAGTATCTGGCACTGGTGCATCTGGATCTTGAAGGCCATCATCATCATAACCTCTATCTGGATCATGAGGAGGATCTTCCTGAAGATTTCATCAGAGGAGACATCGTCACCCCGAACAGTCATAACCTCTTGGTAACTCTCTCTGGGTTTTGGTTCTGCAACTCATGAAACCACAGGTGTCACTGCCACCGCAGGAGTAGTAGGAATAGATGGAGAAGGACGACGCTCCTGTTGTACTGCAGTTTGGGATGGAAACCTCTTCCTATAATCCTGTAACATTAACTGCAAATCCGAAATTAGAGAAGACGGCATTGCCACCATATCCTGACGTAAGTCCTGTGGAGGCCTGTCTTGTTGGACATATTGGCACTCTTCATCGTAATATTCCTCAGAATCTGTATCCTGACACTTTACTTGTAATTCCGATGGGCTGTAGGCATCCCCATAAGGACCATCATCATCCTCGTTGTCAGACTCCTCATCCAATAGCAGAGTGGGAGGCAAAGGTGTTACCCGACTAGGAGAGGTCATCTCAGGGGTTATTTGTTGCTTTCGTATAGAAATGCGGACTTTTTGGATCGTCGACGACCTCGTCGTCGACAGAAACGTCGGCGTAATCATCGTCGATAGAACCGTCGACAGGACAGTCGACAGAGAAATGGATCTCGAAGTTTTAGTCGTCGATGGTGGATTGATCGTCGACGGTGTCGTCGACGAGCTTGTCGTCATCATCATTACAGCCGCCGTCGTCGACGTCGTCGTCGACGTCGTTCTCGTCGGCGTCACCGCCGTCGACACTACCTCTGCTGTCATAATCGTCGACGTCGAGAATGTAGACACCATCGTCAACGAGCAGGAAACAGGTACTTTAAACGTCGACGAAGCTATCAAGGCTGCAGTCGTCGAAGAAGCCACCATCTATGGAGCCATACGAGAACTCGGGTCTTTCTTTGAAGTTGTCGTCGACGTACCTGCTGATTTCGTTGTCGACGGACGTGGTTTTTTGTCAGGCTTTCCTTCCTGAGGGACAGTTGAAGGTTTCTTGCCTTCCTTCTCCTTTTGAGATGGTGGAGAAGTAACAGAAACATCTTTTTTCACTTTCTTGGTTTTGTGAGTCTCCGCAGCCTGTCCCAGCCTCTCCTTTTCACCTCGGTGAGGAGATTTAATGGGACTAGCCCTTTCAGACCTATCAGAGGTCTTTTGTAAGGCTTTGACAGGGGGCTCAGTAGAAGTGGAAGGGGATGACCTACCCCTCTTCCTGGATCTTTTGGAAGACGCAGCTGATGAAGAGTCCACATCGTCAGATGAAATAACTTCCTTAAGTGATTTCATCTTCTGCAGCCAAGTTAACAGGCGGCCCTCCCTGTCTCTCAAGGTCTTTGTAGAGAAAGTCCAACAGATCTTACAATCTGTAGCCTTGTAGTCCGGGTACAAGCAGTAGATACAGTCATCATGCTTGTCCTCCACAAACAGTCTCTTATTAGAACAAGTAGCACAAGCTCTAAATAATGCCTTCTTCTCCTTGTCAGACATTGTAAATTTGAAGAAAATGTAAAAGAATCCAAGTTGAAGAGAAAAAACTGAGCAGAGCTCAGTGGAGACTCCCTAGCACAACGTGTGGTAGAAAAATCTGAGGTTCTGAGGCTCTCTCAGGAGGGTTCTATGGGGTGAGGCTATTCTGATTGGTTGTTGCAGAAAGTTTGGGCTCTTTTACACAAAGAGGTGGATAAGCTACAAAATGAGATGAGGCCTAGGCCTAATTGTTTGTCTTTTGTGCCTATTGCTATGGTATTTTTTTATTTACTGAGGCTCCCAATCCGACGACGGGGGAATGATTCAAAGCATGGGAATCTATGAAAGTGCCACTACTGGGGCAACTATCATTTCTGAGGGCAACCACAGCTTTGGTATCCTTTGCGCAGAAGCTTGGAAAGAGGTCCCCCCCAGAAAAGGATAAAAATCTATCAAGCAAAGTGCGTTAGTGTAGCCATTTATGGCGCTGGGGTGTGGGGTTATGCCAATGTAGAGGAGCTACAAAAGATAGAGAATAGCTTCCTGCGATACCTACTGGCAGTCCCCCAAAGCTCTTCGACATTTAATTGCCACTTAAAATTGGGTTTAGAGTTTATAACTGACATTATCAAAATTCAGCCCATTCTTTTGTGGCACCGTGTGTGGACATCAGAGCACTGTGACTTGCCACGACAACTCATAAACGATTGTCTTAATCTAGCATCTATGCATAAGATCAGTTGACTAGCATATGTTAGGAACTTTTTAAAAGACATGGACTTAGCAAGATTTTTTAACCAACCAATGACCATCCTTGAAATTGGGAGGAAAGATTTAAGAAAGCTATGCCTATCCCATCTAGGGCAGTTACGACTTTCGGGAGAGGTCAGTAAAAGTTCAGTCCAACACATCTTGTCGATTCAGTTTACGTTTTCAATTCAACCCTATCTAATGTATAATCTGAATATGTATGAGAAATTTTTGCTGACCCGCTTCAGATTTAATATCTTTCATCGCCTAATCACTTTCCCCAACTAAAATGCTTGGTCTAAAAATCTTTCTCTGTGTCCCTGTGACGAGCTGTCCTCTCAATCTTTAATTCATATAGTCTTATTCTGCAGATTTTATGATTATCCCCGCAGGAGATGGATTACACCTATACTAAGAGTTATGGGACTACGATGTTGCCGCCCAGCATTTTTATCACTTCTATTATTAGAAAATAAATTGTATGCTTAGTCCGTTGCTTGCTTTTTGAAGGCAAGCGTCAGATATCGTTTAAACTTGACATAATAATAACTCTCGCGGTTCTCCAACTTGAATTACCTTGTTTATTTTTCTATTCTGCAAAAACGTATTTCATTTTTATCCAAATGCACTAGCATTTTAACTTTGAAACACTTTTTAGCATATTGCTCCGTTTTTAAACAATGAATCCGCAATTTGTAAAATATATTGACTGTATGTATCTGTCTATATGTTTTATTTGTACTTTTATGGTTCCCTAAAAAAGTTATGGTAACCGAATAAAGGAATCTTGATTTGATTTGACTGTACAACTTGGGGTGTGATTTTAGCGGCATTCTATACTTGGTGCTTCGACACCCCGTCAGTGGCTGTCCTGCCCTCAGTCATTAAGCGTGTTCAGGATGAACACGGGCCGGAGGCGGCTGTGGAGTTGGGAATGCGACTCGTGGGAGCGTTTGACATGGTACGCGATCTCGTCCTTGCAAATGTCAAGGGGGATGCGGTAAGTTTCCAGGTGTCTAATGCTTTGCGCGATGTCCCTGATACCGACAATCCCCGTCAGTTACCAAAAATTATTACGGAGGCTTAGAAGACCGTTGGCAGTAATAGTTTGGGTGTTAAGCCTTTTGCTAAAAAACAAACACAGCAGCAAACTCAACAAGCGTCATCTGATAAAGATGACCGCCCAAGAGTTCAGAAACAAAATTGGAGTAAGAACAAAAAACAGGGGAAACAGCAACAGAAACAGGGGTCCCATCCTGCTTCACCTACACCTGCCTCTACTGATCCTACATATGAGTTGTGCGACCGCAGTACTATTAAGTCACCTGATAGTTTTCAGGTTCCTGAACAATGTTCTCCTCGCTCTTTGCAGGAAACATCGGTCTCAACCACCGGTGGAGGAGGTGGCGGCAGAGGTCAAGGTGCCCAACAGAGTCGTGAGCAGCCTCGCAAGGCTGACAGAAAAGGCAAGCAAGACGAGTCACAGCGACAAAGACCCCAGTTTCAGAAGAAGAAAGTTGCTGCTGTAAAAGCAAGCAATGCCACAGATAGTGAGAACGCAGCTTTGGAATCAGACATGGGCGCTGACACTGTTGGACAGCGCGGCGGAGATTACCATAGTGAGAGAGGCCCTGCGTCCACTACTGAAGGTGACAGCAGCTGACACCTTCGTTGTAGTTGAGACAGCGGACACTAGAGTGGCTCCCCCTGACAGGCTTTATGAAATTGTCCTTGTAATTGAAGGTGACATAGAACGTACCATAAAAGGGGTATTTTGGGAAAATCTAACTACTACCTATGATATATTGTTGGCGGAGGTCGACTGGCCCCCTCCTTTTGCTTTAGCTGCTCCCCAAGGGGAGGAGGTAATCCTCCCTAGTTTCGCGCACACAGTGCCGAAAGAGCAGGTGCTGCATTTTGCTGAGATTGGTCTAAGGCACTTGCGCCTGCGTTGCACCGTACTCACTGTGGATGGGACAAATTTTCCCCTCGACATGAGATTCCTTTGCGGTCAATGCCACAGCCTCAACCTCAATACCCCATGCGACCTGAAGCAAAGGCTTCCGTTGCAGAAATCCATGAACAATTGTAATATCAAGGTGTAATTGAAACGTCTGTGTCTCCGATGAATAACCCCCTTTTTACTGTGACCAAACCAGATGGTTCGTACCGTTTGGTATTGGATTACCGCCATTTAAACTCACATTGTCGTACGTGCGCGGTGCAGAATACTCACAGTTCTGCTATTGGGGATAGTCTTGTGCGTAACCGGTTCAACACCACACTTGACATATCCAATGTTTTTTTTGCCCACAATCTGTCCCCACTTAGTAGTCAATGGACAGCTTTTACCAGTGGTGGCAAACAGGGCCAATTTTGCTGTTTGGCTATGGGCTATAAGAACAGTCCAGGCGTATTTGCCGCTCGCGTTGTCTCTCTCTTGGAGATTTTGGCTACAAATTTAAATTTGCAAAATATCACATGGCATAGTACAAGGCAAGGTGATGTTCCTGGGCTATGAGCTCAACAATGAAGGTCAAGGATTGGCTCCTCACTTCCTGGAGAAATGCGCACTTTTGCGAGCTCCCGCAACACTGAAGAAACTACAATCGTTACTGGGCTTTTTGAATTTCGGGCATACCTACATTTCCGAATATGCCCAGCATATCAAGCCTCTTTACGCTTTGATACAACCTGTTTTTCCAAATCGTGCTGGCTGCCTGAGCATTCAGCCATCTTGCAATCTTTGCAGGCTGATCTGCTTGAATCTAAATTCTTGCTAACCCGTGATAACCACACCAACCTGGTGATAAGAATCGTGCCAGGTGCGGTGGGTTTCACGTACCTCACTTTTATTGAGGGTGACACAGTCCCTATCACTTACAAGTCACACTTGTACACTTCGGCTCAGTTGCGGTTTGGTTTTCCACTGTGGAAAAAGTTTTGACAGCAGTGCAAAAGGCAATTCTTAAGGAACGTGCACTGTCGCAGGGAAAATGCATTTTGGTTGTTACTCCGTATCCTGCCTTAGAGGCAGTGGCGAAAGCCAGTGTATCAAATTCTAAAGCTTTGCACCCTCGGTGGATACAATGGGCCACGTCCTTGACATCTCTGGATGTCACGTTCATTTTTGATTCCTCACTGCAAACTCAAGAGTACTTGCAATATGAATTTGTTCATCCTGCTCTTCTGACTATGCGTCCACTTGAGGATTTCTGTTGTATCATTTACACTGATGGCAGTGCGCAAGCGGCTACGTGTTCAAAGCACACGTATTCTTCGGCCTGCGCAATTGTGGTTGGTACTATGGTGGATGGAGAATTCAAGTCCGATGTCGTGCATACTCACTGTACCGCCCAATTGGCAGAGCTCCGTGCTCTGGTGCTTGCATTAGAGTACACGGACCCCAGTGTGACCACTCTAATTGTAAGTGACTCTTATTATTGTGTTCAATCCTACAAGGACAATCTACCCTTCTGGACTCAAAATGATTATCGTGACTCAAGGGGCGCAAAATAAAACATAAAATGATCTGGGTTCGTGTGGCTGAGCTTATAGAGAGGCTGCCACTTGTCTTTGTAATTCATACTCTAGGTCACCAGCGTGTTGGAGTTCACGCTGTTGGCAACTGTCTCGCAGACGAGGCTGCGAAGACAGCAGTTGTAACATATGCAGTGGCAGCGGTTACACGTTCCAAAAGTAAGATTGATGATGACATCTTGGCAGCTATTGCCGCGACAGAGAAGGGAGGTAATTATCCTAGAGGTTTCAATGTGGTATTTGTCAGCAAATTAAACCTTCTAAGGCTGCACGACCGCCCGAAACTCAGTTGCACATATCTAATAAACCACTTGCGTGTGTTTATTTAGATCACTGCGGTCCTTTCTTATTTGATACTGCGTATAAGTACATCTTAGTAGAAGTTGACTCTTGCACACAATTTCTTGTGTGGCTATGGCCACAAAGGAGTGCTGATTTTAGATCTGTCGTAAGGGATTTGCGGGTCTTTGTGGGAATTTTTGTGTGTGGTACCCTTCCATTCAGACCAGGGTTCAGCGTTCGCCTCCAAGGCGTACAAGGATGCCATGGCTTCATTTGGGGTCCAGGTCAAATTTTCGTCTCCATACCGGCCTGATGGTAATAGTGTTGTGGAGCGGATGAACCGTGACTTAAAGCAATCCTTGACAGCTAAGGTATTAGGTACTGGCAGAGACTGGCTTAACCACCTTAATAGCGTACAACGTGCACTAAATAATCTCCCTAGAAGGTCTCTGGGTGGGCGGACCCCATAGAAATGCTCTTTGGCATCAAAATGTTTGTCCTGGACCTTGATGGTCTAGACATGGCAGCGACAGCTGCATCCTTTGACGTAGATGAACATTCTAATGTTTTGCAGAACCTACAAAAGACCAGAGACAGTCTTGCAAAGGAACACTTGCCCTCCACATCTGATGCTGCGTTGCAGATTCCGGTAGTCGGCTGGCTACCTCAAGTTGGACAACTGGTCCGAGAGAAGATCGACAACATGAAAGATGTTGGTCTTTCCAATCGAGCTCCAGTTGCCGTGCTTGGCGTGCAGGGTTCAAGAACAGTCATTTTACCTCCTCTTCCTGGAAGGGGGACAGGTACATATCCATTGACAATGTCAAACTACACAGGGTGGCCGATTCTTCATAGTATGACTCCTGCCGTTTCGTGTCCAGCGATGGTGCGACACTCTGTTTTAGTTCCGGATCCTGCCATCGGCCTGATGTCATTGAAATGCATACAGTTGCGAATCCTTTATTGAATTCAACTGCTGCTGATCCTCTTAATGATACTGAATATACTTACCCCACTGACTTGTCTATGCCTGATTTAGAGACCCGTGTGGCTACTCAATCCCGTTTTTTATTTGACACTGGCTCTACAACACATAAGGCCCCTTCAAAAGTTTCGATTTTTGCTGCCTGGTTTCAAAAACATTTTTTAATCCCCCCTTACATTTGGCTGGTACTTTTTGCAATTTTTTTATTCATTTCCATTGGATTTGTGGTGTATTTTGTTAGTTGTATTAATGGACACTACATTCAAGAAAGAACTTCAATTAGACTAATTGATGGAACTTTGGCCCCCCCACTCCTCTTCGCATAAAATGAAGAAGGACCAGACATTTGTGAATATAACTGCTTGGCCCGTTTTGGATGGGATTGTATGGGATGCTGTAAAATTCCAGATTCATGGTCCCACAGAGGTTATTAATGTTCCCAATGTACTCTGTGTTTCTATGGGCGATGTGGTTAATCAAAATATTCGGTCTAATGATTGGGACGTCCAGGCCGTAGAGGCGTTGTTTTCTGATTTGAAATATTATGCTGCCTTTGATGCTGAAGATTTATATTTAGAGTCTGCAAACTATGTTGATTTGTACTGTTACCAGCATTTTGGAAATCACTTTCTGCATACAACAAATTCATTTAGAAATGTGGTTAACTACACACAGTGTGAACATTGTCCCGCACCATTGGAAGGCAGCTCAAAAACGCTTTTGAAAACGTTTTTTTATTTTACTGATTTTAATCAATCTAACCATGATGCATTTTATTTTAAGTTGACTGAGAAGTCATCTTCCAAGGTTAGACTTACCCACACTAAACTACTAAGTCCTTTATTGACCAGTTGGCTGTTGGGGACTATGAACTGTGGAAAGATACAATTGATCTTAAATCTGTTTGGGGTTATAAAAGTTGGCAAGTGCAAGGCACCGAGGCTTTGCATTGTGCATGTCTCATCCCACACCATATGTTGTTTCTGAATGCTACTATTTCACAAACCCCCTGTTTTGGATTGGCTACTTCTAAAAAATTAAATGCTCCTTCATTTCCTGATTTGGGTGAATTTCCCCATTAGAATAATTACACCAGTACTTCCCTAAGTGATTTACAAGCCCTGTTGAAAAATTCCTCGTTTAATGTCCCCAGCATTAATCCTGAAGGCTGGTTGTTATGGCAAAAAAGTGCAGATTCCTGCCAGCACCGTTTTCTGGGTCTGACCCCTGGCTTTACAGTGGTTAGAGTAGATCCCCGTTTTCAGACTCAACATTCAGTCACCACCTATTCTGTAGGCAAACTGTGTCAGAGTTGGCTCAGACACTCGACCTTAGGGTCTGTTAAGTTGCATTTGTCCAAGCTGACTGACACCGTCGACTTAAATGATTTTGTTAAAGGTCCTGCAGCAGGCAGATCCAAAAGATGGATATATGCTGCTTACAACGAGGTTTGGAAACTGTCCCAGATTGAAGCTGCTTCTATGCTTAGAGCTATTGATCAGGCCAATTTAGGAAAGTTTGTAGATAATAGCATTAACACCCTTTCCTCCCGCATTTACACATTGGATAATATTGTTTCATCTGTTGTTGATATTGTGCAAGAAGACGTTGCTGTCCTGTATCATGGGCAAAATCAATTACGTTCTGTTATGCAGTTTGCATGGACTCAAACGTTGAAAAATGGCAAAGGGCCTTGGGATTACATGAACACGAGTTTGTTATTTTTATCTTTTAATTTGACTGTTAAACAACAATTTATGTCAATGAAGGATGCCACGTTTTCACTGTTGCATATTGAATAACTGGAGCATTACCATTTTCAGTGGCCGAGTCGGATTCTGAAGTTTGTCTCATTCATGGGTTAATAACTCTACCTTTTCCCCTGTTTAAATTTGAGTCTTACATGAAACACTATGCCATAGGTAGATTTGAACCTTTAGGTAGCGCTTATCTTCATGAAGTTTTGAGTCTCCCATTCACATATAGGTGCTTGAGGGAAGGAAAGGAAGTTTATTTGAAAGGTGAAGATTGCACATCCACACCAGATCATTCATTAGTCGGTAGAAATCTGCAATTGCACGGTTCTTACAATGTCCAGGCACCAAATCTTGCATGTGTTTGAAAGGCACCCCCACTCCGGCTATTACACCAACTTTCACATTGCTCGCAAACGGTAGTTATTTGTTATTAAATAATGAAGATTGTTGTGGTATGCTTGCCGGTATTCCTTATATCGTTACAGTTTCCCAGCGTGTGGTTTGCTGTAAGAATGTCTTGTTTCCTCCTCCACATGGGAGGCTCAATGTTTCCATCTGGCCTTCTATTCCGAACTTGAAAGCAGAGTTCAACAAGATGAGCCGAATAAGAGCTCTTTTGTCCCAGAAGGAAGTCCCCTTACATCTGTGCGTGAGACATTCGTCCTTCACGTTGAAAATACTCGTACTGAGGTGAATGCCTTATTAAATACAGACCTGCCCCTGCATATCGGTGCTTTGATTCACACAATCTTTAATGCCTCGTCGACCACTGGCCTGGCACACTTTTTTAAATTAGTATGTTCTGGCCTTGTGACCTCATTTCAAACTATATTTGGTGTGATCCCTGCATTTTTTCATTCGATTTTTTCGAGTGTCTTTCGCGTTTTCCCATTAATTCACGCTTTAGGAGCGGGCATACTGCTGTTAATTTGTTTACTCCAAAATGGATGCACAGTTTGTGCCCCACGACGATCTGCCCCGGCTGCTCCAGCTTCGTAACCGGACGCTAGAATACTATGGATCGCTGCCTCTGAGTGTGGAGTATGGTTTATCTTTCTGGTTCTCATTCTTCACTTGCGTGCAGCCTGTTTTCCATTGCCTGGATTGTGGATTTGAATGGGCCCTGGATTTGTGTCTCGGAAACACGGTGTCTCCTGACCTGGATTTTAATCTACTAATGAGTCCCTTAGTTGCTCATGAAATAGATTGTTCTAGTTTCGGGACTATGGGCTGCGCAGCGGCTCATGGGGTTTTAGGCAATTGTAACTTTTGGACTGCTGCCAATGACTTTCTACCGCGCAGTTAAATTGAAGTAAGCCCGAGTTGTCCTCTGATGGTGCTAGAGGCTCCGGCAATCGAAGAGCATGTATGTTCATTTCTATTACTTAATTGGATGGCTGAAATGTTCATGGATGATGACATCGACTTCCTATTGGAGGCAGTTGCAACGTATGGTGCCTATACACTGTTGGATTGCAGTGTGACTTGTTTTGCTTCATAGACACGTACTGAACTTGTGAAGACTTTTTTTCTCCCCCTGTACTGCCTTAATATTTTTCTTACTTTTTTAGGTCTTTTTCACACCATGGCCACCTGTGATTATTTTCACTAACTTGGTTTCTTTTTAATTCGGATTTTACTCCCAATTCTCAAGTTTGGCAAAATTCCTAAACTTGGTTCTATCTCATTCCAACTTGAACTCTGCTCGGCGTTCTATGAATTTTGCCCCCTTTATTGTGCGTTCCCAGATAATGGGAGGGTGTAGAATGGCCTAGGGCCTGCTTCGCTTGCATGTTATGTTAGCATGGCTTATTAGAAGTTTAAACACCATTTTACCTTTTGCTGCTTTTGTACACAGCACTGCATAGCTGTTTTTGTAAGTTAGCCTTCACGAAGGTCTATACATGAGAAAAGGTTTGTTTTCGACATCTCTAGACTTACATCGTGCCACTAGTCTGCACAGTGAGTGCTAAAGCCTCCAAGGTTATCAAAACATGTTAGTTGTTTTTCGACATGTTCGGGTAATGTTTTCTAGGCACAACATTTTGGCAGCTGTGAGCCAAGTAAGATTCTGATGTCCTTATTATTACACACTAGCCATGATTTCAGACACTTGGAAGATTTTCCATTTCCAGGGATGCAGAGAGTCTATGCTGATCCAGATGTAATTTACTCTTACTGAGCGGAAAGGTAATAGGGTCCCCCAAAACAAGCCTAAGAGACCTTCTATAGTTTATAATACATATTTCTACTATAGGGAGGGTGTTAAAACTAGGCGCTATAGGACCCGTTTTCACCATCATTGTAATATGATTCCTCCTTTTATATTTTATGGAATTGTAACCATTATGACCATATTATTTTTAATCATATGTCTGCTTATGTTGGCTAAAATATTGCACATGAGAACACGTCGTTAAAATAAATATTTTAACCTTACCGTGTCTCTTCTTTACTCCTGTTGTGGACTGGTATGAGAGTATAACAAACGAGTGTTCTCACTTCCCACCATTCCTGAGATGGTTCTAAGTCCCATGTTCTAGGTTGTCTGATCATTGGTTACTTTGCTATAGGACGAAGAGCTAATGTGACACTGATGCTAGCTGGTAGGGGTTTTTCTAGGTACGGAGGTGAGTTTCTGGTACACCACAATTCACTGACGTCCTAGGTCTCTGTTCACAGTTCTGTGTATGATCAGGATCCTTGCAGCACTGCAAGACACAGCCTTCAGAGAGGAGATACTTAAAGAACTTGCTCAATTTTTTCCATAAACGAAGGTTCGGTGGACTCCCATCAACGCTGTGGGAAGCCTTTAAGACAGTAATAAGGGGAACATGCATAGCCAAGCAATACGGGGTCCTAAAATCAATCAGACAGATACTAGTGGGTTTGGAGAAGAACATACGAGACACTGAACTCCTATATTACCAAACAGTTGAGCCTGCACATCTTGCAACCCTGAGAGGGAAAATCTCAGAGCTTGGAGAAGAGGCGGAGAGAGAACTGCGTTTCCTGGGTAAAGGCGTTAGGGCCCGGCGCTACGGGGAAGGTAAAAGACCAGGTAGGGCTTTGGCAAATACACTTAGGCAACCATCAACCTCAGCTTACGTAACAGAACTTCTAGATAGTGATTCCACGCTACACAGAGGACAGACAGACACGCTTACCCGCCTAGTCAACTTTTATTCCTCCCTTTACATAGCCACAGAGGACAGCCCTCACCATGAGCTACAAAACTACCTGGATTCCATTGAGCTAGTTTGGCTCAGTGATGCCCACTGGGCCTATCTAGATGAACCCTTTTCTACAGAGGATATCATCCAGGCCATAAATAGTATGCCTGGAGTAAAGGCTCCGGGACTCGATGGACTGACGACTTCCTTTTATAAGTCCTATGTGGTCCAGCTTGCTCCCCACCTCCTGGCAGTCTATCAGGAATCTTTAGACCAAGGATCCTTGCTGCCAACAATGAGGGAAGCAGTCTCTGGCAGGTAGAATAGCCAGGGTTCCCCCAGGACCCCTAGCCGATTGTTCCCTACAATTGGTTAAACTACTAGCCCCGTATGTGAACACGTGCAATAACTTCCTACTCCTAGGTGATTTCAAAATCCATAGTGAATGTCTCTCCAACCTAGATGCACAGACTCTTTTGGCTGATCTATCCCTGTTAGGCCTATTCCAGCTCAATGAAGGCCCAATCCATATAGCTAGTCACTGTAGGAGAGTAGGGTCTGCTATCCTATGGTCACCCCAAATTTTTGCTTTTTGCTTCACTGGTTTATGACTTAATGTGGCTGTGGGCCTGCTAATCAGACCCACAGCCTGCTGTTCTCTCTCTAAATTAATACCAATGCACTTTAGGTGCATTACGAAATTGGAACTGGTTCACCTTATTGGCCCCTGTAACAGTGTACACAGTTACCCAGGGCATAGGTGCTTCCAAGGCCTACCAGGGGCTGCAGCACGTATTGTGCCACCCCTGGCCTGGCCTCCATATTTGACACAACTGGCTGATCACTCAGCTGGGGTAAGTCGGTGTAATCACCCCTTACTTAGGTGTAGTATGCCTATGCCTAACCTAAAATGGACACATATGTTCCTATCAGCCACTCCTATGGAAGGCTTCATCAATCCTGGAGGCAGAGTGCTTGGAAATATGTGAGATGGTGCTCTGGCATGAGCTGAGCCTGTCTGCAGCTTTCGGAACCATGTCCTTTAGCTGTTCCATGATACTGCCATACCATATACTCTTAAGTGCATTATGAACCTCGCGGTTAAATGCTATCTTTGGTTTGGCTTTATCAAAACATGTCGAGTAAGGTGTCATACGAATTGGAATGCTACCCCCTCGCCAGTTTCTGGCGACGGGGGTAGCATTCCACCCTTCTAGAGGGACACGACATGTACATAACCTGAAACCCGGGTAAAGTTAAACAGAGCCTCAGCATCACAAAATGGATGCTGCCACCACAGACACAAGTCTGTGGTGGCAGCATCCAGAATTTAGGGGCTTCCTTCTTACCTTGGCACACGATATTCCCTTAGCAGGACACCTAGGCCAGAACAAAACTTGGGACAGACTTGTCTGTCATTTTCACTGGCCTCACATGTCAGAAGATACCAAGGAGTGTTGTCGCTCCTGTGTAACCTGCCAAGCAAGTGGCAAAGCAGGTGGTACCACAAAGGCCCCCCTGATACCACTACCTGTGGTGGGGTGCCCTTTGAAAGAGTGGGGATTGACATTGTTGGTCCAATGGATCCCCCTACAGCATCTGGGCACAGATTCATACTGGTGGTGGTGGACCATGCCACCAGGTACCCAGAGGCAATTCCACTTAGGACCACAACAGCTCCTGTTGTGGCCAGGGCCTTACTTGGAGTTTTCTCCAGAGTGGGGTTTCCTAAGGAGGTAGTATCTGATAGAGGTGCCAACTTCATGTCAGGATACTTAACAGCTATGTGGAAGGAATGTGGTGTCAACTACAAGTTCACCACTCCCTATCATCCACAATGCAATGGGCTTGTTGAAAGGTTCAACAAGACCCTAAAGGGCATGATCAAAGGATTACCTGAAAAGCTCAGGCGAAGATGTGATATCCTTCTGCCCTGCCTTCTGTTTGCTTACAGAGAGGTCCCACAAAAGGGGGTTGGCTTCAGCCCCTTTGAATTGTTGTTTGGGCACCCTGTAAGAGGACCCCTATGTCTGGTGAGGGAAGGATGGGAGTTACCTCTCAAAAAGCCCAAGCAAGACATAGTGGACTATGTACTTGGTCTCCACTCCAGGATGGATGAGTATATGGAGAAGGCATCCAAAAACCTTGAGGCTAGCCAGGAATTACAGAAAGCCTGGCATGACCAAAAGGCTGTCTTGACTGAGTACCAGCCTGGACAGAAGGTATGGGCGTTGGAGCCAGTGGCCCCAGCAGCACTCTAAGACAAATGGTCTGGACCCCATACTATCATTGAAAAGAAGGGAGAGGTTACCTACTTGGTGGACCTAGGAACTCCCAGGAGCCCCCACAGGGTGCTCCATGTTAACAGGCTGAAAGCATATGTTGACAGGGCAGACATGGGCTTGCTCATGGCTACAGATGAGGGGCAGGAGGAAGAGAGTGACCCTCTCCCAGACCTGCTGACTCAGAACCCTGAGGATGGCTCAGTTGAAGGTGTGGCCTTAGATGGCAGCCTCACTGAACATCAGCAACATGACTGTAGACAAGTTTTGCAGTCATATCGACATATGTTCTCCCTGACACCCAGTCAGACTAACTGGTGTACCCATGTGGTGGACACTGGTGATAGTCTCCCTGTAAAGAACAAAATTTACAGGCAACCTGACCATGTCAGAGATTGTATCAAGACTGAGGTGCAAAAGATGCTGGAATTAGGTGTCATTGAGCCTTCAGAGAGCCCCTGGGCTAGCCCAGTGATTCTGGTCCCCAAACTTCACACCAAAGATGGAAAGAGAGAGATGAGGTTCTGTGTGGATTACAGAGGACTCCATGCTGTCACCAGGACAGATGCACACCCTATTCCAAGGGCAGATGAGCTCATAGACAAATTGGCTTCTGCCAAGTATTTGAGCACATTTGACTTGATAGCTGACTACTGGCAAATCAGTTTAGCTGAGGAGTCTAAAGCCAAGACAGCATTTTCTACCCCAGGTGGGCATTATCAATTTGTGGTGATGCCCTTTGGTTTGAAAAATGCACCTGCCACCTTCCAAAGGTTGGTGAATCAAGTCCTTACTGGGTTTGCGCAGCATATCTGGATGATATTGCTGTCTTCAGCTCCACCTGGGAGGATCACCTGTTCCACCTGAAGGAAGTGCTAGAGGCTCTGCAAAAGGCAGGCCTCACTATCAAGGCAACCAAGTGCCAGATAGGGCAGAGTAAGGTTGTATACTTGGGCCACCTTGTTGGTGGAGGCCAAGTTCAACCACTGGAGAGTAAGATCCAGACCATAAAGGACTGGTCCCCTCCAACTACCCAGACTCAGGTCAAAGCTTTCTTGGGCCTGACTGGGTACTACAGGAAGTTTGTTAAGAACTATGGGTCCATTGTGACTCCTCTTAATGATCTGACATCCAAGAAGATGCCCAAAAAGGTTCAGTGGACAGAATACTGTCAAAAGGCATTTGATGACCTGAAGAAGGCCATGTGCTCTGCACCTATCCTGAAGAGTCCTGACTACTCAAGAGAGTTCATTGTCCAAACAGATGCTTCTGAGTTGGGAGTGGGAGCTGTGCTTTCACAACTTAATGTAGATGGTCAAGACCAGCCCATTGCTTTTATTAGCAGAAGGCTGACCCCCAGAGAGAAACGTTGGTCAGCCATTGAGAGGGAGGTCTTTGCTGTGGTGTGGGCCCTGAAGAAGTTGAGAACATACTTGTTTGGCACTCACTTCAAGATTCAGACCGACAATAAGCCCCTCTTATGGCTTAATCAGATGAAGGGTGAAAACCCCAAACTGCTCAGGTGGTCCATTTCCCTACAGGGGATGGACTTTACAGTGGAGCACCGCCCAGGGACTGAGCATGGTAATGCAGATGGTCTCTCCAGGTACTTCCACTTAGAACATGAAGACACAACTGGTCAAGGTTAGTCTAATGTCTCTGTGTTTGGGGGGGGGGTGTAGGAGAGTAGGGTCTGCTATCCTATGGTCACCCCAAATTTTTGCTTTTTGCTTCACTGGTTTATGACTTAATGTGGCTGTGGGCCTGCTAATCAGACCCACAGCCTGCTGTTCTCTCTCTAAATTAATACCAATGCACTTTAGGTGCATTACGAAATTGGAACTGGTTCACCTTATTGGCCCCTGTAACAGTGTACCCAGGTACCCAGGGCATAGGTGCTTCCAAGGCCTACCAGGGGCTGCAGCACGTATTGTGCCACCCCTGGCCTGGCCTCCATATTTGACACAACTGGCTGATCACTCAGCTGGGGTAAGTCGGTGTAATCACCCCTTACTTAGGTGTAGTATGCCTATGCCTAACCTAAAATGGACACATATGTTCCTATCAGCCACTCCTATGGAAGGCCTCATCAATCCTGGAGGCAGAGTGCTTGGAAATATGTGAGATGGTGCTCTGGCATGAGCTGAGCCTGTCTGCAGCTTTCGGAACCATGTCCTTTAGCTGTTCCATGATACTGCCATACCATATACTCTTAAGTGCATTATGAACCTCGCGGTTAAATGCTATCTTTGGTTTGGCTTTATCAAAACATGTCGAGTAAGGTGTCATACAAATTGGAATACTACCCCCTCGCCAGTTCTGGCGACGGGGGTAGCATTCCACCCTTCTAGAGGTACACGACATGTACATAACCTGAAACCCGGGTAAAGTTAAACAGAGCCTCAGCATCACAAAATGGATGCTGCCACCACAGACACAAGTCTGACCTCCTGCTGCTGGGAGTCCTTCCAGTGAGGGAGGCTTGGACAAAGGGTTTCCTGCCTTGGGAGGTGCTAGCACCACCCCAGACAGGATTTTGTGTATTGGGTAGGACAGGGCTGAATAGAATCAGACATGCCTGGGGCACACAAGGTGTCCCTGTGCATAGGCCAGTTCAAACCGGTGCTGGGGCTTTCCAGCCCCAGTCCTGGCGCGAAACTGAACAAAGGAAAGGGGGTGTAACCACCCCCCTTCCTGGTCCCACCCAGAGGAGGGACCTAGCAGGTGATCCGGCCCCCAGATTTGGAATAAGAGTAGGAGCTGTGTCCTAAGACTTCAGATCATCCTGAACTCGACTTGAAATACAGAAGAAACTTGGACTTCGACATTCTGCTGCACAGAAGACTGAAGAGAATCTCCCTTGTGACCAAGGAGTGACCACCCTGTGAATACAGGCACCAACCAGCAACTCGACGTCTGCTTTGCCGCCGCCGCCGCCTCCCGCCGGAGCCCGAGCCTGACAAGACCCAGACTCCCAGACATCTCAGAGTCTGATCCACAGTCCCTGAAAAGAAGAGACCCTTGGAGGCACCGAGAGACGTGGGACCGGACATCTTGGAAGAGCCCCGAAGAGCTGACTGCGCAGCACCCGAGGCACCCTCGATGCTGTGCTTTGAGGTTTGAGAAGCCCCAACACCGAGCAGCATTTGCACCGAAGATCAGCCCCCCAGCATCTCCACGATCTGCGTGGGGCCCTTTTGCACTTTGCCACTCGACGCGCCATCCCGGCTACTTGCCACGTGGCTAGCGGCCATCTTGGCGTCGAAAACTACCATTTGCACCGCTGGTCTGGTTGCTCCAGACTGGCCCCTGCTCCCCTGAAAAGGAGCACCCGCTCTGACCATGCTGGTCCGAGTGAGAAGCTTGCATCGATTCCTGCGTGGCTTGCTTTAGCCAAGGCCTGTTTGCTCCAATCAAGTTGCCGAAACCGCCATCAGCGAGAGCCTACGTGGGACAGCTCGTCATCGACTCCTGGATGTCCTTGACCTCTTCGTGTCCACGTGGCTGCAGAGACAATCTTCACCTCATCGCCTGTTTGCACCCGACATTGCCTGGTTCCTTCCTGGTTCCACGGTAGTCACTGGCTAGTGACTTTGAACATTGTCCCCTCTGCTTTCAGGTCTTCATCTCTTCAGATCCACCCTTGGATCCACCGGAACTCTTCACGACGACCAGCCTGCAGCATCTTCAGCTCCAAGCACCATCGACCTGCGTGACGAAACCCGACACTACTTCGCACCTGTGCACCCGCTTCCTGTGGGTGAGGTAACTCAGCAACGCCGGTGTTCCCACACTGGTATACACCTCTAGTGCCTGTGTCTAAAGTTTTATCCTTGTAGGTCCAGCGGAAGGTTCCTTAAACACTAACTTTGTAACTTTTACGCACCATTGACATTGCATTGGTGCATGCGTGCACTTTAAGCACTGCACCCGAGTCCCGCGGGCCTTTCCCGACTTCATCACTGTTAGTCCCGAACAGCTCCAGCGATTCCCCAGGCCCTAGGCCTCTTCACTTTCCCCATAGTGGTTCTTATACCACTATTTTAGTATATGGTTTAGGTGTATATTTAAACTGTGTTTTGTTTTAACGCATTTGCTTCTGTGCTCATAAAGAGTATAGGGGAGGAGGAGCTACGCTACGATCCAAGATGGCTGCTTAAGCTCCCGGCTCTGTTGACCTCCGCCGGCAGCTCGCATATCCTGTCATTTATCCTTTACCTACGCCGGACACCCGTGTGTATGAAGCTTGCCTGATACCGGTGGTGCAATCCCGGACTCCCTAACATACTGGGTGGCGGAGTTATGTCGTGTTCCATTTTCGGCCTACTCCAGGGCTGAAGCCGGGACCTCGATTTCTAGCCCATCCGGGCTGGAATTGATCAACAGCGGCTGTGGAACCAGTGTTTCGTCCGGTCTTCTATACTCTGATCTTTTTCTACATCTCCGATCTGCAATCCAGTTACCAGCTGGCACTGAGGACTCGGTCTCGTGACACAGGGTGTGCATCGTGCGCCGCGGTCGGAGACCCTGCTGGGGACGGCGGTGTTGAAGGGGGGGCCCCCGCGGTCGGCGAAGGTGTTGTGATCACCAGCTGAGGGAGCGCCTGCTGTTGCCATCGGCTTCGTGTGTGCCTGGAGCCTCGGAAGTGAGTCTGGGGCTCGAGTCCTACTTGGTCTCTTTGGGGGGGGGAGATGGAGAGGACAGATGGCGCACCATCGTTGAGGTCCGTGATGGCCACCATTAGGGCGCTCCACTCCCAATTCACAGTCACGTATGACCGAGTGTCAGAAACGCTGGGAAATATCTGCTTGCGACCGGACGATGATGCTGCGACACACGATCAGCATTCTGTGGTTCCAGTGGAAGATTTGGCCTACTGTTCTGAGGTTCCCGCGTGGCAGCCTGACTCAGCTTACGTCGATGATTTTGGCCTTGTGAATGTTGCGCCTAAGACCGTAGTTAGCTTTCCCGGTATGACTCCTGCTCGGCGAAACATCGTTGCCGAAGGTTTTGATCGCCAAGAACAGCTCTTTGGTGACCGTCGGAGAGGTCTGCTTATCTCCTTCATCTTTCCCCGTTGGTCCTGTGGATGCCGCCATCTTGTATCCTGTCCTCGGTCCGATTCCGCTGCTTCGAACTGCTATGGACGTTTCGATTACCACAGGAATACTGTGGCTTGGGTGGCATGGGTTTTCATAAAGAATCGCACTGGTCAGGGCTGACTTCATCTTGTATCCTACCCTAGATCCGATGCCACTGCTTTGTACTATCTGGGACGCTTCGCTTTCTGCGAGATTGCTGGCTTTGGCGACGTAGATTATCGTGAAGAACCGAACTGTCATGGTTGTCTTTGACTTTTGGGGATAGCTACGCTTTGTGCTCTATGCCGGGATTGTATTGTGTATCTCACTGGGAGTCGGGTGGTTTTGTTTGAGGTCCTCCCCATATTGGTGCTTAATACTTGCTTTTAATAATGGACAATATGTTTTGGGGAGGTCGCTAATGGCGGGGGGTATAGGTGGCCGGGAGTATGTTTGTTCTTCTCCTCCTCCGCTTTCTTTATTTCCCTTCTTTGGGGTGTTCCGGGGCGACAGGCACGCTGTTAGTGGGGTAGGCCGTAGCCATTACAGGGGTGCAGGGTGGAGGGTGTTGGGGGGGTTTGTTATTTTAGTTTGTTTTGTTCTATGGTCCCCTTTCTTTCTTTCCTCTTTCTTTGGGTAGGGTTTTTCCTTCCTTACAGTAGGGTTGGCTGTCTCTCCTTATCTTTTTTCTTTCTCTGTTTGGCGTCTATACTTGCCTATACCTTAGAGTCTCCGGAGGGTGGGTTTTCGGGAGGGTGTGCTCGCTCATCGCTTGCAATTACATTGTCTTTTATTCCTCGTCAGCCTCGGCGGGCATAGTGTGCCCAAGGTTCATATTGCTCATCACCTGGACTTGTTTGCACTGCGGGGTACCTCCCCCCCATCTCTTCTTAACTTCATGTTATGGTGTGACGCCACCGATAGTACAGCCACTTCTGCTTCTTTATAACTTTAAAATTAAACCTTTGATATCCTGCTGCGTTGAGGCATATACAATCACATGCTGTATCTGTATTGTCGATATTATTTGGTCGTATATACGTGCATGACTCCTGATCTGATTCCTGTGTTTGCGGCCGGCCTCTGTGGTTGTAGGCCTGCGCTTGTCATACTTTGATTAACTCAATAAAGGTTTAAAAAAAAAAAAAGAGTATAGGGGATATTTGTAGAAATAAAGCTATATATATTTTCAATATATATCTGTGTGGTGTCCTTTCATTTGGTATTCAAGGGGATTGTGTATGGTAAAACAGCTTGCTTCACATGCCTTTACAGAGTTTAGCCTAAGACTGCTTAGTCCATGCTACCCCTAGGATAGCTTGTCTATAAGGTTGACTTTACAACCTCCACCATAAGGGTTGCTTGGCATGGTACAAGGTGATCACTAGAACTAGTGAGCATCATATACCAGGCCAACTTCTCACAGTCACACTCTAGATATATTTTTTCAAACTCTTCTATGATTCAGTGCGAACCCCCACAACAACTAACTTGGTCTGACCATTCAGTCATTTAATTTTTTATTCAGGAGCCTATGATCTCAAAATACCTAAATTAGCTACATTTCATACTCGCAGGCAGTGGCAGAAAGTCTCTGCGGAAAACTTTCAAACCTTTTTTGAGAGGCCTCAAAATCTTGCAGCAGACAATATTGAGGAAGCACTGTCCAAATATAACTCGGCGGTCTCAATGGCCACTGATCATATTGCGCCTCTGAAATATTTCCCGAGTCATCCTAACCGACCACAGGCAGTCCGGTTATCGACTCAACTGCGAGTTCAAAAACAACTTTGCAGGAAGTTGGAGAGAATCTGGCGTGTCTCTCATAATGAGACGGACAGAGATCAGTTTCATTCCACGCTGTCCAGTGTAGTGAATCAGCCACTTTAGTGGTCTGATGCTCTGTGATGACCCTCGATCACCACCATTGTGTACTGACTTTAGTGTGCTATGTTACCTTAGCCTTAATGTAGGATGGTCTTGCATATGCCTATTTCTCTTCTGTTCTATACTCTTGCTGTTTTTCAGTAGAATAATGTTTGCCATAGAATAGAAGGTATGGGACTGAGGGATAGTGTTATTTGAGTTAGGTGAATTATGACTTTAGCCTATTGGCTTTGACGTGGTCTAATATCATTCTGCTTTCCAAGTAGTAGAGGCCTATGCTTGAGCAACTGCAAAAAACACAGTTGGAATGGAATGGAATGGAATGAGGATTTGTAAAGCGCGTTGGCTACCCAGGGGCGTCCCAGCGCTGTAGGGAGCTTGAGCTAGTCCGGAAAGGTAGGAAGAGAGAGAAGCAGAGTTAGGATTTTAGACAGAGGTTTTGCTAAATAGCCAGGTTTTGAGACTTTTTCGGAAGATGTGGAGGTTGGGTTCAGATCTGATATGGAGAGGGAGGGAGTTCCAGATCCTGGCTAGGTTGTAGGAGAGCGAACGACCACCACATCTGGCCTTCCTGATGCGTGGTACTGAGGCGAGGTGGGAGGTTGCGGATCTGAGAGAACAGTTGATGGACAGAATGTAGAACAATGTCATACATTCATCCCAGTACAAGGATCTGGGCCTAAATCCATCGTTTTTTTGCACTCCACACCACCCTGGGTTAGACACTGGCTATATGCAAATCAGCTCTGACCCTGTGCCTCATGGGAACAGTCCAGTCCGAACTACCAAGTCATGTCTTTCCCAGACCGGAATCAAGCATCCAAGGACCGGTTTCTGGCTATTAGCCTTCATCAGCCTGGATAGCTTGACTCCAGTGGTGTGGAGAGCCTGGGACTCACGTCTGAGCATACCCAGCCCACTCGGGGTGAAAATTGCAAAAAACACAGTTGATGGACAGAATGAAGAACAGTGTCATACATTCACCCCAGCAACCCCATATTCTAAACTGCAGCCATCTTCTGAGCCTCTTTAGGTGAGAGGTTATATTTTTAGTTTTCATGTGTTGTTCGCTAGCAGTGAACCAGAGAGGACCGGTTCTTATCGGGTGGTATGTGCTCTCTTCGTGTGGAGTCATAGCAAAACGCTTGGCCAGCTGCTTGTTGTGCTCTCGGTACGAGGTGGTACAGGAATCCAATGACAACTGTAGGCGGAGTTAGCTAGAAACTTCGATGGAGAGCTGCATTCTATATTAGAGAAAGGGGGTCCGAGAGAGGGTGAGATGCTGGTCTGGTGGTTTGGCGGTCTGGTGATACATCACGGTGCAGACGTGTTTGTGGAACAGAGAGTCCTGACCCAACCAGAGAGGGAAAGAGAGCCGGACCCTTCTTCAGATAACAAGATGCTTAAGATCATGGTGAGGTGTTCCATGTATATCTAACTTTATTTAACTATGCTTTTATTTTCAGGTTCTATGTATATGTATGTGTTGGTGATTGCTATAAATGTTTACTGTGATATTTAGTTATTTCTTCTTCCTTGTCATCCTATTATCATGTCATAAAGAAACCCTAGAGCATATCATTTGTTTGTATTCCATGTGAGGGAAGGTCAAGACCCTTTTTTACCAACTACTTACAGAGGGATGGGTGATTCCCCTCTAATGGGTAATTGTTGATACGGAAGGGAAATTGCCTCCCAGCAGGGATGTCTAAATTCTAATTATTCTATCCAATACATTGCTAGGAGGAGCATGCGTTGAGTACCCTCTCGGATGGGGAGGTGTTGTGATTTGCTGTATACCCTCTCGGATGGGGAGGTGTTGTGACTTGTTATTTGCGAGCTCCTCGGCAATGGTCTTATATGTTGTCAGTGTTTATTCCTTTCTTGGGTAAGTATTGTGAAATGTGGTGTCTTTCTGGATCCTGAGAAAGGATGTGGTAAGTAATGGCCTGGTGACTGACAGAAGCACCAAAACATACAGAGAAGTAGGTCATTACAATTTGGCGTAGTCGGTTGCAAGATATGAACGTTGATTTAAAAGGGGGAAAAATATCGTTTTCTTAGAAATTGAAAGCAGACTCTCAGATATCATTTGATTTATTTGCATGGGGGTAGCCCATATGGTGTTCTGGCTCATGAGTGAGCTAATTGTGTTGGGTTGAATGATAATTGAGTGTGAAGTGTATTTTGTATAAAGAGGCTTGTAAATAGCGGTGTATGTTACGCAAAAAAGGGCTGGATCCCTTTGTAGTGTTCAGGGAAAATGCATTTAAAATGTGCTCAATTATTATGTGAAATGTGGGAGGAAGATGCTCGGAATTCCCATGAGTTTACAGACTCGGGAGAAAAGTGTATTCGAGCTGACAGACAGAGGGACAACATTTTAGACAGAGAGAGCAGTGTTAATTTAAATATGCTGCTTAACATGCATTCACAAATGTGTGAGGATATACCTTTGCAAACAGGATTAAATGTGTATGATTCAGAGGTCAAAAATGTTACAGAAAATCTAGTCAGGTTGCCAATTGCACAGGCTGTTTTAATTAATTCTTCCGAAGAGAGTTTTCAGTCAGAAAGGAATGTGCAAGAAGATAAGCAGACCAGTGTTTTAGAATTAACGATCACCGGTTGTGGAGATAAATCAGACCTAACAGTGCACGATACATTTTGCTTTAAAAGACAAATGCAACCATATGATTTTGAAAGTGTACAACAGCAGATTGTGTATGACTGGTTAATTCAAAGGTTTAAAAATGTATTTTGTGATTTTACCCAAAAGCAATGTGCCCCTTTTAGCAGGGAAGAAAGAAGTCAAATGCTCATGGCTCTGTGCTTTTGCACACCAAAAGATACTGGACAGAACAGCATGAGAGACAATGTGATCTGCTTATGGGAGATTGCATTGGTTATAAAATGGCCCATATAGACAGGGAAGGTTGTCTGTGCAGAACAGAACTGAACAGAAACAGATTTGGTAACATCAATCACAAGAATAAAATGTATTCGTAAATGTGAGAGCTCCCTAGGCTACAATAATAAATTGGTACCATTATCAAGCGTTACCATGCCAGTTTTATCAGAATTGGAGCGTTCATTTACCGCTCTCAGGCCCCAGTAAAAGGCTGAAGCCTAACCACTGTAGGGCAGCTTCTGTCCATTTCTTTATAGGATTTAAGTTAAGGTGAGGGATATTCCATTGTGCGTCCACCTCTGCTGAAATATCTTCCCCCTCAAGATTTAGGGGTTCGAAGGTACAATTGAGGTCCCCTGCCACAATCACCAGACCTTTCACCCCAGCAGAGTTAAAGAGGAGGTCCAGCTTGCTTAACATTCCCATACTCCGCCCTCCCGGCTGGCCTCTAGCGTAAATATTAACAATAGTAATCACCAGTCTGCCAGGCTGAATCAATTTTACAACTAGGATATCAGAATTGTCTATCGTAACTTCAATGGGCCTAAAACTAAGATTGTCTCACCCAAGTGGTTAAGCCACCTGAGGGTCTACCTTTTTTGCCTCTAATGGCAGGTTTGTGAAAATGTAGGTACCCATGGCGGTGGATGGGGTCTATAGCCCAACTTTCTTGAAATATCAAGATATCGTAATCTTCCACAAAATCTAACCACTCTACGATAGAAGTTTTACTCTTCAGCCCTGCGATGTTCCAGGAAACAATTTTAAGCAGGGGAAGATTATGCGCAGGGTCCATCTGATTTAGCCCTGGTACCCTACTTTCCGTATGGATGGCCCACTATCTGGGGGTCCTAAAGTCAGCCTCTTCATACCTTGACCATCCTTCCCACATCCCCAAGTCATCCCCACAGGAGTCTCCCCGGAATGCCCTAGAGCTGTCCTCAAAGGAAGGCTGGAGCCTGTATCACTAGCAACGCACTCCCCATCCACAGTCAATCTTCCCTCTCGGTGTATCACCTCCCTATTGTGTCGGCCATCTTCTTGTCTCCTACCCGATCGCTGGGTCCCAATAGTACAGATAGGGATTTTCTCTTGTCAATCCCCCCCATCTAGGCCTTTAAATGCTCGAAGCGGTTTGCCACCGGAAACAATAGGTCTACTCTGTCAAAAGCATTTACACTAGGGAGTCCCTTAGGCTGGTTGTTGTATATGTGGGTGATTTGGCCACGGGGAACACGCGCAAGAAAGTAGTCAAGTCCTAGGGATTGGATACCTCCCGATCTACCGGGCATGGCTTCATAACATATATACTTAACCACCCATGGGTCTCTAAAATTCACAATAACACAGTCACCCTCTATATCCTTTACCCTGCAGCCCACCCTTCTAACGTTTAAAATCTCTGCAGAGGAAAACACTGGGAGTGTTTTGTTGCAGTTGAACCAGTGGGCAACCTTGTTTTTCAGCTCCCTGAATGATTCCTGCTTGTCTGCGCTAATCTCAGGAACTCCCGCCAATATGACTGTATAAGGTACAGCCTCTGGGGGTAGATTTATACAGGGCCGTCACTGTTTAATACTCTCATTGGCCAGTGGTATTATCCTATTGGACATCCTCTCTGAGGCCCGCACATTAGTCGCAGGCTGATTTCTTATTGCCATACCTGCCCCTGTTGCACCCTCCCTAGCAGAACCCAGTGTCTCACTCTCTACCGGGCAGATCTCAGCACAGGGCTGGGAGTTCCTATTATCAACTCTATCAGATTGAACTGGTGGGGGATCCCCACCGCCACCCCCAAACCCAATGGCTTGGACTACGGGGGTTTTACGGTTAGAGCCCTCCATACCATTTACTACTATATTCAAAGAGCTGGAATTCGCTAAAACTAGCTTTTCAAGATGTTCAAGTTTTAAATGTATCTGTTTTGTTTTTTCCAACAGGGGTAACATCAATGATTTTACTAATTTTTCCATTTTTCCTAAAAGCCCCTCATTTTCAATACCTTGGGTGGGGGGTTGATTTGATTGGGAGATGTTTGTGCATAAGCTTGGGGGGTGTGTTGAATATAATGGCTCCGGGTTTAGGCTATTCTTTTTAGAGATTTTTGTCAAACCACCCTTTTGGCGCCCACCCCCTCTTTTCCTTTTACCTGGTAAAGGATTGGCATTAGGATCTTTACTTACTAGTATGTCAGGGTTGTGATTTATGTTAGGGAGGCAAGATGGGGATGGCAGATTTTCATCCCTTCTTCGAGAACCACTGGATACAGTACTACCTATAGTCAAGTTTAAGGAAGTGCATGTCGCCAAACTTAGGTCTTGTTTGTTCAGGAGTAACCGCAGACCCAATGGTGCCCAGAGACGAACGCTTTCCTGTTAGGAGATCTATTGACAGGGGTTTTTCTGTTAGGGCAATTTCCTTTTCCAATACTGCAGTAGCCCTTGTAATAAATTGGTCAATCGTCCCAGTGACCATCCCCCCAGTAGTAGAAAGTGTGACCTTTCTTCCCCTCCCGGAACGTAACGCCATAAGGGAGTCAACTTAACGAGCACAGAAGGAAATACAAACAAACTATGCAGTGTTGACAAGAAAATGAGTCCTACAACGAGTGACACTTACTGAGCAGCCCAGAGCTTAGGGGGGTCGCTCGGCCCGGCCTCGGTCGTCCTCGGACGGCCTCAGACGGTCCCGCCCTTGTCCCGGGCTTCTCCCGGCGCAATCCCGTGCGCAAACCGCGCAGCGGGGGCCTAAACTAATTATATACAATCAGAAAGGGGGCGGGAAGAGTCAACAGCTGCAGGGTGTTACGGGGCTGCTGGTCCTCGCAGTCCCGTCCCCAAGCCTCTAGCAGCAACGATTACAGTTCAAAGCCCGGGTCTTCACAAGTAGTTTTTAAAATCCAAAAGCGTCAAAGTCCAAATATGGAGAGTCAGCCTCTGCGAGCTCCTAAATATAAAAATGACGCCACCCATGTTATTACATTCCCTTCACAATAGTGGGTTTTATATTTCTTGGGCTTTATCCTCATAACCATAGTGTGGGACTTTGGAAAAAAAACATCCAAATCCAAAGACTCCATAAAAACTGCAAACGAAGTTAAAAGATGCTGTAGGCCAATCGCTGTTCTAGCTAAAAGAGCAGCATTGTCCGCGTATAGGAGAGCCGGGATTAACCGCTCACCTACACAGGGAATGTCCAAGCTTGCACCCATTAAAATCATATCAAGATTATTGATATATAAAGAGAATAAAAGTTGGGCTAGGATGCAACCCTGTCTCACTCCCTTAATAATGCGGATTCTTCATGTAAGATTACCTTTTAGGTCAAATTTCACTGTGTCTGTAAGATCCTGATGTAAATCCGCCAAGAAATGTACTATATTTTCATCTAGGCCTAATTTTAGTAACAGGTGCCACAATTTGGATTTATTAACATGATCAAAGGCCGAAGAAAGATACATAAATGCCAAATGAAGTGAACCTTTCTTCGCAATTGTGTATTTTCCAGATAATAGAAGCAAGATTAGGCACTGGTCCATAGTTCCTCTCCCTTTCCTAAACCTGTACTGTGAGTTTGAGAGGATATTAGAGTCATTTAGCCACTCAGTGAGTTTGCTTAAAACCACTCTGTCTAAAACTTTGACGGCTGAATCTATCAATGAGATTGGCCTATAGCATCACGGGTCACCTCTGTTCCCCCTTAAAAAACCGGGACTATAACTGATTGTGACCAGGATTGGGGTAAACCCAATTCACAGGCTGAATTAACAACATTAGCTAGTAATTTAGACCATAAGAGTATATCAGCTTTATATAGATAAGCTGGGACGCCGTCCGGACCAGGGGCTTTATTCCTTGACATTTGATCAATAGCCACTGCTATTTCCTTCTCCGTAAAAACTAAGGAACGTTTCCTGCCTAGGCGACTAGCAATGTTCTATGTTAGAATTGTTTTCCTGTAAAGAATACAGTTGAAGGCACTTGCTGTAACCGGTGCAAGACAGCTGGATGGATGTTCGAGTGCTCCAAACAATAAACTAGAAAAAACTCTATTTGCTTTTAAAAAAAAAAAAAGAGAAGATAATTCAAAGGCTTTCTATTTATTCTGACTATCGTTCTTCTTCACGAGTAGTTATACCTTGTGACTTGTTCATGAACTTTGCCAATGGCTACTCAAAATTTTTCAGTCTCTACTCCACACGCCTTTTGGCCATCAGGCGCTGAGCCAACCTTGAAGTGGAGTGAGTGGAAAGATTACTTCTTGAACTACATAGAGACTATTGATGAGTCCAGAAAATGCATCATGCTCAAAAGAAACGGATTCTACTGCATTCTCTTGGACCTCATGGTTTAAAAGTGTATAACCAGATATCAAAATCTGTTGTTGTAGGTGATGCTATTGTTTTTCTGGCTGCTTTAAAAGATCTAGATACGTATTTTGCTCCGAAGGTATGCATAGGAATTATTAGGTACCATTTTTTTCAACGCAAGCAGTAGACAGGAGAAACTGTTGATCAATATGTCTCTGAGTTAAAAAAAATTGGCCATGGACTGCAAATTCGGGAATCTCTCTGATGACCTGATTCGCGACCAAATTGTTATGCACTCTAACAACCAGTCTATGCAAGATCGGTTGTGGATTAACGGCGATTCTTCCTTGGAGGCAATTATTAACATTGCCCGCAAGGGAGAAATGTCCGGCAGGTGTGCTAAGGAATTAATGGCTAAGTGTAATAATCCAACTGTTGTTGCAAAAGTTAATACGAAAGGTAATCAGAAACTCCAAAAGCAATATAAACCTCAAAACAAAGCGATTGTAAGTAACAAATTTAGGTGTTATAGATGTGATAGTGAGGATCATCTGGCCCACAGCAAAGCATGTCCAGCCCTAAAAAGTAAGAGCTCAAATTGTGGTATCATAGGCCATTATACGAGAGTGTTTAACAGGAAGAAAACTGGTGTAAAATGTGTACTTGAGGAAGAGGCGTCAGAAGATTATAATGAGAACTCTGATGATAATGATATGCGGAATGTACTAAACGTATCTGGGAAGTTAGTGCTTAATATTGATGATGAAGTGATTAAGAACAAACCTGAATGCATGTTAAATATTGGTGGGGTGGACACAAACATTTTTGCTTATTCGGGTTCACCGTACACTATTATTTGTGAAGAGTTATGGAATATATATATAGAACCCTTTGCCCAACGGCTGAGGGATGACTGTATCATCAAGTCTTTTACCTATAGGGGATGGGAGAGGAAAGTAGCCCTGTACGCGGATGATATACTCATCTTCTCTTCAGATCTGCGCACTGCTCTCCCTTCTGTGATCGCCTCGGCCCATGATTATGGTGAGATATCTGGTTATCAAATCAATCCGTCTAAGACGGAGATGATGCTGTGGAATGATCCTGAGCCAGTGGCCCAGTTGAGCCGCTCTATGCGATATCTCGGTCTCACCATTGTCCAAGATATAGATAAAATCGCAATGTTGAATTTTACTACAGTAGCGAGAGATTGTAGAAGACTTATGAGATCTTGGTCTTCACTCCCCTTTACCATTCTGGGTAGAGTTAATCTTGTTAAAATGTCTATTTTACCCAAAATCTCCTTTTTGTTTAATACTGCTCCGTTGTACTTTGAGCCCTCCACTATAGCTAAACTTCAAGGAGACATTAGTTCTTTTATTTGGAATGATCGCATACCCCGGATAGCATGGAAGAAAATCAGCCGCCGGAGGGAAAAGGGAGGTCTTGCAGCTCCTGACTTACAACTATATGCGTGGGCTTTTCAATTTTCCCATGCTAGGATGCTGCTTAAAATGCCTACGAACTCGGGAATTGGTAGCATGTTTGCTGCATTACTTAGAGGAGAGGGGGTAGGCCAGCAGGGTTTTTTGTTTAAATTTGAGGACCCTAAATTTTTTTTAAAAGTGAAGCTGAAGATTTTGCTGGGAATTATAAAAACGTGGGTTAAACTAAGAGGTGCCATAAAAGTGGGCTACTTTGCAGGCAGGTCACCTATGTGGGACTCCCCGGGATGTCCGGCATGGCTTCTGGATAGCCTCGCGACACCGTTGAGAGAGGCTGGTCTGGAGGTCTGGGGGGACCTTTTTATAGAAGGCTCTTTGCTCCCTTGGAACTCTTTATTAGCTAGAATAGGGCCGGGTCTTTCTAGATTTAAATATCTACAGATTGTGAGCTGGGCCCACTCGCAGAGTTCTGTCAGGGGTAGATACCAACTGGGAGGAGATAGTAGTTTAGTGGCCTTGATGCTGGATAAACCACCTGCAAGTAAGGAGATCTCAGTCTGGTATAATTTACTATTAGAAGAGGTCGACGGCGAATTTATATTACCAGTGACGCTATGGAGCTCCTCTTTTATTGGTCAGGACCTTGAGAATTTGTGGTATTCCTCCTTTAAGATCATGTGGGACATTGTGAAACCAGCTTGGCACCGGAAGGAACCATCTTTTTACCCTACATAGGGCATACTATTCACCACAGCGGTTATCGAAATTTTCAACTGATTCTCATGTGGCGTGTCCTAAGTGCGGGTTGTTGGCAGCCTCCGACATACATATGTTCTTCGAATGTCCATTGCTGCTCCCCTATTGGAATTCTATTAGTGCACAGTTGACTATATCCTTGGGCTTTCAGATCTCGATCGATGCAACGCTTGCAATTTTTGGAACATCAGCAGAGGTTCGAGGCCCCGCTAAAAATCTTCTTTTTTATTGTATATTGTTGGCCAGAAGAGAAATTTGTAGGAAATGGAAGGTCCCAGTATCTCCTACATTGTTAGACTGGCGCATCTCAGTCCTGCAAACTTCCAAAGTTGACCTAGCAAGATCTGGCAATCCTGATAAACGTAATTTTGGTCCCTTTTGAATTGGGGTTAGTTGGCATCCGATGGTGGTTTTTTTTTTTTTTTTGGTTTTTTTCCCCACTGTCCTATGATTAAGCTGCTTGGTCTGTTCCTTTTCCTCAATATACCCAACAACATGGTTCCCCCACTTGTAAAGGGTATTGAACTGCAGCAACAGCTCCCTTCTATGGTCATCAAATTGTGGCGCTTCTTGGTGGGGTCTGAATATACTGTGTGTCCACACTGACTTTTTGGTTGCCGGCACTACCAGTTTATCTGTGACAGTGTATTCTTCTCTCCTAGTGCTTCTATGCGATATACCAAGGGCAAAATGAGGACAAAAAAAAAGTGAAGAGTTATGGAATAAGAAGTTTGTGCACAAGGTGGGTAATACATTGATTGAACCGGACATCAGTCCTCAAGGATATTCTGGAGAGAAAATTGACATGCTTGGTTACAGGTGGTTCACATTTAAATTTAGAGGAAGATCAGCCAGAGCTAAGTTGTATATTGCAAAGAAAGGTCCACCAGTACTTGGATGGTTAGACCAAGGTAAACTTCAAATTGTGCTTGATCCTGGTAGCGATGATCAAGTCAAGGTAATTGATGAGGGTACAAAAGTGGCTGATAAAATGTCCTTATTATATCCTGACGTTTTTAATAAGACTCTTGGTAAGTTGAAATATTTTGAGCATCGCATCGTTTTGAAAGACAACGCGATTCCTAAAGTCCACAAGTGTAATACTATCCCTATTTTACTGAGAGAAGAGGTAACTAACAAATTGAATAAATTGGTGGCATCTGATGTCATTGAACTAATTAATGGTTCAGAATGGATTTCTCCATTAGCTGTCGCTCGCCATAGCAATGGAAAAATTTGTTTATGTGTCGACCTTCGTCACCTGAATGAAAATATTGTAATAGATCGTTTTCCGTTACCTAAGATCAATGAAATGGTGAGCAGACTCAAGGGTGGTAAAGTTTGTTCAACGGTCGATTTTTCCTCTGCTTATCATCAAATACCCTTAGCTGAGGAGTCTAAAAAATTCACTGCCTTTATTACCCCTATTGGTTGTTTCCAATTTAAGAGAATGCCGTTCGGTTTGGCATCTGCCGCTGCGGTCTTCCAAAGGCTTATGTTTAATCTATTCAGTAAGACCGTTGGCACCAGATTCTTTCAGGATGACATTCTTGTATTTGGTGATAACAGTGCTAGCCATGATAAAACGTTGAAGCGTGTGATGGACATTCTAAAAATTACTGGACTCACTGTAGAGTTGTCCAAAGGCAAATTTGCTGAGGAGAAAGTTTCTTACCTGGGACATGAAATTGGTGTGGATGGTGTTAAGCCCAAGGCTTCCTTAATTAATGCCATAAGGGAAGCTCCAGTTCCAAGTAATAAGGACGAATTGAGGTTGTTTCTAGGTTTAGTGGAATACTGCTCAAGGTTTATTCCCAACTTCGCTTCAAAATGTTTTAATATGAGGCAATTATTGAAATGTAAGGTAAAATTTGTGTGGTCACAAGAATGTCAAAGCCAATTCTCAAGTCTTACTTCAACTATTGACAAGGTACATGTTCTTGAAGGTTTTGATCCAAATTTAGATAGTTATATGCAATGTTCCCTGTTTTCCTCTGTGTGCGGCAGTGGAGGGTCTCTGTGCGCTGCAACCATGGCTATGTGCGCCAGGAACCAAACCGTGCGTGTCTGCGGCGCCAAATGGCACTCAAAACGTTTACTTTAAAAAGTGAAAAGATGGTGCATTTTCACACATACAGAGCCAAAATAAGGGTCTTAAAGGCAGTTTGCAAATTTATTGTATTGCCTGTATTTTCATTGTTGTGTCTCTGACTGCTGTTGTCTGTCTTCCCCGCTGCCTGTACGTGGTCCGTGCCCCTTTTTCTACCCTCTGTTCCCCTCGCTGTCCCTGTGCTCTCTCTTTTTTGTGCCCTTCTGCCCTCTGTCCCACTCGTTTTTGTGCCCTTCTGCCCTCTGTCCCACTCGTTTTTGTGCCTTTCTGCCATCTGTCCCACTCGTTTTTGTGCCTTTCTTCCATCTGTCCCACTCGTTTTTGTGCCCTTCTGCCCTCTGTTCCACTAGTTTTTGTGCCCTTCTGCCCTCTGTCCCACTCGTTTTTGTGCCCTTCTGCCATCTGTCCCACTCGTTTTTGTGCCCTTCTGCCCTCTGTCCCACTCGTTTTTTTCCTGGTTTTATGCCCCTCTTGCCTACTGTTCCGCTCGTTTACCCAGCCGTTGTGCCCCCTGCCGCCCCGCCCTCTTGAATGCCCACTGTGGCCTTTTGTTTAAATATTGCTGTTAATCGGAGCCCCTTCACGTGCTCCGATTAACATCAATACTTAAACAAAAAGCCACAGTCTGCCCCGCCCTTTAATAACAAAAGCGTAGACACTTTCCAAACACAGCGTGTACTTTAGCACATGCTGTGTTTGGAAAGTGTCTCTACGATTTTGTTATTAAAGCGCGGGGCAGCCTGTGGCTTTTTGTTTAAATATTGATGTTAATCGGAGCCCGTGAAGGGGCTCCGATTAACAGCAATATTTAAACAAAAGGTCACAGTCTGCCCCGCCTCCTTACCTAGACTCATCATGTTCCCGCTCTCGCTTCTTCAAAGCGGCCGGCGGCGCGACGACGTCCTGACTAGCGAGTCGGTGCGCGGTGATGTAAGGGGAGGTGCGCGCGCGTCCTAGAGGGAACGGTGGTTATATGTCCACTGATGCGAGTGGAAAGGGGCTTGGAGCTGTTTTGTTTCAAAAACATGTTAATGGGAAAGAAATAATCATCTCATTTGCTTCTAGAGCGCTAACACCGGCTGAGACTGGGTACCCTGCAATTGAAAGGGAGGCCTTAGCCTGTGTTTGGGCCCTCAATCATTTTAGGGCATTTGTATGGGGTAAGCCTGTCACCATATATTGTGACCACAAACCCTTGGTGAAACTTTTGACGACGGAAGGTACTGTGAATGCTTCTGCAAGGATTGCCAGATTGTCTATGCGTATGCAAGATTTCATCCATAAGGTTGTGTATCTTCCAGATAATCTTTTGGCAGATTGTTTATCGAGATTGCCAGTTAATTTGGAGGATTGTGATGATGATAATTATGATGATTTTCATATTGCCTTTGTTCATGACGATGGGGGGTCTGCAGTAAGTAAGGAGGAATGGTTATTAGAATGTAAGAAGGATGCTGTTCTGCAACGAGTGTTTATTTGCTTTCGAAACAATTGGTCAGGATTTTTGAAGAGTGATGTGGATTTAAACCCATTTTGGGAGGTCCGATCACAATTGAGCTTGGAAAATGACACTGTTTTTAGGGGTGAAAAAATTGTTCCACCGTGTGGTTTGCGTGATGTTATTGTTCAATTATGTCATGATGGACATTTCGGTATTGTTCGTACTAAAAGTGTTGTTAGGGACCTGTTCTGGTGGCCAGGTGTGGATAAAGTGGTTGAAAAGTACGTGAGGAATTGCATTAATTGTTCTTCCGCTGACAAGACATTGAGAACCAACGTCCTCCTATGTTGGAGTATATTCCACCATTATGCCCATGGGATTCTGTCGCAGTGGATTTATTTGGACCTATTGGTGGTGACCAAAAGTATGTTATTGTTTTAATGGACCTTTTTTTCTAAATGGCCAGTGGTGGAGGTGGTTGAAACTATTGATACTGTGCTGAGTTTTTTGGACTGAACATTTATGTCTGAAGGTCTGCCCAGAACCATTTTAAGTGATAATGGTGTTCAGTTTTTATCTAATGTTGCTAAGAACTATTTTAAGAAAGTTGGTGTTTGCCATAGAACAACCTCTTTATACAATCCAAGTGGAAATGGTGCTGTTAAGAGGTTTAATCAAGTTATTAAAGGTGTTCTCCAATCTGCGTGTAATTCTAGGATTGATTGGGAGGTTCAACTTTTTAAAGCTGTTTGGGCGAATAGGGTGACATGCAAACCTAGATCCAAGTATAATCCGATTTGGTGCTATGACTCTACTGTATGTCAGTGGTCACCTTCGTTGGTCCGAGATAAATTAATTGATCATCATGCAAAAGTTAAAATGTATTGCGACAATAAATCTGGTGCCAAGGATGTGAATGTGGAAGTTGGTGACTGGGTCCGCATAAAAAAACCTGGTAAAGTAAAAAGGGCGAGAGTCAATTTTTTTTAGCCAGAGGAAGTGGTGGAAGCACTGAACAATGCAGTTAGAGTTAAAAGTGGTAAGGTATGGAATATGCACTGCGTTGCTTTGACTTCAAAGTTGTTTGGTTCTAATCCGCCATCTAGGGTTCCTGGTAGTTTTAAGTGGTTTGATGATGACTTGGAGGAGGAGATTCCTTCTGGAGTTGTTGGTTGTAATGAATGTTGTGTGAATGAGGATGGTGGGAATCATTCTTCGTTTCCTATGCATTCATCAGAGGCTGTGCAGAATGATGATGTTAATGATTAATGATGATGATGTTAATGTAAGTGAGGAGGTGAACTTGTCTTGTCCTAGTGATGACAAGGAGACGGTATCATCAAGTTCCTTTATTCCTTCAAGTCCTACTAATGGTGAAGAGTCTATTCCATCAAGCTCAACCAGACCTAGAAAACCTCCTTTGTGGTTGAAAGATTATGTAGTAGAAGGAATTCAAGCATAACTTAAAAGGTGATAATGTATGCATTGTTTTGCTATTAAGATTGTGAGGGGTTTCATAGAGGGGCCACTGGATCAACGATGGCAAACAGACTAGAAAGTGCTTTTCAACTGTTCCTTTATTCATATGACGGATGTCACAAAAGCAAAGAGTATACGTATTCCACTCTTTTATAGTACTGCAAAGAAGGTAAACGAAAAAGTTCTGTAGTCTTCCCGATGGTCTTCTTCCTCTGGGATAAGATTTCTCTTCTCCTCTCCGTGTTGGATGGGGTGGAAGTGCCGGGGGAAAACCGGAAAACAAGAAAAGAGGGCTTTTTAGGAAACGGTCAGCAGACCATACGATTTTAAGGGACTGGGGTGTGAGGAGTCACCGAAGCCAACCACCGAATGCGAAACAACACAACAAGCCCCCAAGGGTATAGCTGAGAATGATGTGGTTTTAACTAAAAGAGAAGAAAATAAAACACTCGGTCCCAACCACAGCCCCGTTACCTCCCCACACAAAAAAAATCATTACCCAGTCCCTCCCCGAGTGAATGAGAAATTCCGTATACAATTTCGTACCTTTTCCGGCCACACTTCCCCAGAAGCGTGGTGGGGCGGGTCCCGGTAACGTTGGCCTCCTGGCTCCTCGGTCTTCTCCTCTCCTCCGCGCTCCTCGTGATCCCTTGTTCTCCCTTCCTCCACCGGACTCGACTTGCTCTCGGTATCACCTTCTCCGTCACCGGCTTTCGTGCTCCCAGGTCCCGGCAGTGCTTCCTTATCCGCCTCCTTCACAGCTGATTGGCTCCCGGTGGGTGACGTCATGTTTGTGGGCAGTGCCTCAGGGGAAATCCAAGCGGAGTTAAAGGGACCGTAGAGTGGAAACGAACAGATGTTAAAGTCCACACCCCGTCCCTCATCGTCAGCGACCCCCTGACACATCCCACCCCCGGGATTTACCCGATCGGGTGAAATCGGAAAGCAGGAAAGAAAGTCGACATTCCCCTGATCCACACCCTTCCGATGACGGACATCAATCTCATAAGTTTGCAAGGCCAAGAACCAGCGGAGGATGCATTCATTTTGACCTCGGTTATGTTGGAGCCAGGTCAGAAGAGCATGATCGGTATACAAAATGAAGGATCTGCCTTCCAGGTAGTAACGGAGTTTCTCCACCCCCCATTTAACAGCAAGGCATTCCTTCTCGGTGGTTGGATAGGCCTGTTCTCGGGGGGAAAGCTTTCTGCTGATATATAGTATGGGCTTTTCGAACCCCTCTTCATCCTAGTGTGCGAATACTGCCCCTACTCCCACCACTGAGGCGTCTATCTGCAGTATGAAAGGTTTTTCGAAATCAGGGGAGATAAGTACAGGGGAGGACGTGAGAGCGGATTTTAATTTCTGAAAGGCGGCGATTTCTATTTCAGAGGGTGTAGGCAGTTTGGGAGAGGTGTGTGATTTACGCAGTAGATCAGTGAGGGGTCCGGCCAGGTCTGCAAACCGGGCTATAAATCGGCGGTAATATACTACCAGGCCCAAGAAAGCCCGCAGGTCCCTTTTTGTTTTAGGGTAGGGTACAGCTTGGATAGCCTCAACCTTCTCAGTTTGAGGTTCTATAAGACCCTCCCCCAAAAGATAGCCCAGATATTTAACCTTTCGAAAGGCGACTCGGGATTTTCTTGCATTGATGTGTACATTTGCAGACAGCAGACTGGAGAGTATCTTGTCTAAATGAGTAAGGTGATCCCCCAGGTTTGACTAAAAACGACAATGTCGTCTAGATAAGCCGAGGCGTATTCCAGATGAGGAGATAACAGAGTGTCCATGGCCCTTTGGAAGGTTGCTGGGGCCCCATGAAACCCAAAGGGGAGGACTGTAAAGTGAAAATGGCCAGATGGAGTAGAGAACGCTGTCTTTTCCCTATCAGCGGGGGCTTGGGGTATTTGCCAATATCCCTTGGTGAGGTCGATTGTGGTGATGTATCTGGCCTCACCAAGGCGTTCTAGCAACTCGTCCACCCTAAGTAGGGGATATGCATCCTGTTTAGAAACTCGATTGACGGCTCGGAAGTCTATGCAAAACCGGATGCTGCCATCGGCGAGCACCAGTTACTATCAATGGAACAATCACCCCAGATCGTAACATGCTGTGCACTTCGTTCTGAAAGGCTAGACATCGGGCCTCGGGGATGCGATAAGGTTTTTGCTTTACTACAACCCCTGGAGGGGTAGGAATGAAGTGTTCAGCTAGGTGAGTCCTACCGGGTTGATCCGAGAATATTTCGAGAAAACGGAGGAAAGGACCTCTTCTTTCTGATCTGTTGAGAGGTCTGAGTTGATCGGGGTATCTCGAACTGTGTGAGGAAGGGTTGGGACTGTAGATACCGTGTGGATTGCTTGTGGTGGTTTCCCCAAGCCATTTTTTCAGGATGTTAATATGATACATTTGGGTTTTCTTTTCTCCCAATTGCAGTAGGTAAGTAGTACGCCCTATCTTTCGAATGATTTTGAAGGGTCCCTGCCATTCTTTTTTTAGTTTGTGGGTAGAAGTGGGGAGCAGGATTAAAGCCCAATCTCCTATGTTTAGTTCCCTCCACTTTTTCCCTCTATCATAAAAGGTCTTTTGTTTTGCTTGAGCAATGGCCAGATGATCATGAGCGAGGGTTCTTAGCTTGTGGAGTCGCGTTTGCAATTGGCGGGTATAGTCCAAAAGGGCCTCAGTTTCTTGTGCCCCCTTGGTCTCCCAACTATCCTTTGTTATCTCCAGCAAGGTTCTCGGCTTCCGTCCAAACAACAGCTCGAACGGGGAAGTACCTAAACTAGCTTGGGTCTGGCTGCGGAGAACAAAAAGGGCTAGAGGCAAAAGCTGGTCCCAGTTTTTACCATCCCCAGACAATAGCTTCTCTAGGGTCAACTTTAGTGAGCCGTTATGACGCTCAACCAATCCGTCTGTCTGGGGATGGTAAACAGACGTCTTTATATGTTTAATCTTCAATTGTTCACATACCTGTTGCATCAACCGAGAAACGAACGGGGTACCCTGATCGGTGACGATCTCCCTAGGGAACCCCATACGTGAAAAGACTTCTACCAATCTCTGGGCTATGGCTGAGGAGGTGGCTGCCCTGAGGGGAAAGGCCTCTGGATAGCGGGTGGCGTAATCCACCAACACTAGGGCGTATTGGTGTCCCCTTCCCGATTTGGGCAGGAGCCCAATGAGGTCCATCCCCAACCTATCGAAGGGAGTTCCTATGATGGGTAAGGTATTCAAGGGAAGAGGGGGTGGAGTGTATGGATTGCGTTTTGGCATATCCTACATTCCTGGCAATATTTTTGGACTTGTGCATAGACCCCTGGCCAGAAGAAGTGTTGTAAAGTGCCCTGTCCTGTCTTCTCCGCCCCGGAATGGCCAGCCAACAAATGAGCATGAGCGAAGAATAGGATCTGATCTCGAAACCGGGCTTTTTGCCAGGCATTGCTAAGACTAGCGTCATTCAATTAGGCGGTCCTGAAATGTGTGTCCCTTGCCCAGGGTTCAGATGAAAGGAGGGAATCATGGGAGTTCCTTATGTGTTTGAGTGCTTCAAGCATAAGGGAGTTAAAAGATGGATTGTCAATCCCTATGATGACAGGCTCGGGGAGGTTGGACCAAACCCCAACTACTATTTCTGTTCCCTTCCCTGAAGTACTATATAGAGTGTGATCCTAGCTACGGGGTACTCTTTGACGTCTCTGTGGGCACACCGGATGTGGACGGTTCTTCCTGGTATAAGACAAGAGGGTGTAACCAACTCCTGTCTTACCACTGAGTGCTTACATCCGGAGTCCAATAAAGCCTTTATGGAAGTCCCGTTTAAGGTCACACTTACATAAAACACGGTTCCCGTTTCTTGAGCATACAGAATAGAGCGGGGGCATAGCTCACATCCATGGGCTCCTCTTCTTTCTCCTTTCTCTTTCGACAATATCGGGCTATGTGGCCCCACTCTCCGTAGTCGTAACATTGGGGTCCAGAGACGCTGGGAACTTCTGGCCGCTGGAAGCGAAGACGTGGTGGGTCTGTTATTCCCTTCTGTGGTTTCTTGTCTGTCTTCAGGGATGTCGTATTTTTGGTTGTTTTCTCGGGTTCCCTCATATAGGGCCTACCCTGAGCCCTGGCATAGGAGGTGGCCATCTCTATAGCGTGCTCTAACGTTAAGCCTCCATGCTGCTTTAGCCAGCGTTGTGTGCCTTAAGGAAGAGCCTCTAGGAATTGTTCTAGATACATTTTGTTCATGACTTCTTCCACGTTGCCGTCTTGGGGTTTAAGCCAGAGATCCGCCGCTTCCTTTAATTTGTAGAACAAAGTCTTGGGGAGGTCTCCGGGGGTCCCTCGTTCCTGGCGGAACCTTAATCTATGTGTTTCTTTGTCCACCCCTAGTCGATCCAGAATACATTGTTTGACTAAGGCATAGGCGCTTCTTCCATCCCTATTTACCATCTGATAGGCTGCTTGAGCCTCCCCTGTTAGGAGGGGGGCTAGGTAGAACGGCCATCTTTCCCAGGGCCACGCGCTGGCCCTAGCAGCCCTTTCAAAATTCAGGAAAAAAGCCAAGGGATCTTCTCCGGGGTGAATTTCTGTAGGGGGACCACAGTACCAGGGGGTGGAGCATTGGTCCTTCCCTGTCCCAGGTCCGTCATAAGCTGTGTCTGTCCCTCCGCCAACTTGAGGAGGTTATCAGCTTGGTTCTGAATAGCCTGGATAAAAGCTGTCCGATCAGCTTCTCTCTGTGTAGAATTCTGCTCTATGGCCCACTCTAATTTTGCTTGCCCCTCCTTCATTTGATGGATTAAGTTTTCCATCCTGTATCGGATGGTGGTTCACTCCTTCACTCCTATCTGGCTTGCCACTTGTGGGGTTTCGTAGAGGGGCCAATGGATCAAAGATGGCAAACAGACTAGAAAGTGCTTTTCAACTGTTCCTTTATTCATATGACGGATGTCACAAAAGCAAAGAGTATACGTATTCCACTCTTTTATAGTACTGGCAAAGAAGGTAAACGAAAAAGTTCTGTAGTTTTCCCGATGGTCTTCTTCCTCTGGAATACGATTTCTCTTCTCCTCTCCGTGTTGGATGGGGTGGAAGTGCCGGGGAAAAACCGGAAAATAAGAAGAGAGGGCTTTTTAGGAAACGGTCAGCAGACCATATGTTTTTAAGGGACTGGGGTGTGAGGAGTCACCGAAGCCAACCACCGAATGCGAAACAACACAACAAGCCCCCAAGGGTATAGCTGAGAATGGTGTGGTTTTAACCAAAAGAGAAGAAAATAAAACACTTGGTCCCAACCACAGCCCCGTGACCTCCCCACACAAAACAAATCGTTACCCAGTCCCTCCCCGAGTGAATGAGAAATTCCGTATACAATTTCGTACCTTTTCCAGCCACACTTCCCCAGAAGCGTGGCGGGGCAAGTCGCGGTAACGTTGGCCTCCTGGCTCCTCGGTCTTCTCCTCTCCTCCGCGCTCCTCGTGATCCCTTCTTCTTCCTTTCTCCTCCGGACTTGACTCGCTCTCGGTATCACCTTCTCCGTCACCGGCTTTCCCGCTCCAAGGTCCCGGCAGTGCTTCCTTATCCGCCTCCTTCACAGCTGATTGGCTCCCGGCGGGTGACTTCATGTTTGTGGGCAGTGCCTCAGGGGGAATCCAAGCGGAGTTAAAGGGACCGTAGGAGTCCTGCGGACGGGGTGGATAAGAACAGAAGTTAAAGTCCATACCCCATCCGTCATCGTCAGTGACCCCCTGACAGATTGTTCTTTTGTTTTTTTATATGAAATTGGGGAAGTGTTGTGTTGTTCCTTTAAGCATTGCTAGGCAACTAGCAATGTTCTATGTAAGAATTGTTTTCCTGTAAAGAATACAGTTGAAGGCACTTGCTGTAACCGGTGCAAGACAGCTGGATGGATGTTCGAGTGCTCCAGACAATAAACTAGTACAAACTCTATTTGCCTGGTGAATTTGTACACAAGACCCATATATATTTTTTTAATGGTTGAACCAATCCTCTTCAGGGATATTACACTCCAGCAAACTGCCTTTGTTATCCGAGAAGAATGGTCTACTCACAACATTCCAGAACTTGGCCCTATTTTTTATTACATCTATTGACATTAGTTCATTCGGGGCATCATTTTTAATATCTGTCTTAAGTGTAAATAGCTGACTTATTATCTTTCCTAAGGGCAACTATTAAACTTTTATCTTGTGGTTTGTTTTTTAAAGCGGCCATCAGCTTCTGATGTGCCACTGAACACCTATGGTCAAACCACCTCTCTTCTCTATTGGGATAATTCTTGCAGTCATACATAATGTATTTTGCCACCTGTAAACAAATTTTACCATAGGCGGTTAAAATCCCATTTTCTATTGCTCCACTATTGAGACATAGCTCTATTTCCAATCCCACTTTGGTAGCTAAGTTATTAGAGAAATCTTCTGAGATGATCTTACACCATTTTAATCTGCGGCCCTGGTCTTTGTTCTTAATGGCTGCTGTGGGTGCCCAATTATCATTTTCCCAATTGAACCCAATACCCCCTCCCAATATCAGGAATATGGAATTGTGGTCACGGAATTGTGACCACACCGCAGTATAGTGTTTAACATATGTTTCCAGGGCAGTATTTATAAAAATATAGTCAATTGGCGTATGCATTCCCCTACCTTTAACCCCTTGCATGTGCTGCGAATTTTCATGCTGTGCGGGCGATTTTAAAAGTGGGTGGGATTCGGACGGCTCCCAGCCATCGTCAGCAGATGCCCACTGTGACGCATGATGGCCGTCATGAGCATGCAAGGGGTTAAAGGATGGAATATCAGCCATACTGCATTGATCATTCGGATATAAAAGACCCAAATCCGCATGGGTTTGCTCCAAAAATTCCCCTTGCAGTGTGTGTTCGAAGTGTACATCTGAATACATGCCAGGCCCTAAACTATCAGTAACATAACAGCTCTTGGAACATTAAGTGTATATTAAAATCCCCTAAAATAACAACCGAATAAGATGTGACTTGTTTCTCCTTATAACCATCCAAGTAGGCTTTGAGACTAGACAAATGTTCAATGACTGAAATTCTGTCAAATGAATTATAAAAATTAACAATTAAAACTTTAGTTGAGTTGACGGATATAATTTCAACAGCTAAACAATTTACTAGCCCAGTTTCCAGCTTCCGATGAGTACCTATAACCTTGAGGGAGATCAGAGTGATTACACCCCCTTTTGGGCTTCCCGCTACAGATGTTCTCGCAGATTCAAAATAAGTAGTGTAGCCATCCAACCAAAAGGTATTACCCACTTCCCAAGATTCTTGAAGCCCAATAATATCATATTTCTTTAACCACTTGGATGCTAAGGTACCTGATGATCTTCCATGTAATTTCCATTGAAATCAATGGAAACTCCATGACGAGCTGGGCTCGTCATGAGCGTCGAAGGGGTTAAGAAATGATTCCATATAGCATCCTCCAATTTATTTCTCAACCCTGCAATGTTCCAGCTAAGTATTTTAACTGAACCTGCTTCATTTGGCTTGCTTACTTGTGTCATATTTATTATGGGCTCCCTTTGTGTATCCTCCTCCTGCCCTTAATTGAGTGGGACAATGGTGAGTCTATCATTGCCGTCCAGCTCACTCAACGGTTCAAATCTATTTGTTATTTCCACCACGCTGGTGGCTGGACCTTTTCCTACGGAGCCCCCCACAACTAAAGGAGTTATAGGGGTCCCGATCGCTAGGGAAAAAATCCCACTCGGCTTTGATCTGATACCCACTCTTTGCCTATTTTCTCTCCATTGTGGCCCTAAAGGGGGAGGTAAACGGTTAGCCTTCTCAACCACTTTAGGGAGATAAAAAAAAGCCCCAGAGGAAATGCTTTTATTCTCCCTTTGTCACCACACTGAGAGGACTGGAATAGCCGACCTGCTACATCCTTCATATCAAAATTTACAACAACGCAATCTCCCTCAATATTTTTGTGACAATGGCCAACCCAGTGAACCCATCTGGCCAGTATAATGTGAGATGACACATTCAGACCCACCTCAGAGTGTCCAGCACACCAAAATTTAACTTTGCATATTAATTCTCCTGTTGTTTCACTAACAGTCATCTTAAGAGGGGTACCCCAGGTAGTACTGCTACCAATGACAGATGGAGCCTTACATGACTCCGCCTACCTTTCGGGTTGGTTGTTCTAGCCGTAGGCCTAACATCAGCACTCCTGTGAACTTCCGCATTAGTCAACTGATTGGGATCTGTTTTGGCACCGTGGATGAGTTCATTGAACTTCTGGGGACCAAGACCAGTGGTACTAGCAACACTTCCCTCGGTGGCAATCACCCTATCTTCATTTTGGTTGCTATTTTTACAAGTAGTTATACAATTTCCATTCTCGCTCATCTCCTTCTCGATAGTATTTGAACAGGCCACCCCCTCCCATCTTCTCTCAAGCTTCTTCATGATTCCATCAACCCCATATTTTATACAATGTATTAATTCCACTCTCAATGTCTCAAATAAAGTGTCAATATGGGTTAGAATTATAGCTGTAGATCCCAAACGGGAGGGCAGCCTATACTCCATATTCAAGTGACTGCCAGGTCACTCCTGGGAGGCCGAGTCCCTTTTATTCTAGCCACCCTTGGCTCCTTTTTCCTCTTTTTCTTCACAAGTGCTATAAACAGTACCCTTGCAGAGATTACGGGCGCGTTTTCGCCAATCCCTAGAAACATTTCCTGGCCTAAGTTCGGCATAGCGTCATTTTCATGAATAGAGCCATGAGCCCCCCTCTGTAGTATCTGTAACAAGGTCAGTTTCTGAGGTACGTGAGGCTGCCACTGGGGTGATATTTCCAACCACATTCGCCTCACCCATGCCCATGCCCAACTGGGCTTCTACATTGTGGATCTCTGTAGTAATTGCCCCCACTGCACTAGTTAAATAAGACATTATGGAGCACAGTTAATGGAGATCTTGGCTTTAGTTTTTGGAAAATCATTTGAACAAGGCAATTTGCGCTTACCCATGTTGGCTTCCACACGTCAGAGGGGTTGCCCAGCCCAGCCTCTGTCAGTCACTGACGGGCGCAGATGAGCCCGCCCTTGGCCCGGGCTCGACCGCGCGCGTCCCGCACTGCGGGAGCCACGCTGTGATTTTAAAGCGCCTCCGGGCGTGAAAACCAGCAGGAGCGCCTCTTAGCGTGAAGCAGTCTGGGGACTGAAATTCCTGGAGCCCCTGGTGCAAAGAACCGGCGTCCTGCGCTGCGGGAGCCGTGCTGTGATTTTAAAGCGCCTCTGCGATCAAAAACCAGCAGGTGCGCCTCCTGGCGTGAAGCAGTCTGGGGGCTGAAGTCCCTGGAGCCCCCGGTGCAAAGAAGCGGCGTCCCACGCTGCGGGAGCTGCGCAGTGATTTTAAAGCGCCTCCGGGTGCGAAAACCAGCTGGAGCGCCTACTGGCGCAAAGCAGTCTGAGGACTAAAGTCCCTTGAGCCCCCGGTGCAAAGAAGTCAAATCTGAAGAAGCATTATTCTGAGATAGACCCTTGTTACATGGCAGTTCTCAAACAGACCATGCACCTTATTGATATCCCAGAGATGTGTATGCTTGAACTTTCATAGTCTAGTGAAATTATCACTTTAAACAGTTTGCATAACAAAGAGTGAGCCCCTCCTTGACTGACTGCTATGGTAGACAGAATAAAATGCTCCTGTACACAAGTCCCCTTTCGGACAATTTCAACATATAAATGGAGAATGTGGACTGAGTTTGACCCCACAGGTTAGAGACCTCTTTGCAATCACTAACAGTTCCATCACTCGCCTGGCAAAACTGGAAGTCTTCATTAATCCTCCAAGTCATCAATTACAAGGACCCATCCAGGAAGTTGAAGCTATATCAGAGATCTTGCATATTTATTGCAAAATGGGTAGAAAGGCTGGAGAATCCCAACCACTCTCCAGAACAACTGGAAACCATAATTCCAACCCCAATAGTGTCACCGTAATCAAGTTTGCTGATGGTCTCCTGAAGCATGGTTGCCTTTTGTCTCTAGAATTCTGCGTAAATGAGTCCACTGCACCCAGGTTGGGTCACCACCTGTATAATACTGGAATTTTTGTGTTCAACTTTGATGTGAACGCATCCACCTCACAGAAACTTATCTTAAATTCCAGTCCCCCACTAATTTTATTTCAGTGAGTGGCATGCTGCAAAGACCAAAATCTCTCTGTCTAGGCATTAGTGCCTAAAGTTTTTGGTCATGTTTGCCAGTAATTTTGACCTTCTATTGTATCAGGGATTGATGTGTCCAATTGTTAACAAACTATCCAACTTTAGGAGCTCCCACTATACCACCTTGCCTTCGTCAGGTCCCACAAAAAGAGCCTTCTAGGATTTCCACGAAAAGGATGTGAAGGTTCAGTTCCTTTTAAGATCACTTTCTGTGTCTAATTACATTCCCAAAGCAATCTTGGGACCTGACTGCTGGCTTGCAATTCTATGACCAAATCCTGGGTCCATTCCTCTTTATGATGCAGCCAACATTGGCTCGCCATTCTGGCTCCTGCAGTGAGACTTACTTTCTCTATCTAGTAAAGTCTCTTCCTCAAATGGGTCACCTTTAGTCTCTGAAGGTCACTGTAGAGAAGAAAGTCTTGAAAGATTGTCTGGATCGATGAAGGTCCACCAGTCTTCCTAAATTGCAGAGTGTCCCATGACAACACCCTCATTTTCTAATTTCAGATATTTGCCAGCTTGCTCCATGTGAGACTTAAGGTAGCTGAGCTAGTCTATAGTGAACGCCCAAAAAACTATGGATTGTTTGGCCATTAAATCCTACTTGACACCGTTTTATGATGAAGCAAGAACCTGAATGACAGGAACTGCGAAAATAAACTGATCCATTAGGACCTGCTGGTCCAGGTACATTAACAGTAAGTTATCCAGGTAGACTATTATTGTCATTCCCATGGTCCGCAAGATTTTCATAACAAGCTTAACAGCTTGGTGAAGCATCAGTGAGCAGAAAACTGCCCCAAAGGCTGGGGCAAAACTTCTAATTCTTGCCCTCGCCAAATAAACCGAAGGAAACTACATATCAGGGAAAAGTTAGGAACCATCAGAGATGCATCCATCAGGCCCAGTCAGACTATCAGATGCCTTCCCAAAGGACATCCTTTGGAAAATGGGTGTCCCTCATCTTCAAATATCTGTAAACCAGCTATCTTCCAAAATCATCCAGACTGAACTCTGAACTTTTACTCTCGACCTTCTCCTCCATCAGGAAATGGTTGCTTAAGTAGCCCCTGGGGAGTACATGTGTCCTAATGCCACTTTGGGCATCTACAGCTTTGCCATCTGCGTATCTATAACAGCAAGCTGTTTTTCAGGAAACAAAATCAAGGGATAAAGTCTCACCAAGTCATGGTGTCCCACAGTATTATATGCAGAACCCTGCCACCCTCTGTTTAACCCCTGCACCCTCTATCATTAGACACAAGTTTTGGATTAAAAGGGCTAACCTTGCCCCGATTCTTACTTAAGATAAAAGGATAATCCCTGAATTCAGGTTCTCAGGTTTCAAGTCTTTATTTCGATTTTTAACAAATCATAAAAGACACATTAAAATACAATAATAAGTCACACATAAATCTTTAAGAAAGGAAACTATTTAAAGAAAAAAGAAAAAATACAAAACCTCAAAAACTAGATACATTTAAAAAAGCATTAAATATCAATGAGAAGGAAACCTGAGTAAATAAAAACACATGGTGTTTTAGCAGTACAATACGAATCAATTAGCGTGAAACCATTTCTTGCCTGGTGGATGCAGATGGAAAAATCTAAAAAGCAGATGGATTCAACAGTGTACATGGTTTGTCACTTTACGAGACACTATATATGGGCTCTGGCAGCTGAGACGTATGTCTTAACATTAAAAACCAGGCCCAGCCCAAATATTTGGCCAGGCTTACAACAAAGAGCTCGGAAGTGTTGGTCTTTAGCGCCCAAATGGCTTCAGCAGATGTTTTAAACGGCAATCTCTGGAACAGTGGTTTAAGCCATTTCTTTCGGGGTACAATATATCTAGGACAAACAAAAAGAAAATGTCCCTCTGATTCTCTCTGACCCGGGCAACCTTTACAATAATCGATGTCCCTGTGGACCATTTGTTAACAAAAGGGTTCAAAGGCAATGACCCCACTCTGAATTGGTGGTACAGTTTCTTGTCTAGTGGTTTGGTTATTACATCCCAATAGGGCTCTCGGAATAGATCTAGCTTAAAAGTTAAGAACCTGCCTGTGAGGTTGATATTGCTAGAGAATGAAACTCTTTTTAGACGAATCGAGGCCCAGTACAGGGATTTGAACTCTTGTTTAGAGGGGAAAACATTGGATGAGGGGGATGACCAGAGTTGTTCCAAGCCCATGTCAGTGAGAATGGTTTTCACAGCTAAGAACCATGGGATTTTTCCGGACCCGCTGATTGACCTAACTTCAGCTAATTCTTTAGCGAAGAGAGACAGGTCAGGGGAGGTCCATATCCGTCTCCACAGGGCCACCAACCTAAATCTAGCCATCTCGTTGATCGGAGGGCATCCTAGGTCCAGACATAGAGGGATTGAGGGGGTCGATTGTGGGAGACCTATTAAGTTCCGAAGGAACTTACATTGGGTTCTAAAAAGGTTAAGCAGGTCCATATAGCCCCAAAGATCTGCGCCATAAAGAATAGCAGTGGTGATTTTGGCGTCATAGATCCTAAGGGCAGGGAGAACCCGCTTGGTGGATGATCCTTTTTGCTCTTTTATAAGACAGCCAGACAAACGTGCCAGCTTGAGATGTTGGATGTTGGTTTGATCTTTCCATCTCAAGCGGCTGTCAAGGGTAACCCCCAGGTAGGTCATGGTCTCGACTTGCTCGAGATCAACTCCATTCAACCTCACAGAACTCCGCACTGGATGGTTTCTAGTAAAAACCATAAATTTCGTTTTCCCCACATTTACCTCCAAGTTGTTAATGGCACAAAACTCCTCAAAGCGGTCCAGAGCCCGCTGGAGCCCGCTGCGTGTTCTAGAGAGGAGTAAGGTGTCGTCGGCGAAGATGAGAAGCGGGAATCTCGTCCCTGCCAACATTGGGGCGTCGGTGGGGGTATCCATGAAGAATTTTACCACTTGATCGATAAATAAAAGGAAAAGTGTGGGTGCCAGGACGCACCCCTGACGGACACCTCTAGTTACGGGAAATGTTTCCGTCACTTGTCCCTGGCCTCCCCACCTTACCCTCGCGTAGTTATCTTCATGGAATCTAATGATGAGGTCCAGAAGTACTGATGGACAACCTAAGTTTTCCAACACGCCCCACAATTTGTCCCTTGGCACCAAATCGAAGGCGGACTTTAGATCAATGAATGCAGCAAAGATGGTACCGCCGCCTAGCCAAACCACCTTCCAGTAGATCAGGCAGAGTCTAAACACCTGATCTATGGTGCTTATTCCCGATCTAAAGCCCGCCTGCATGGGAGATAAAATGTCATCTGTTTCGATCCAGCCCTGGACCCGTCCCAAGACCATACGTGCGATGATTTTTTGTATGGAATCGATTAAACTAATGGGACGGTAATTCCCTGGCTTGGACTTATCGCCCTTTTTATATATCGGAATTATCTCGGCGCCCTTCCATGATTTTGGGATCGTGGCTCCATTAGCTAGGGAGTTAGCAATCATGGTTATGTATGGAATCCATAAGGCTAGATTGGATTTAAATAGGTCCGCCGGTATCAGATCCATACCAGGAGCTTTTCCTCGCAGAGTCAGGCCCAGGGCCAGCTCGGCCTCTGTAACTGAGAAAATTAGTTTCTCCCCGAGGGAGCTTAACGGGGATGACCTGACCAGGGGATTTATAGCTTTGGGGTCATCAGCTCTAAATTGGGCGGAGTAGAATATTACCCATTCATCAAGGGGTACATGGTTGGCCGGAGTGGATGAAACCGGGTCCTTCCCCCATTTAACTAGATCCCAGAACTTTTTTTGCTTGTTTGAGGTGGACGCCTCCAGAAGATCTGTCCAAAACTTATCCTCCCACTCCCGTTTGGATTCCCAGAGGATTTTTCTGTACTGGAGCCTAGCCGCCTTAACTGCGACCATGTCCCTGGATTTAATAGATGAAATAAGATCCGAGTGTGCCTCCCTACATTTTTTGTTGTACCATTTTTGGGGCAAGGGGTTAGCTTTGGTAGAAGCACTACGGCACGGGAGGGAAAGAAGGGACTTTAACTGGTCAAAACATCCAGTATGGCGATTCATAACATGGTTTGCCAAGCCTGGGTTTGCCCCCAGCAGATCAATTTTCGACATCTCATTATACACACTGTAGGCCATTGTATTAACATTGTCCCATAATGATTTGTCCTCCAAGACCCGGGACCATTTCAATCTCCTCCTATCATTGGTTAGCAAAACGTCCCCTGTATGTGAGGTGGTAGACTCCTCTTGTCTCTTTAAATCTGGCAGTTTCAATGATAGTAACAGCGGATTGTGGTCGCTTTCCGGGCGCTGTATAACTGCCATGTCAATTAATAAAGGCCAATTTTAACAAGAAGTAGTCAATGCGGCTCTGCCTTAGCCCATTATCGAAGGTACAGTTGGCTAGTTTGTCCGAGATTGTGCGGCCATTGCACGCTCGGAAACCCCTGTTTAGGCAGAATGCCATCCAATTCACTGCCGCCTCTGATGCTTTGGCCCTTTTGTCGACAATTAGATCAGGGATGTCCCAAGCAGTGTCCTCAGCCGTGCTCCAACTGTCCCCTATGCCGAACAAAGGCTCTATAGTGCAATTCAAGTCTCCAGCAAGGATGGTAACGTTCCCACTACCCATTTCAGCAATTTTGTGGTCGATGATGTTCAGCAAAGGCTGGCTACGGCCACCAGGCAGTCCTCTGGCATAGATATTGAAAATGTACACATCCCGTTGGTTAACTTTGCTTAGTTTGATTAGTAGGAGATCCGGATGCTGGGCAGGGAGCTCAGTCGGATGAAGGGCCAATGTCTGCTTCACCCAAATCGTTAGTCCGCCTGAGGCACGCCCCTTAACCCCTTTGACCGCAGGTTTAAAAAAGTTGATATAACCCAGCTTAAAGACTGGGTCAGTTGCCCAGGTTTCTTGGAGCAAAATGATGTCGTAATTATCAACAAAGTTCAGCCAGTCTGCGGAGGAAAAACGGGCCTTGATTCCTGCGATGTTCCAAGACAGGATTTTCAGGTTTTCATTCGGTGCCACCACACGGGGAGGTTTAAAAGGTGGAGCTGAGATAGCTGCCTGTTTGTGACCTCTGTCGTACTTAGTCTTTATGAGCTTGGAATTATTTGTAGGATCATTAGTTATCATGGCCTTTTGGACATCACTGTATACGGGTGAATTAGGTGCCCTAGGCTCTAGGCCTCCCCCCACAGCAGCTGGGTTGCTGATTATATGTGGACTCGTCATGCAGTGCCCAATAGGCTCATATCCAACAGCTTTAACCATGGGAGACTCGCTAGGTGGAACATGGAGTCAGTCAATGGCCTCAAGGTCAGAAAGGGGGCCAAAATGATTAAAAAGGAAAGGGCGCTGGTGGTCAAGAGGGGTTAGTGTCAAGGGAAGTCTTATAGGTGGGGCCTGGCGAAAAATGGGACGAGGTTGGGGGGGTGTTTGCCTGTGGGGGTAGAAATAAGATAGGGCTAAAGTTTGTACATCCCCCTGTCTTGCAAATCTAGGTTTTCTTCTAATGGCATCTACCACCCATGCATCCTTAAACGAAATCAAAATGCAATCTCCCTCCAGGTCTTTAGTCCCATGGCCCACCCAATCTACTCTTCTTACATATAATATCTCCGTAGGAGATGAAGGAGGTAGAGGGCGGTTTTTGTTTAGCCAGAAGATTACTTTATTGCGGAGATCCCCAAATGACTCCTTACTGCCTGGATTTAGCGGGGCAACACCTGTCAAAACTATAGTGTGTTTGGCAGCTTCAAGCGGAAGGTCGACACGAGGGGTGGTTAATCTTTTGCGATTCCCCTCCCTATGGTTGATATTAGTGTTGCGTTGGCTCACAAGGTCTCTATGAGTACTGGGGGGGGCAGGATTTATTTTAGATTGTAAAGGTAATCCCGTACTTTGCTGCCCACCAGAATTTTTCTTATCCATAGCTGGTTTAGATGGTGGAGCTTTTTGCTTCACCCCCCCTTTTGGCGTATTGGGATTTGGCCCTAAAGTTTTAATATGGGGAGGTTTACACCTTGCCTGGGTGGTGCTAACGGGGTCCTTGGTGGCTAATTGAGTTTTACTGACACCTGTATGGCTAGTGCCAAGTAGATTTTGTAGGATGGCATGGTTAGAATTAGTTATAGCCTCCATACTGTCAATTTTTGAGGTCATGAGCCTTGTCCGCTCTAGGACAGGTAACAATAAAGTTTTAAACATGGCCTCCATTTTTGCTAGCAAAACTTCATCGCTGTTAAGACACATGGGGCAAGTACTAGAGGAACCCAAGGACAAGAGGGAGGGGCACAGCAAGTTGGCAAATGCAGAGGGGTTTTGAGTGTCAGGGGGATGCTGGTGACCCTGGCTCACTTTATCTGTGACATCATTTGTTTTTGGAATCTTTCGTTCTCTACCCCCCGACAGTCGAGAATCCGACTTTCTCTTTTTAATGTTAGGGTCAGTAATGGACTCTGGGTGGTTTGTAATTTCAGCAGAGTTAGAGTTATTGAGGGGGAAATATCCAGATAACTGACTAGGTTCAAGCCCCCCACTGATCCGTGAAGCACCCCCCTGGCTAGCTTGAGAATCGTCAAAACTATACCCTTCTTCCACCTGGGTAGTGGCAGTTGGACTCCCCCCCACACTTTCTAAATGGACGATGGCATCCGTGGAAGAAGTTTGGACACAATTAAAGGCAGCATGTGGTGCAGGGGAGGTAATGGTGGCTAGTCCCCCCAAAGATGAGCGCTTACCGCTGATAAGGTCAAGTGAGAGTCTTTTTTCAACCATAGTGATTTCCTTTTCCAGAATCCCCGTAGCCCGTGTGATAAATGCATCAAGGGGGCCTGATACGACTCCCTTAGTGGTATGGATTTGTACTGTTCGTTCTTTGCCTGATCTTAAAGGCATTGTAAGGGATACGTACAGTTTGATTTAACAATAAGTTTCAGTCCGTCCTTGGTGCAACGGAGGGCAGGGGTTTGTATAGCGACAACCGCCACCTACCTGGTGGGCCTCCAATCGGTCAGGGGGGGTAGGCCTGGGCTGGACTCTGCCGTACTCGAACGGCCTCAAACGGCCCGCTCTTCGCCCCGGTCGCTCCCGCGCAGCGGGTTCTCCACCCTGTGTAAATAGGGGAGGGCAGTAGGCGGAGCCGGCAGGGAGAGCGGCCACAGGTGGTGCACGCAGGGACTCCTGAATTCAAATTGTCTAGATTTGCTGTCTAAGAATCAATGGCAGCTGCCACCATGGCCTCCCCTGGTCATGGAGGAAATACGTTTTTGAAGGAACACTTCTCTTACAAACAGAAAACCCTTATAGTTTTTCTGAGACCTTATTTAGGGAGGGGGCTGGCCCAACACCCACAGCCACAACAGTCTCCTCCGAAACTTCGGGGGGCAAATCTTTCATAATGGAAACTTTAGCCATTGCTAAGACTGTGAAAGCATTCACAAATGTGACCATCACTTTTATAAATTGGTTGGCAAAGAGGCCTCTCTGAGAAACTAGGCCCACTTTGGATAACTCCAGTTCCCCCTACCTGGGGTAAGGGGGGCACCCTAATCAAGCGTGAGCTGCATTTCTTTGTTCGATATGGCACAGTTAGCATTACCCATGAAACAGATAGACTGGTATGACTAACCAGAGAGACTGTCTTGGCAGATAGCACTGCCCGACTCTCCGATCTCCTCAGCAATGTCTAGATCATAGTTAGGAGTCCTGCGACATCTAATAGTTTATCCAGACAGTCTGTCAAAGAGAAAATCAATGCCTGTTCCAAAGATCACCATCAAATGTGACCATAAAGGTGGAGATTCTCACATCTAACTTCAGAGTTTGTGCCATCTTATCCTCAAGAAAGGGATGTGGACACACTGCTTCTAAACAGACAATGACATCCTTATCCACTGATTAGCGTAGACAAGCATGCACATATTGACCTGCCATGTCTGGTGGTTAACAATCCGAGAAACAAGAGTGATATATGTAACATGGGTTAAATATCACTTCCACTAGTTCACCCTCTGTCTCTTCCTGTTCCCCTGGGAATTCTTGTTCCTCATTTCCACTGTGCTACTGTTGGGGGAAAACTGGAATAAAAAAGAGACAACACTTCTCTTGGCAAGGCAAAAGCAGGTTTACTTATTACGGCTGTGCGATCAGTCACCTCTGTGGAGCTGAAAGGCTGATCTCAATTTGCTGCTTGCTGGCAGTTCTTTATATAGCGGAAAAAGTAATGACCTATGCACAGTTGTCTAAAAAAGTCAATCACAGGTCAAGACTTGTTCAGAAGTTGATAATATACTTTGCAAAAACATCACATCACCTGTGTCCTTTAAACTCGCAACCGTTTCTCGACATTCTCTTTATCATAGTTCTAACAAATCTTTAATGAAACAATAACCTTCTTTCCCCAAGTGCGTTCATTTTTATTGCTCTTATCCCAAGACTTCTTATTAGGGGTGGGCGGAAGTCGCGTAAGGGACTTTCGCGAAGAGGCACGGGGATTGAACCGATCTCCGCGCCTTTCCGCATATTTCCGTTTCGCGACGCCTGCCCGCAGGCCTCACCCACCTTATTAAATTATATTTAAAAGCCTAAAATTAAACTTAAATAAAACTTACCTTATTGCGGCCGCATCCTTGCTCATCGCGGCTTCATCTGGAAACTGCGCATGCGCAGGCTCTTCCTCGCCAGGACTGCGCATGCGCAGTTTCCAGTCCAAACGACCCTTATTATGTATGAGGTCAAAGATAACCTTTAGAAAGCTATCCTAGTGGTAGCTGTGGAGAGCAGCCTTCAGGCTTAACCTTGTAGGAATGTAAATCAGCTTGTTTTACCAGAATATAACCTGCTGAATTAATCAAATGAAAGGAGAACCACACAGTAGTTATATAAAAATACGTATTTATAAATATACCAATCTCTACTATCCTCTACACAAGGAAAGAACACAAAGCACACAATACGAGATCAATAGAACAGTTGTAAGTTACACAATGCACAGTGGGCTCCAGGGGGAGTCCAAACCACATACTACAATAGTGGTATAACAATCACGACTGGGATCAAGAGTAGGTCTGGAGCATGTAGAATTGCTGGGAGCCCAAAGAAACACCCAAGGTGAGTATATAGGGCCCCCACGGAGGACGGGTGCAGTGTGCTAACACGACCGCGGGCTCCGTACAATTCTATGGGGAAGTCGCGGTTGCAATTTGAAAGTTTAAGGACCCTTCTAGGAGGACTTTGAGCAAACCCTTTGGAACTTAAGAGGTTGGAGAGCCACCCCACCCATGGATACCGTAGTACCAGAGTTAACTATCCCAGAGGAGCCGGGTGCATAGGTCTGGAATGGTGTCGGAAACCGCCGTCATTCTCAGTGGTGGGCTCTAAAGAAGTACTGCTGCCATGAAGGTGAAAAGGGTCTGGTGGAATCCAAGCCTGGATTCTGGAAGGGAAGGACATGAAAGCAGACGGGACAGAGTCTGGGTCACTTCAGAGTGACCAGGGCCTCGGTAGACGAATGCCCACCGATGTCGGTGCTTCAGGTGCGAAGAAGGGATGCTTGACTCTGCAGCCACGAGGACCAGGAGACGATGACCAGGAGCCAGATGCAAGCTGTCCCACAAAGGATGTAGAGTGCTGAGGGGTTGGTTTCCGGCTGGAGCAAACAAGCCTTGGCAAAAGCAACCCACGCAGGAAGGTCAAGCTAATTACGGTGTGGACCAGCAAGGTCCAGGGGACCCACCAAGCAATGGGGAGTCAGGACACATCTGGTGCAACCAGGAAAGCCAAACACAAATCAAGCAGACCCTTAGGAGGACCCATAAGCCGAATGACCAGGAGTCGTGAGGGGACCTCGAGCAAGATTGCAAAGTACCAGCCCAAAGAGCACCTGCAAAGGGACGCGGTGCACAGGGGCTCGGGTTATACATTTTCCACGAGGGATACTGGCCTCAAACTTGCTGAAAGGGCAGATCAACCTCAGGGACCTTCTTAACCCACCGCCTGTGTTGCTGAAATCTTTGGAGTTTGCAGGAGCTCAGGAGCAGCAAACCGGTCAGTTGCGTTGAGGTGCCTGCAAATGCAGGGGAGGGACTCCTTCACTCCAAGGGAGATTCTTCCATCCTTAGAGCACCACAAGTCCTGCACGGAGCCTGAATGGAGCAAGGGCACAGACAAAGCTTTCAACGGAAAGGGGGACGAAGTCGAGCCCAGTCGAAGTCCAGAGTTTTGAGACGGTGGAAAGTCAGTGGTTTCTTCTTGTAGAATCTTGTCCACGTAAAATCTAAAGTCTTACAGCCAGGTAAGCCCTCTTGTACCCACTGGAGAGGTTTGAATAGATTCGGGGGACCCTCCTAGGGGAGGGGCAGGACAGAGGGGAGGTTACTCCTGTGTTCTTTGTCCAACTTCAGGCCAGAGCAGGAGCCAATGGCTCCCAGAAATGATTTGAGCTGGACTATGCACACGGACACCAAATGTGCCCCAGGTGCAGACTTTCAGGCACTCTCAGATTGCTCCCATCCAGCCCCAATACACTAAATCCTGTCTGGGAGGCGGTCACACCTCCCTGTGACAGGATGCCTATTGTGCTGCCTTTCTCTGCTCGAGCTTGGCTCAGCAGCAGGAGGGCAGAAATGTGTCTCTGGTCGGCATCATCCATTTTGTGCTGTCCGGGTTGAGAAGGCTGGCACCAGATGGACCAGTGACCCCACAAACCTAACTTCAGAAGGGTGGAATCATTCCTCCCACAACAATTACCGGTGTGGAGGTATGATTCCAAGGTGTTTGATACCAAACACGATATGTTTCTATGCAGCCGTTTTCGAGATAGCATTTACCGCGAGGTTATAATGCACCTCTACCTATATGTCCAACTGAGTCACAGAAAACCTGGGAGAAAGGTCTCCGAAGGCTGCAGAGATGCTCTGCTCATGCAGAGGCACCCTCTCAACCCAAAACCCAGCATCCTGCCTTCAGGATTGATGAGGCCTGCTTTAGGGGTGACTTATACGTTTTAAGTGTAGTGACCAATTGACATAGTGAACCTATATCTAAAGTAAGTGGTGCAAGCACCAGCTTACACAGGTTGCAGTAGCAGACCTGTATTTCCATTTTGTATGGCCTCTCATGAGTGGCATAATACATGCTTCATCCCATGGGAGGCCTCTGGGGTACCTATGCACTGGGTACATGGGTACCATATACTAGGGATGTATAAGGGTACCCCAGTATCCAATCTGGAGTGTACCAACGTACATGTATGTCAATTTAAAGGAGAAAACAGATAGACGGAGGTCCTGATTGGCAGGATCCCAGTCAGACTAGTCAAAAACAGTGCAACATCAAACAAAAAGCAGGGGTAACCATAAGAAGCAGATCCTACTTTCCTACAGTTCTGTATTAAGACCTGCCAGCAACTTCAGATGTTTGCCAAGGGGTTCCAAAGCAGCCGAGATGGACCTTTGCACTGAGGAATCTAGGATTTCACCTAACCACACCCACTATTGTTGAATGTTTTGCCTTCTGCCATAAATTACTCTCTGGCGGTAGGGAGCCTCTTGTATCTGGGCCGCAATGTTTTTGTAAGCGGCCTAGATCATACACGGAGTACTTGAATACAACTACCAAACTGTTTCTTCCTTCTATCACTAGACACTTCTGAGTGAGATTAATCTTTTGCCTTATGCCTCCTGCAGTACACCCTCCTCCTTCCTGCAAGGAAATAATGCACTGGCTAAGTCCATAGAAAAAAGAAGCGCAATGATACACCTACTCGTGCTGGCCGTCAATCTGTAGGCATGTTCATGCGTTATGATGCATGAATGCAAATGTGTCACTACACATGCATGCACCTATGGAATGACATGTGCTATTTGTTTTGACTGACTGATCTAAGACCTGAAAAGGGAGGGAGAAATGGAGGTGCAGGTGGGGAGCTGCTGGGGATCATATGGAGTGGGTGGACAGTGAAAGCATAAGGGAGTGGGCGGGGGTGTATCGGCTTATTAAGGCCTGGCAGCAAATGCATCTGTTGGGCCCTAAAAAATTGTTAAATTACATTATTGCATTTAAAGTTCCGCGAGGGGCAAGGAGGTAACTAAGAAAAGGGTTAGGAGTAGGTGAAGGGGAAACAAATGGGGCTGTTAATGGGGATAAGTAGCACGTAAGAGAACATATGCACTCTCAAGAAGTGCTTAACAAAATAGAAAAAAGTAATTCCCTAGATGTAAGTAGTGGAAGGACACAAGTCATCCAATAAAATAGTGAAGACTTTTTGATATAGTCCATAAGAGGCTTTCACCTATGCAGTGGTCCATCCCCAGCATATTGCTTGTGAGCAACATGCTGCCTACATCATCCTAAAGTGTTGCTTGTCAGATGACCGCACGGCATTGGTATTAGACTGTGCAAGCATTTTTTTTATTTTGAATGGGAGGATTATGAAGCCTTCCTTATTTGTTTTCCCATATGTGGCTGCTAACTTGGTGCCTGTCCCCAACAGCATTGTCAGGCAGAAACACAAGCTTCCCAGGAGCACAGGATTTGAGGTACAAAAGACGTAAGGGTGTTGCAAACTGTGTTTTGACTATCCTCACCAAAGTGTAGAGTTGTAAGAATCAAATGGATGCCTGGGGCATCAAGGGACTGCTAACATCTGGGGCTGGCATGAGGCTGGGAACTTAGACAGCATATTTATTTATACTCCAGCTTACCTGCTCTTGTATCTGCAACGCTACCCCTGTTCTGTCAGTGCTAATGTCTTCTCTTTTCAAGGCAGCCAGGCAGTGAAATGACAATCTGACCTCTGCAAAGTTCGTTTAATCCTGAGTGCAACTGGAAAATAATGTGCACTGTTAGCACTGACGAGGCTGGTAAAGTGAACTAACTAGAGAATCAAGGATCAGCAAAGTGATGATTTGAACTTTTGACAAATAGCAAAGCGTGCTATTTGGGCTCTGGAGAAAACTGCAACATGTGAAACCAGGAAATAATTAAAACCTATTAAAACCTATCTGTTGCTTCTGGAATTGTGAAGTTGAATATCTAGCTCTATAAATCAGAGTACAGTTCTATGCAGTGTTGAAAATTCCAATGACTCGCACCGGCTGTGATCGAGGACTCTGGTCTCACAAGGATAAATATAAATCTATTATTAATTCTGAGAAATAGTGTAGTCTGACAGAAGATTTACTGTCAGGGCTAATCCAAAAATGAGCAATGTGGTGGCACTGTGGATGGATGCAAAGCAGAGTGTGCTAAATCATGCATTATATAAGACTGCAAAGTGTGATATCAGTGGCCATAGGGAAATTCCTAAGTGTGTTTAGACTCTAACGTATAGTGCTCTCACAGTTTATCAAGCCCAGGTTGTTACCAGCCTAATTTGCAATGAAATACATCAATTGTAACAGAACCCCCTAAAACATACATGAAGATAATCCAGACACTCCTTCAAAATCCCCTTTTGTAGCCTATTCTATTATGAGAAATACTACTGAAATAATGTAGGTACCCTTCACCAAATTCCCTATTTTTAGTGGTACTTCCTTGAAGAAAATATCTAACCCTCTTCATGTAAACAGATCTCTTAATCCAACCAGGTTTTCAATAATGTTGCTGGCTTAATGACCATTAAATATATCTTGTACTGGCCAAAATTCAGGAATGGATCACAGATAGTGACATCCTTTCACCCCTTCAAGAAGGCCTCAGTGAGTGAGTCAGTACCATCGATTAAGTGTTTCGCTTTTTGCTTCTCTATTGGTGGGCAGTAGTTATCAGCCTTTATCGAGCTTAAGTCAGCCTTTGACTTGGTCTCTCGCAAGAAGCTCTGGCTGGGTCTGTGCAAACTAGGCATGCCCCCCTAACTAATATCTTTGATAATTTGACTGCACTAAGATAACTTCGCCCTGGTGTGATGGGGAGCCCAGGGCGAACTCACTGATTGCTTTCCGATTGGCCAAGGAGTACGCCAATGGTGTGTTTTGGCCCCCACGCTATTCCAATTGTTTCTTAACCCCTTGTGTGTTCCGGATGCCCCCACCGGCCCTCCGACATCACGGAGGTGTGCGCTAAGGACGGCCGGGGGCTGTCCGAATTCCACCCACTTAATAAACCCCCCACAGACTGTAAGCAGAAACTAAAAGCAGCGCACAAAACTCAAATCAAAGCCGATTAAATGTTTCAATCAACAAGCAATACTGTGAGAAATCTACCTTTTTTGCATGGTCACCAAGGATTTTAATGCCTTTTGCTAGACCCTATATTGTTGCTGCCCACAGAACTATGTACACTTCCCACTGCTAACAAGTAATAAAGTGCTTTGCTCCCTCTTTAAATATGGTTGAATTGGCATACTCCTAATTGGTAAATTTCACATTCCTATAAGTCCATAGTATACACTACCAGGTGGACCAAGAACTTGTAAGTTAAATGCCACAAGTGGATTCCAGCACCTACTGTGCCATCAACTACAGTGGCAGTGCAAACTTGGCTTTCGGCCTACCATTGTAACCGGGCTGTAGCAGTGCAAAAACTGCAATTCGAACTTGTTAAAATGAACCCATTTGACAGGTCAAAACCTTCCTTATAAATAAATATCAATAAGTAACCCCTATGTAGACCTTGTAGCCCATAAGGCAGGGTGCATGGTATTTAAAAGCAGGCGGTCAACCACCATTATAGGCCATTAAAGCGGAGCTGGGATGCTGAACTTACCGTCCTGGAGGTGGACGCTGACCACTGAGACCTGGGGCAACTGCAGAGGGGTGGCATTCTGTCCTGCAGCGACAGGTGGCGCAGAAATCAGAGGAGGGTCGGAGGCCTGGCGACATTGCCCGCCATCTTGGGAACTCTCTGGCAGTGAATTCCCTGTGTGCTGTGGATCTCTCCGTGTCCCTGTGCATCGGGGACGGCTGGCGATACAGCAACCCTTGGCTGACTGGTGGGGGCTGCGGTGAGCGGACCGGTGACACCCCGGCAGCCCGCGCCGGCGGGGCCCGCGTCGGGGACTGCAGAGGCGGGAATCGACGGGGCGGTCTGGCGGGCCTGCCCTGAGGCACTGGCCTTAAGCTGTGGCTGCCCCCCTTGTGGAGGGTAGTGATCGTGTGGGGAGTTAGCTGAGGGATTGTGTGCCAACAAGCGGACATCGGAGTCGGTGAGAGCAGCGGGGGGCTGGCGGCCAGACGGAGCTACCGCCCGTGTTGTGAAGCCTTTGACGGGGGCCTCCCGACGGACTGGTGACTCCCCAGACCCCTGTGCCTGGGCTGACAGATCCAGGCTGGCGGAGAGAGTGCCCGAACAACCTGGCAGCACGTACCCTACGGCCCGGGCCCGGAAATCGCTGGCGGTGCTGTTCCTGAAGGGGCTGGAGGCTCCTGCTGCCTATTGGGACTGGCGAAGAAAGCAACGGGTGCAACGCGGTGAGTGACCCGGCAGGCCGCGCACCTCTCCGCCATTTTGACACTCTCCCACAGGGCGGCCCTGAGGTACGGGGTCCCGCGGCTGCTGCACCCGGGGAGCCGGTGTCCCGTGCAAAGCCCCTACCACCTGAGAATGCCTGGAGGAGTTGCTGAGAGACACGACAAGAGGCCGCTCCTCAATAGCAACTGGAGAACTGCGGGGGAGACGCCTGGCTCGAGGTGGGTGTCCCGCCATTTTGTGTCTGGGGAGAGGAGTGGCTTGGAGGCACTGGGCGGCCCGCCATAACGCTGAGGAGGCCTGAACTTCACACCGCACCGGTCTAAGAAGTGGAGGAGGGGTCAGAGACACTGACATTGCAGCAAGTAAGAGGCTGGGGGCATGGCTGGCATATTTGACCCTGGGTGGCATTGGAGAGGGGCGGCTTGGAAGCACTGGGTCACCCGCCTCTAGGCCTTGAGACCTAGTGATTTACCCTGGGCTGGCTGGGAGTTAACAGGAGACATGGCGCAGAGGGACAACGCACGGCCGGATGGGAGTCGCACGGGGGGTCTACTGTGGTGCTGAAGAGTGCGCTGGGCACATGGGGGGATGGTGGATACTTCCTGGCCGGTTGGAGTGTGCAGCTAGCTTTAAATCTGCCTACTACAGGAGGTGGGCCCAGCCTGAAGTGGGGACATTTAGCGCCGTATCAGTGGGCCGCGGACCACATCCAATACCTAGGTCTTAAACTAACTCCCTCCTTAGACACATGGACCCAAGTTAACTGGCGGGACTGTAGGAGGGCAGTGCTGGAGGACTTAGGAAGGTGGAAACCTCTGACGATGTCATGGCTAGGTAGGCTCAATGCCATCAAAATGTCTGTCCTCCCTAAAATATTGTACTTATTCCAATGCCTACCCATACTGATCCCACACCATCAGATCCAGGGTTTACAGCGCAAGCTTACCACGTTCATATAGGGCGGGTGCAGACCGCGGTTTTCCCACAAGTTCCTCATGCTACAGCGGGATAGGGGAGGGTTAGCCTGTCCTAACGTTTTAGACTACTACTGGGCATCTCATCTCCGCTTTGCGTCGGAGTAGACAACCACTGAAAGGGAGAAGGTCTGGTTCCATATGGAGAGGATGGTCACTGGGCGCACAATATGGGAACTTACGTCGCTCTACCATGCAGCACGCTCTAGGAGTACCTACATGGCGGTACCTACTAAAAAGGTATTAGATATTTGGGACAGATTGGCGATATGCAGGGGTCTCACAACCTTTCCCTCTCCCCACACGCCCATAGTGGGCAACCTCCTGTTCCCCCGGCATACCGCTCCCAGGCCTTTGATAGATGGGTACAAGGGGGATGCAGAGTGATCTGTGACCTCTACGAGGGGGGAGTGCTCAAAACCTTTGCGCAGTGTAGGGAATAATTTAACCTTCCATCGGGAACTGCGTTACAGTATGCACAGTTACGACATTGGGTCACCTCGGTGGAAATGCAAGAGGCAGCTACCCGTCCATTCACTTCCTTCGAGCAGCTAGTCCGCTCATTTAACGAGTCAAAGGGCACATATCAGATTTTGCGACACCCCCCCTTGACGCCTACCCACCCATAGCAGCGCAAATGGCAGCTGACATCTGATACAGACATCTCACCCACACAGTGGGGTTGTTTATGGAGTGACATAACTAGGGTCTTCCGCAGTATTCCACAAAGGGAAAACGCATATAAAATCATGACGTAATGGTATTACACACCGGATCGTCTGCACAAAATGTTCCCTTCCTCTTCCCCCAAGTGCTAGAGGTGTTTGACTGCATCTGGTGATTTCATACACATCTGGTGGGCCTGCCCACTCCTGACCCTGTTCTGGAAGGAAGTCCTTAGTCACATCAAACGGGTGCTTGGTTTCCCCCGGCCTGAAACTACAAACACAGTCCTGCTGGGCATCAAACTGACCACTCTTAAGGCTGTCCCCTGGAGCGATTGGACTATAGCCCTACATATGCTTGGAGCAGCCAAGCAACTTATAGCGCAATATTGGAAGAAGACGGAGGCACCGCCTATCGCCGCCTGGTATGTGCGCCTATGGCATGTCATAATAATGGAGCTCTTCACAGCGCGACTACAAGCGCGAGATACTCGCTTCACTGCTGTTTGACAACCCCTAATTACTTATCTTTGTAAGCTTGAACAAGCGCGTTATTATCCAGCCAAGCTTAGAGTGCTGCGCCTTTTCGAAGATGCTATCCTCCCGCTTGACCCCAACAAGTTGCTCCGTAGCCAACCCCACTAAGCGCATGACCTCCCTATGTAGGACATTGGCCCCCCGCTGGATTAGAACGTTGACCTCACCTCCCCCCCGCCTTCCCGCCTGCCTACTCACACACTCTTTTCTTCTACTCCTCTCTGCCCGCTGCCACTCATTCTTCCTCTATTTTCCTGCTTACCACTTCTCTCGTTTCCTTTTCTCTTAGGCCTCGGGCCCCTGTTATAATATTGATGTTTTTGAAGGGTCCATTGAAATGCCACACCAAGCCAGCATTACTTTTTACTGTCTGTCACGCGGCCGGCATGACAGGGGTTGTAGGCGACATGCTGTGTTTAAACTTCCACACAATTGCTCCTTTCAAGTTATATGTTCCGCGGCCGGCCCTGAATAGGGTTGTGGGCATAGCGCTGTGTGTATCTGACCCGGTGTTCTATTTTTTTCTTTTTTTTCCAAGTACAATAAAAACAGATTTCAAACAAAAAATCTAATTCAATAGTGAAGTTGGAATTTTAATAAATATTCAGAAATAGTAACTTTTAGAAAGTTGATTTCTCCTTACATAAAGTTCCTGAAGGCTAATTTGCTTTCGCTCTCCAGCTTCTTCTAGCCTGTCATTAGCCTTGAACAGGTGTGGATAGGTGGGAAATGCCCATCAGAAGTAAACAGCCTGCCCTGAATGGGCATAGATGACTCCAGTGAATATACAGGCTGGGGGCTATGGGCATCCTTTTTGACACTACAGTGTCGTTTTCTGCTGGGTTCACATAGAACACTTGGGGCACACTTGAAAGTGGTGAGTACAGGAAGCCAAGACAATTCTTGTGGGTTCACAATCTTGTTGCTGAATTACTCAACGTTTGTCCTCCCAAACTTATGGCTCTGGATTTATTGTGGCTATAGTGGTTGCTTCAAACTAGATTTTAGTGTTAGATTTGGGGGATACTAGGATTATCATAGTACACTCCCCAAACCCATCCCCCAGCCCTCATAGTCCACATTTAGTGTGAACAGAGTCTTTGCCATCTTGAAAATGACCTAAGTCTGAAAAGTTGGTCCCAGGAACCTTTATCCTATTGGTTAGGGTGTTGTCCCTAAGAGTCGTTTGAATCCACTAGGCAGGCCACTGGAATCATGCAGCAGGAAAGACCAAATTATGCAGGAGGGTTGATTAATTTACGTGGCAAGAAAAGCTAGATTATGTGCTATGAATCAGCATAATTTATAATAGTATTACTAGATGATTTTGTAATTTGTGCATGTTAACATTATCGTTGTAAAGGTTTCACCTCATTAGCACCAGTTTAAAACCCAAATACAGTAAGAAGGAACTGAGAGGTGATCAGTCAACTTTTGCGAAAGGGCCTTCCATTTTCCACTACATGGCAACTCATGTCGCCACATTTTTAGTAACTTTGATCCGTTTGATATACAAAGTATTTTTTTTTTAATCTGCAGATTATGCAGCAAATGATGGATAATGTAGCAAATTCGGGAAATGCATTATTATGCAGAAAACACTTTAACCGTAGTATTGCATTATTCCAGTGGCCCTGCCCTCTAGCTAGTGCCAGGAATAAACAGGGCAGCTTCAGGCATCCACTACAGAACATTTCTTGGGCCTGTGAAAAAACAATCAATCAATCAATCACTGCATTTATAAAGCGCGCTACATACCCGTGAGGGTCTCAAGGAGCTGGGGGGGAGGGGGGCCGCTACTGATCGAAGAGCCAGGTCTTGAGGAGGCCCAGAGGAGAACTGGACCGGTTGTCTTTATTTGTATTTATTTGAAATGTTTTATATAGCGCAAACAAGACCCAATAGGGTATCAGTGCGCTGTACATTGTGGTTGAGAAGTTGCACTGATAACAGAGGAGGATACATCACTTTCACCAATGCAGAAAACAATGGAGCTAAACGTAGTTATAACAAATACACATGGCATGGTAGATAAGTGGGTCAATGATGTGAAACGAATACAGATGGCTTGCAGAGTTACAGGTCTTTTGTCGCAGGTGGCTATTCAGGAGTAATGCATTGACTTCACTTTTAAAAGCAGTGGTCGAAGAGTTCATACTGTTATGGGGAGGGAGAGCATTCCATATTCTAGGAGCAAGACCAGAAATGTGTGGTTGTAGGTTCTCTTCTTTTTGAACGTTTGTGGCTTTAACAGTAGAGTATTTGAACTTCTTAGGGCTCGATTCCCACCAAGTTAGTTCAAGCTTATTAGTCAAGTAAGTAGGAGTGTTCTGATGCAGCGCTTTATGTGACCGGAGAAGAGTCTTGAAGGACTGGACCAGTTCCCTCTTGCACCCAGGACAATGAAATGCACTCCAAGGGTTACAAGGCTGACCTGTTAACATTTCTAGGGCTACAACAAGTTACAAGAGGCCTTTTCCTGGAAGTACCCAGCTGACCAGTGGCAACTAGACCTGACCTGGACTGGACGCTATTGTTGAAATCGGCCTGACACCCTGTGAGTCTCTAAGGGCCTTCCCTGAGGTCACAGGGTGCTTTAGAAGTGTTTGCTTGTGGTGGATTGGGACTAAGGACCTTATTACGAGTATGGCAGTCCAACCACCACCACCCTGGTGGTCCAACAGCCGTATTACGATGGTGGCAGTGTGATCACCACCTCCTCCGGGATCCAGGATCCCACAGTGGTGGCTGTGTGGAAAAGAGCTGCATATACTGGCGCATTTCATGGTGGGGACCCGGCCATGTAAAGGATGGTGGAAATGCTATGGGTCCCCGGGCGATTCTGCCCATGGTGGTGCATGCGGGGAGCACATGTGACCCACTAGAATAGCACCTATGTTTGTGCACTGTGTGGCATACCACACAGTTCACAAACATGCAGTGGGCACTGTCACTGTGGGGTCTGTAGTTTAGGCTCTCCTATGGGCCTAACATACCTGCCGCAGTGCAGCCGTGCCACCGCTCGCCCGCCCTGGATTCAACCTGTAATCCAGTGGGCGGGTTTACAACAAGCTTGGCGGTCTTCCTGGGACCACCGCAGTGGAGGTCCCAGAGAATCAGCACCAAACTCGTAATAAGGCTCTTAGTAAGAAGGTAAAATCTTAAACAAGGACGAACCTAGTTGGCGAGAGCGACCCACGCTGCATCACATAGGTTGCGCTCTACCTCAAGCAGTGACTATCATTGGCACTTAAAAAGTTAAAAACTCATATCTCTGGTTTCCCTTATTGGATTTTTGTCATTTTGGTTCCATTTTCATTTTTACATTTTACGTTATTTTTCTAATGGGGTTTGGGTTTTACTTTTTTGGATTTTGACTTTATTACTCTTTTGGTACTACATAAATATCTTACACCTTGTCCTAAATTAGGCCTGTCTTGTGCCATAGCTACCAGGGGGTTTGAACTAATTAATTTAGTGACATTAAGGGTTTGCCCTGACAAAGGATGTAATTATTTCTCAAAGTAGCTAACCACCCACCTCAAATAATAATCAATTTTCATAGAAATAACAAATATAAGCACAATTATTAACTGGAATCAGTAATAAAACACCGTTTCTAGCAGTTAATTCACAGTCAACCACAAAAGAGATAGCACATAGCTAGTTAGGCTACTGACCAGCGAAGAAAGAAGAGATTGTGAGCAAGGTACTTGGTTTGGTGTTGAGCTTGTATTCTAATGTTGATTGTTACATTTTCTCATGTTTGGGAAACGTGTCTTTAATGTCACATCTTTGTATTGTCAACTGTGTTAAAGCAAAGCAAGTTGACATGGAATTTTCAACTCTCAAAAATTGTCTCTTCTAGTACACATCAAAGATAACAGTATACATGCCAAAAAGACCCGATTCAGGCGGGAGACTCCCGAGTGTCGAAGCTTAAAAATGTATTTATTTTAGTTGTTTCCCACCTGAAATTGCCTAAGCTTCAATGGTAGTTAATGGCGGAAATACATTCACCAATTTACTTTATTTTAAATCTCCCACTAATTCCTCTTCTAAAATGTTGGCATGTAGGAAACTTTTTTTTCATTCTTATAATGCCTACAGCCTACTAGAAAACGGCACATATTTCAGAAGAGAAAGCAAGCATTACTTTAATTCTCTACTTAAATATAACCTTAAATCAGATAGTTATCTGTAAAATTATAATTGTCCTGGGAGGGAGGTTTGGTGACAAGGGGTAACAACACTTATTTCAGGGAAGAATTGTAATGAGTATTTCACATTTCACACGTTTCACCTATCTAACACATATTTAAATTAAATGACATTACTTACTGCTTCTCTCCAATAAAATGCCACACGCCCCGGTCAAAAAAACTCTCAAATATTAGTCTCTGTTTTTCATGCTCGAAGTGTGCAGGCGGTTGACTCCTTGAGCAGCTAAATATTCTTTCATGCATGCTCCATACGTCCTATTTCCCACGCCGAGCCCTCAAAGTGGTGACCCTATAATGCCACTGTATGCATCGCAAACTACGGGCCTGCTCAACTACTGAGCTGCACTTGCGGGCGTCATCGAATTCCAGGCACTGCTCTCTCCCATTCGCGTCCCCATCCGCAATTTACCCATTGGCTTTCTCACTGTACTCGCTCCCTTAATGGCGCAGGAGAAAAAAAAACAGTTGTCCGATAGCTCGCGCTGAGTTGACGCACCTGATTGGTCCTCCCTCACATCTACAGTTCTTGGTGTTTGGTTGATGGTCATGCCCTGTGCCACGTTCCACGAAATTTGCGAGGCACCTGTGGAGGCTAATCAGAATTGACTCCGGTTTCCCTGGGGTGCTCCATGATCGTTTGTGAACGAAAATGGCAAAACAGAGCTGCTATAACCACCAGAATTATCTTACTGCTATTATAATCCTCTCAAAATTTTGGGGCACACAAAGATCTCTGCAGCAGGTGTCTTAACATTGTAAAATATTTTAAAATGCCGTCTCTTTGTGACCAATGCAGTAATCTAGAACACATTCAATGTCACATATACCCATGTTGCTAATTTCTTTGCAGAAGATTTAGTTTTTAAATAAATGTACAAAATGACTGTCAGACTCTGCTTTCCAACCTCTTCCCACTCGTGACTCCACCCCCTTTTCTCTGCTACACCGTGACTAGCAATTTATGGGATACTAGTGTACATTTTTCCAATAACAGCACTTGTTTATGATATGAGAAACCAAGTTTATCCTAATTGCGGATAATTAAAAATTTGCAAACATTCGTGACAAGAATTTTCAATTCTATTAAGGACTAGGAGGCGAGGATTATGCTTTCTCATTTCTTTAATGAAATGCTCAGCAGCCAATAAAAAAACAGAACTACAAATCCCATGAATACCTGGGAACAACCATAGAGTATACACTATATAAGCTCCAAACACTAGTCCTTCTTCCTCTTTCTTTGGGTAATCAGGTCCACATCAAAAAACAATCCCAGGTACAGTAACAATAAAAGTTCCAAACAAGCTGCCGAAATCCAAAGGATCCTGTAGCAGAAGATGGAGGCATCCTGGGTCCGTGAACAAGGAGGAAGAGGAAACTCTCGAGGCAGAATAACCATATCACTTCTGGTCAGAACCTGCAAAAGACATATAGCCGTAATATCCGAATAATGGAGAAACTAATCAAAGTAGATCAGGGGGGGGAAAGAAACAAGGAAATAACAACTGCAACAGTATGCAATATTGTACAATACATGATAATGCAACATAGTAACAATAGGGTGGGATAATCCTCGCCTCCTAGTCCTTAATAGAATTGAAAATTCTTGTCACGAATGTTTGCAAATTTTTAATTCTATGTCAGGACAGGAGGCTCCGATTATGCTTGTTTAAAGCTCGTCCACCACAACAGAAGCAATACTAACAATTGGTTTATAGTAAAATTGTTTAAAAACAGAATCCGAAGACCAGTCTGCAGCCTTCATAATGTCAAATAGAGTAACACCCATGGAATAAGCCTTGGAGGCCATTGCTCCCCTAGCAGAATGTGCCCCAAACACAGAAACATCGATGCCCGCTTCAGACATGAGCCAGCGCACCCAGCGAGACAGAGTAGCCGGTGCAACAGGACGGAAAGGCTTTTGTAAGGCGATCAACAACTGACCCTGCATGTCAGAGCGTAAAGAAGCAGTACTCACCTCGTAATCCTTCAAACACTGGACAACACAAAGATTGGAGTGATCCGGAAAAGAAGGATACGTTATGGAAGAGGTGTTGGTTTTAGTTCTCCTAGAGAGTGTGAAAGTAACACCTTCAGGGGTGAAACAGCGACCCGCAAGGTCTAGAGCACGAATATCCGAAACACGTTTGCAAGAAACAAGACACAGTAACATGGTCAGTTTTGCAGACAACTGTTTGCGGGACAACAAAAGATTAGTAGGCCAGGCCTCCAAAAATTTCAGAACAATCGAAACATCCCACAAAGAGACATATTTCGGTGTGGGAGGTTTCGCGAGGCGAATACCTTTCAAGAGTTTGGAAAGCAAATGGTGTTCACCAACAGGTTTACCATCGACGTGGATATGGCCCGCCGAAATGGCAGAACGAAAACTACTAACGGTTCTGTAAGCCAAGCCAGAAGTGGCCAGAGAGGTCAGAAAATTAATGACTAAACTGATATCCGCTGAAACGGGATCAACCTCCCGTTGAACGCACCAATCACTCCAGCGTTTCCAGGCTCCTCGATACCGCTTGTGGGTATTGGGAGACCATGCGTTACTAATGAAGGTGGCAGCGTCGCTAGAAATGCCTGGGACTGACCAACGTTCCCCGAGATTCGCCATGCCAGCAACTGGAGAGTGCCGGCGAGAATGAGGGGATGCGGATCTCCGAGGGGATCCAGCAATAGATTCCTCTTCGGGGGAAGAAGGAGAGGAGGAGCACAGCACATTTCCAAGAGAACCGGGAACCACGCTTGAGCCTTCCATAAGGGAGCAATCAGAATCAGCTCCGCTCGAAATCGTTTGGTGTAAGCAAGGACTCTGGGAAGCATCATGAACGGGGGAAATGCATAACATAGAGTCGACGGCCATTGCTGGAGAAAAGCATCCGTGGCCAGTGCTAAGGGGTCCGGTCTCCAGCTGTAAAACCGGGGAAGCTGTGCATTGAGGCGAGAGGCGAAAAGATCTAGGTGACACTGGCCCCAAAGTCGAAGAATGGCACGGAAGACTCGAGGGTGAAGTCTCCAGTCGCTGAAGTCCCGAAGATGTCGGGAGTGCCAATCCGCAACCTGATTGTCGCGGCCCGGGAGATATTCTGCAATAACCGTGATCTTCCGGTGGAGGCAAAAATGCCAAAAATCCTTGGCAATCTCCGCTAATATCTTGGACCGTGTCCCGCCCAGTTTGTTGATATAGCGGACTGCCGAAACATTGTCCATCCTGAGAAGAATGCAACAATTCGCCTGTAGAGGGGAGAAACACCGAATCGCAAAGGAACCCGCTAGGAGTTCCAGGCAATTGATATGGAGAGACAACTCCTGAGGAGACCAACGACCTCCTGTCGAAACTGACCCGCAACGGGCTCCCCAACCCCATCGACTGGCATCCGATTCGATTACCAGTTCCGGAGATGACCCGAACAGGGCTCGACCATTCCAGGCCTCCATGTGGTCTAGCCACCACTGCATCTCCATCCGCACATCCTCCGAGAGAGGAATTTGATCCGAATAGCGGAGACCTTTCCGAAGATGCTGAATTTTCAGGCGTTGCATCGCCCGGTAATGAAGAGGGCCTGGAAAAATCGCCTGTATCGAGGACGCTAAAAGACCTACTACTCGTGCCAACAACCTCAGTGACACAGTCCGTCTGGAAATAACAGATGTCAACTCTCTCCGGATGTAACGGAGCTTCTGATTGGGTAGAAGAAGCTGACAAGTCAAAGAATTGATTTGAAATCCCAGAAAATCGATAGACTGAGTGGGAACCAAAACCGATTTGGGAACATTGACTAGAAAACCCAGAGACTGCAAGAGAATGATGGACCACTCCAGGTGCCGCAGAAGCTTGAGAGGGCAATCCGCCAGGAAAAGAATGTCGTCCAGGTAAATAATCAAACGGACCCCCCTGGAACGAAGATGCTCTACAACCGGCCTCAGCAATTTCGTGAAGCACCATGGTGCTGACGAAAGGCCGAATGGAAGAACTTGATATTCGTACCATTGGTTCAGCCATTGAAACTGTAGGAACCGGCGATGGGGCTTGTATATCGGGATAGATAAATAAGCATCTTTCAGGTCCAGACGGACCATCCAATCTCCTTCCCGAAGGAGATCCCGCAGAAGATGGATACCTTCCATCTTGAAGTGCCTGTAGATCACTCCGCTGTTGAAGTCCTTCAGGTTGAGAACTAGGCGAGACCCGCCTCCTTTTTTCTCGACCAGAAAGACTGAACTGACAAAGCCCCGTGGATGGCGTTGGGTAGGAACAATCGCCCCCTTGGAGAGGAGCACCTTGATCTCTTCCGAAAGACAAGTCTGAGAGTGACTGGAAAAAAGTAGAGGGGTCGGCAGACAGGTTTGATGAATTGGATGATAGAATTCTATCTTGAAACCTTGAACGGTTTCTAACACCCAAGCATCGTTGGAGATCATGCGCCAATTGTTCAGAAAAAACTGCACTCTGCCCCCCAACATTACATCGCATGCCTGAATTAAGCTCACCTGTAGCTCCGGAATCTTGATATTGGCCTTGGTGGCCACCGGAACGTCCCTTGCCGTATTGTCCTTTTCCTTTTCTGGAAGGATAAAAGTTGGCGCGGGTGGAGTAGCCAGATTCGTATTGGCCACCACGATGCTGCGAGCCACCCCTCTGGGACTGTTGCTGAGATCCACGGCCGAACGACCGTCCCCTTTGTCGTCCGGCCTTGGTGAAAACCGGACGCATGGCCCGGCGCAAGGAAGCTTGTGCTCTATCAATGCCGCTAAAGGCAGATACAAACTTAGTCAACTCCTTCAGAAAGGGTTGTCCAAAAAGAAGGCCCTGCGCCTCCGGACCTGCCTCAGAGGTGGCCAACTCCGCTAACTTTGGATCCAGTTTCAGGAGAATGGATCGACGACGTTCTGCTGAAATGGCACAATTAACGTTCCCAAACATGCAGACGGCCCTCTGTGCCCATTCGATGAGTTCGTCAGGGTTAACTGTCGCCGAGGCTTCCTTGGCCTTGAAACCTAGGTCCAGGATCTTGGATAGGGGACCCAACATGTCCATTAGCTTGTCTTGACAAGACCGCCAGGAGCGGTCCAGGCCTTTCTTGGGGTCTTTAGAATATTTTTTAAGGTAGGTGACCATCATAGGGTCCACCTCCGGGGTCTCAGCAATATGGTCTGCCAGGTCAGGTCTCGGGCACTCAGAGCGAAGTCGAGCCCGGACAGGCGCCTCAAAGGGTTGGCGAACATGCGCCTCCAGATAAGCCGCCACCGCTGGAGCGGGCAACCATGACGTGGAATGTGGATGGACAATGTCCTCAGGATCGAAAGTGAGAAGGGGGGGACGCTCAAGAGCGTCAACAAAATGCTCCTTGCGGAGACGCTTTTTAGGAGGAGAATCATGACCTGAAGAGGCTTGACCATGGTCGGACTCCTCCGCATAAAGAGACGCAGAAGATTTGGGCTTGTCTGAAGATAAAACCTTCGCCAGTCTCTGAAAATCTAATTTGTGAGGGTTACCAGGAGACTTTGCGGATTTTTGAGAAGGAGGCAACCAGCCCTGATGAATTGCATATTCATTAAGATGGCGTTTAAGGGGATTAATAGCCCTTACCAGTGCCTTGTTAACTGAAAGTTGAACACCCTTATCCAACTCCTCCACTAAGTCATATTCAAGAGAAGTATCTTCCTCCTCATCATAGTAACAGTCTTCATCTGCGTCATAATACTCAGCCATTGCAACAATATGCAAAAGTCAATGCCCACAAGACTGTAGGAAATATGGAGTATCTGAAATACCAGTAAAGGGGGAGTGTGAACCCCAAGCAGGCTTAAACTGAGGTAAAACTCAATGAAAACAATTTTGAATGTGGAGGGAGATAAGCCTGCCGACAAAAAACACTCTAGGCAGAGCCTATGCAGAAGAATAATACAACCGAAGCACTTTCCTGTGCTCCGGCGTCAAGTGGGGTCAAAAGTTCAGGGCTGTGGGCTTGAACGCAGACAAACGGCGGTCCTTCACTCAACCGGCAGGAGGACCTGAGAAGAAAAGCCTCGAGCCGGAAATAAAGCAGCGCGCATGCGCGACGCTGCAAAGCCACAGAACAACACCGGCTCGAGAGCGCTCGCGCTCCCAATGCGAACCGCGGACCCCTGCTCCCGCTCCACTGAAAGCGACCGGCACAAGCGGCCAGGCACTGGGAGGCAAGCAACGCGCTCCCAACAAACACGCCGCAAACGGACGAGAAAAGATTACCGGCACACCGAAGGGCGGACCGGAACACAGTATACACAAGCCGCGCGCAGGTATCACAAAGCAGCGCAAGATAAGGCAAGTGCATAAACAACAACAATAATAAGTCACAACAACAATATAAGCAGAATAAGGTAAATAGACTTAACTGGCTGCGGAGCAGCAAAGAAAGAGGAAGAAGGACTAGTGTTTGGAGCTTATATAGTGTATACTCTATGGTTGTTCCCAGGTATTCATGGGATTTGTAGTTCTGTTTTTTTATTGGCTGCTGAGCATTTCATTAAAGAAATGAGAAAGCATAATCGGAGCCTCCTGTCCTGACATAGAACTTTGTGTTTTCTTCCATCTTGGATGTGGCATCAAAAGGATATCACGTAATCCTATTACTTCCACTGTAATAAAGAATAGTAGGCTCTGCACTGTAAAGACCAAACAATTCCCACTTACACTGAAAGCAATGTAACCTAATCAAGGACAACCTGTCTTGGACCGAGAAACATACTATGTAACAAGTCATGTTACCTGAATAGACAGAGAATATCCAGGTCTAATGTAGCAGAATGGTAAAAGAATCCTCAAATGTATACTGTAAAATGTTTCTTCTTGCTTGTTCCTCATTAGTGCATACCCTATGAACCATTTATTTGTCTAATGAACATATGACATTTTTTGTCTACAGTCCTATATAAGGACATGATTTCTCTGTGTTAGGAGCTCATCTTTCCCTTTTCATACAATGCCAATCAATCTATGCTGGAACTTTACTAAGCTCTTCGCTGTAGTCCATATGATTTGTACTCTTATTGTACTTATTGATTGATGCCCCAGCTTATGCATTTCTGTACTCATATTTCTTGAATAAACTTTCGTCCTTGTCTGACGTTCTTATGGAGATGCATGTAGTTGCTATTAATGTATGAAATGCAAATTAAATATAGACGGGTCTATCAGGGAGCACCAAAGTCCAATAGGGAACGCACCCCTCGCTGCCTGAATTGTTGGAGTGCACTGGAGAGGGACAAGATACAGGCTTGCGCTCCGACAGATCTGGTAGCAGAGGTGATGGTTCCAATTGGATCTGTCCAGTACTGATTTGACTTATTCGGATAAGGTAAATTGACTATAGTCGATTACTCTACCTTCATGGTTCAGGCAGTTTTGCACCAAAATTCAAATTGACTCAGCCCAACCTGATCCTGATTCCCAAAGATCATGGGGAGATAAATTGGATGACTTTGTAATCTGGAAACAACAACGTGAATATCAATAGGGATTTACCTGTGTGTGGGAGTTGGACGAGAAGCGATGCAAAGCAGTACACTTGGGATTTGTAGTCTGAAATGTTGTGGTGCATTGTAGTGGACAGAGTTTGCGTTCAAATATTATGTAGCATTAGTTCTTGGACTTCTAGGCTTACATACCTATGTGACACAGGAGCCCCGAGGGCACCTGTTGAAATAGCTTGGAATCCTGGCAGTGCTGTGGGATCGGGGAGAGACCACACTTGCAGGCAAGAGGTCTCGCCCAAGATGGTGGCCCCATAGTCGCAAACTTTCTGCAGGGCCTGAAACGGTGCGGCCCCTGTGAGGGTTATTACCCCTTGTAGAAGCAGCGATCTGGAGGCTTGGTCACTACTTCGCCCCCAGGGTGCCACGGCAAGGGGGAGTTTCATTGGGAGCCAGTCTAGGATAAGGGTCCCCTCCCCCCTCTGCCCTGCACATCTGAGCACCAATAGCCTACATCACAGAGGAGGGGATCACTTTCTTTTGTCTTCCACCCCTACCTGCACTACTGAGGGGGCACGCTGTACCCCCTTGGGTCCCTGGCAAAGGATTTGCTTGCCCCAACTGCTGATTGGGGCCCCTGGATTTTCTACCTGATGCCCCACTCCGCACTTTGAGATGCTGATTAAGGCCAGCAGAGTATCGTGACTGGAGCTCAGAACTCCCTGCATCAGAGCCCCTTTGGGTCCCACGGGACCCCAGGATACCCGGGCGGACGCATGGTGTGGCCCCAAGACTGGTAAGAGCAGGGGCCGGAGCACATGTGCCCCTTATTACCTCCACCTTAGCTGGACACACTTGTTGGTTCGCGGCGGCATCACAACCACCCCTCAGAGGGGCTCGATAACTGGAGCAGCTTGAGTGCCCATTGGAAAGTGGCGAGGTCAGCATTTTTGTGCTACTTGGCAAAGCAACCCCTAGCGGACTGCCCTGTTCACTTGCGGCCCCTTTCACACCTCTCCTTCACTTGCTTTGTTGGCTAATGGGACACTCACAGTGCCATAAGGATGAGGCCCCACAGTGTCTCCCTTGAGGGGATCAAGCAGGGTGCTGGGGACACCCCCACCATGGACTCTATGCTGGATAAACACTAAGCAGTGATCTAAACCACTGGAGAGCGCCTGGTGGGCAAAATAGACTCCACTGCAGTTGACCTGGGCCTGCTACTGGAAGAGTCAGCGCTGGAGACCCTGAAACCTGAGGCCCAAGCCACAGCACATTGCCTAACTGATCTCGAGAGACACACATGGCAGTTGGCTGCCCAACAGGATGATCAGGAGGGGAGGGCTTGGTACAACAACATCAAGGTTGTCAGACTGCCCAAGGGAGGAGAGGGAGATGCTATGGTTGAGTACCTAAAGGACTGACGTCAGGAGGTAGTGACTCCAGAGGGCCTTTCTAAATACTTTGGAACAAGCACACAGGGTCCAAGCCTACTCCCCAAAGCCTGGGGCTCTACCCAGACCGGTGGTGGCCAGCCTTCTTCATCTTCAGGACAGATATTTCCTCCTTCAGTAGGCCCGAATGCACGGCCCCTTCGCAGTGGAGAATGCTAGGGTATTACTCTAGCCTAACTTCACCCTCCATGTACAGACGCAGCATGCTTTATTCCTATGCGTCAAGCATCACCTTAGAGAACTGGGTCTTCCATGCTTTCTGCTTTTCCAAGCCCACTTGAGAATACAGGCAGAGGACAAGACCCACTTCTTCATTGATCTTTCTGCAGAGTGGGACTAGCTGGAGCAGCATTATGATGCTCGGTCAGCACACTTGTAGCAGTCAGCTCCTCATCAATTGTCTCGCTGAAGATACAGGCGGTCCAGACATTGGGAATCAAATCGGCCTACTAAGCAACAAGTGGCTGAGGAACGAACAAGAGCAGTGGAGATGGTGGCTTCTATGCGCACAAGTGGGAACTCCCCACACCTGGATGCCCGGTCCCAGAGGGGCTCTCTCGACCTCAAGCTCAGGAGACTCTGCAAATACCTGGGCTGGGCAACATCCTGAAAGGGGTCACCCATGGCTCAGTAGATTGCATTGTTTGATTCCTGGGCGGACAACAGCTCCTGTCTTCTTTGAAAATGGTGTGGTTATGGGGGTTTTATTCCCAAAGTCTTTGGACAATATGCAGACTCTGTATTCTACAATGGTTCGGGGGTCCTGGGCGCGGGGTCTACTCATCATGCTGTCTAACACTACTTTGGTCTATAATTTTACTGGGTTGACTGGTACCCGTTCTCCTCTCAATTTCTCCAAAATGGACTGGGTTGGCCCAGGAAGTTGGGTTCTGGTAGGCATGTGTCCTTTCTGTATTTGTTTGGACAGTATGTGCACATATCCCAGTCCATAGAGGGGAAAGGTTATGGGTGGGTCTTGGGGGTTGTTGGAGAGTTCTCTTCATTGATGTTATGCTAGGTGCATCATGGAGATCCATGGGGTCGCGGAAAGGAGGCAGAAATGACGTTTAGGGAGAACTCACCAGCATTTGGGGTCACGGCCTTCCTGTCTACCGCATCGCAAGTGGTCTCCAGCCAGCGCCCCTTGCCCTCACCGCAGTTCACCCGTGCCCGCTGAGAGGGGCCGGGCAGTGAGACTACATTTCCAAGCATCCTCCACCTCACGGGGACGACGCCTGACAGCAGAGACTTCCGCCCGGAGGCGCATTTAACACAGCACTTCCTCCGGTGGAGCGGGGGAGAACTTACCAGCATTTGGGGTCACGGCCTTCCTGTCTACCGCATCGCAAGTGGTCTCCAGCCAGCGCCACTTGCCCTCGCCGCCGCAGTTCACCCGCGGCCGCTGAGAGGGGCCTGGCAGTGAGACTACATTTCCCAGCATCCCCTGCCTCAAGGGGACGACGCCTGACAGCAGAGATTTCCGCCCGGAGGCGCATTTAACACAGCAGTTCCTCCGGTGGAGCGGGGGAGAACTCACCAGCATTTGGGGTCACGGCCTTCCTGTCTACCGCATCGCAAGTGGCCTCCAGCCAGCACCGCTTGCCCTCGCCGCCGCAGTTCACCCGCGGCCGCTGAGAGGGGCCGGGAAGTGAGACTACATTTCCCAGCATCCCCTGCCTCACGGGGACGACGCCTGACAGCAGAGACTTCCGCCCGGAGGCGCATTTAACACAGCACTTCCTCCAGTGGAGCGGGGGAGAACTCACCAGCATTTGGGGTCACGGCCTTCCTGTCTACCGCATCGCAAGTGGCCTCCAGCCAGCGCCGCTTGCCCTCGCCGCCGCAGTTCACCCGCGGCCGCTGAGAGGGGCCGGGCAGTGAGACTACATTTCCCAGAATCCCCTGCGTCACGTGGACGACGCCTGACAGCAGAGACTTCCGCCCGGGGGCGCATTTAACACAGCACTTCCCCCCACGTCGCGGGACGTGCGCGGGCGTTGCCGGGCTGAGCCCGGGCAGAGGGCGGGCTGTCTGTGGCCGTCAGGGGCTGGCATAGGCTGGGCTGGGCCACCCCCCTTGGCAGTCCGTGAAACCTCGTTGCAAGCATCCTGATATACCTGGACTACCGTGAGTCTGTTATTTCTATTCGGGACACTTGTATTTTGTGGACAAGGACCATACTGTTGTTAGGTATCTAGGTACTGCGGGTTACGTGTCCCTTGTGGATACATTACATTTGCTAATAATATGGGGAAGAAAACACCTGCTGTATCAGGACCAAGGACCAGGAAGAACCCAACTACATCTAGCACTACCCCCCTCCCTAGTTTAACTGCCATAGATAGGATGTTGCAACAGACAATAGGGGTTGTGGCTACGGCCATTGAGAATACCGAGAGACGCTACTCGCTCCCCTCTAGTTTACCCATACTAATGCAACCAACCAACTCATCACCAGTCCTGGCTAACTCCCTTGATTCATTGCTCGCGGCCTCATATGCAGGGCTTCCCGGAGCAGAGAATCATGGGAATAGCCTTTTAGTGGATTCGGTGCCACTAGATCACTCCCGCATGGGTAGTAGGCTTTCATCCACCCCCAATATGAAGTCACAGACTATGAGTCAAGATCTTGCTTCCCTGGCTATTGATGACTCTATAACAACAGAAGGTCCAGAAGGCTTAGATGCTGATCCAAACATTGATTCATCTAACCTGGACAGGGTAATTATCGATAGCCCACCAGCTCGAACAAGGGGGCAGAAAGCAAAGAAAAAATTAAAACATACCATCAACGAGCAACATACAAGTAAACAAAAGGGCATAGGTAGTCATACATATCGGAAGGGGTCGAAAAACCAAGTAGGGTTGAGAAACGACAAGGGTACTAGTCGTTCAAACGACATTGATGTACCACCACCTGAGGCTAACATAGTGGGGGGTAGTGCAGACTTTTGGGTGCGAATGGAGACTCTTGCCTCCACATTATTGAGCCCTATCTGTCTTAAGATAGTAAATATTGAAACAAAGATGTGCTCCTTACAAGAGCAAGTAGTGAAACTTGTAGGATGCCAAAAGACATCTGGTGTCTCACCATGTCTACCACTACAAACATCAACTTCTAAAGGGGCACTATCCAAGTCCACCCAAAAGAAAGTCGACACAAAGCTAGAGTAGAATCAACACAACAGGGGCCTTCTAATGTCGCAATTATAGATAAAACTACAGTACCCGCAAATGACAACCTTAATACAAAGGATAGCGCTCAGATTAATAGAAAGGGCACCATACAAGGGAAACAGTCTGTTCCACCCAAAGAGAAAAGGGCGAACACCCAGGGAGGGGAGGGGGTATCTGGGAGGAATGGGCCTGAACAGCCGAAGGCTACATGTCCTACGGGAAATTCAAAGCGCCGTGTAGAACAGGAGGGGTACACGCTAACCACCTGGAATATCGCTGGATTAAATAAAAAGCTAGACACTCCATTTTGGCAGGAGTTTACTACCTATGGCAGTGACTTCGTCTGTCTACAAGAGACATGGTGTACCGACGAGGTTACTGTAGGATATACATCTTATTGTCTTAATGCCGTACCCTCCCGAATAGGTAGGGCTAAAGGGGGGCTGATGTTACTTATATCTACTAAGCTAATTGGTTGTAAAGTGATAAGTTATACACCAATTGGTAACTACAGTCATATTCTAAGACTAATGTTTGCGAAGGGTAGGGATTTGGTTTTAATAAATTACTATAACAATATTTTTAATAAGGAAAGAGAATCACCACTAGTACCACTCGAGAAGGAGTTAGATAGAGTATTGAATCTCTCTAAGAAACTTGTGGTTATCTTGTGGGCGGGTGATTTCAATATTCGGGTATGCCCAGCGACTTTGACCAATTCATGTGGTTTGATGAAGACCCATAGTACCACTATGGTCAAAGATGAGTGCAACATACATTTCCCACATTGTAATTACGGTATGGCACTAAATACACTCTTGGCAAAATTTGATCTCGAGCTGTTAAATTGCTCAATGAAGAAAGGACATATTAAATGCCCAACATTCACGGGGAGGACCGGGAACACTAACATACATAGATCACATTGCAATTTCAGGAAATAGTTTCTTTAAAGATCTTTGGATAGAGGAGCAGGCGTCAGCGACCAGAATAGCATCTCCATAGTATTACTAGATTGGGGTAGGAAAATCAGCTTAAAATAGCGCTAGGGTCTAAGCCTCGAAACCAACTGATTATTATGGAGCTCAGAAAGGTTTATAAGCAAACCCTGCTGACGCATAAAAAAGAACTGCGGCAAGATGATTGGGATAAACTAAGCATGGCTGCTGACACTAAAAATAGCAAACTTTTTTGGGACACTGTTAACAGTCCTTTTTTAAAGGAAAATTGTATTCCCGAACTGACATCTCATGTAAATTGCACTGAATGGATTCACCATTTTTCTAAGATTTTTAATCCTGATAGGTTGGTTTTAACTTTAATTTTAGATAATGATTTTACATGGGCAAGACTACCATTATCAATTGCTGTCGAAGAGGTGAGGTGAGGGAAGGGTTAATAAATAGTAAAGGGGGAAAAGCACCGGGCCCGGACGGTGTACCGATAGACCTGTACAAGGACTTGATGGATTTATGGGCCCCGATTCTGACAAAAAATGTTAACACTGCAGCCCAGGGAAATTTCCCTGCCACATGGGCACAATCACTTATCGTTCCACTCTATAAAAAGGGTTCACGTTCGGAGGCCTGTAATTATCGACCAATCTCCTTGCTGGACTCCTCCATAAAAGTGATGAGCAGGTTTCTTTTAAAAAGACTGGAAACCTGGGCCGAAGAAAATGGGGCTTTAACACCAGTGCAATACGGATTCCGCAAGGGTATGGGAACAATCGAACAATGCGTTAATTTAGATCTTCTCATCAGCAAATACACGGTAGCCAAAGAGGGCAACTTGTTCATGTGTTTTGCTGATTTGAGTAGCGCGTTCGATTTAGTAGATCATTCCCTCCTGTGGAAAGTGTTGCTCGAATCTGGGGCCCCGGAGGAGATAGTATTTTTTCTGGCCAGAGTATACGAGAGGTTGTCATGCAGCGTAAGATATGGGCCTACAGGAGAACAAACTCCTTTTTTTCCAGTCAAAAGAGGCATAAGGCAGGGCTGCGTACTGGCCCCCCTTTTATTTTCCCTTTTTATTAACCAAATAGCTACAGTATTAAATAACACCCCAGCAGATGCCCCAATAATTGATGGTACAGTGGTGTCTGTTCTGCTATATGCAGATGATGCTGTTTTAATTTCCCGCACCCCTTTAGGTCTTCAGCGGCTTATTGATGAATTTGCACATTTTATAAAAGAAAGGAAACTTTTAATTAACAAGTCAAAGACTTATACCATGGCCTGTGGGAAGACAAAGAAAAGATCAAGGCCTTTTTTTCTTGATGGTTGCAAAATATAAGCCATTAAAACTTTTTGTTACTTAGGCATTACTTTTGAACAAAACGGTAAATGGGCAGGAGAGCAAGAAAACATTAAATTAAAATGATAAGGAATACAAATGGGATTTTTTTTGTTTTGCAAGTAAATTAGGGGACCGGAGGATAAAAGACATGGTGACCTTCTATAATGCCAGATATGTCTCCTCAGCTCTGTATGGAGCTGGAATATGGGGTAATTCCTCCACAGTCGAGCTTCAAAAAAACGAAAACTGTTTCCTAAAACGGCTTTTGAGTACCCCAGCGTCGGCCTCAACCTACCTAATCCACCAAGAAACTGGCCTTAATTATTTATCGGACTTAGCGGCTCTACGCCCATTGCTATTATGGCGCTCGATTTGGGATAAGAAGGAGACTGAGTTCACCCAGAGAATAACTAGAGATTGTCTCAAATTAGATTTTTGTTCCCACATCCCTTGGTTGAGCTATATTATTAACTGCCTGGTTGCCCACGGTGGTCACTCCTTGGCCACAAGGGAGATTCTTCAGTCTTCAGCTCAGGTGAATGTCGAAGGGTCCAGAGTTTCGTTTCAAGTCGATTCCAGGATTAATCTAAAGTCTCCTGGGTCAGCTCCTACCTTTATACAACTAAAGGGGGCTGGTTTACTCACTAGGTCCCTCCTATGGGTGGGACCAGGAAGGGGGTGGTTACACCCCCTATCCTTTGTTCAGTTTTGCACCAGAGCTGGGGCTGGAGTGGCCCAGCAACTAGTTTGAACTGGGGTATGCATGAAGCACCTAGTGTGCCTCAGACAGTGTCTGTTTCTATTCAGCACTCCCTGACCAATACACAAAATCCTGTCTGGGGTGGTGCTTGCACCTCTCCAGGCAGGAAACCTATTCTCCAAACCTCTGTGACTGGAAGGACTCCCAGCAGCAGGAGGTCAGACTTCTGTCGGGGCAGCAGCGTCCATTTTGTGAAGCTGGGGCTCTGGTTAAATTAAACCGGGAAAGTAGGAACTAACATGTCTTCTCCCTCTAGAAGAGTGGAATGCTACCCCCGTCGCCAGAATTGGTGAGGAGGTAGTATTCCAAAGTGTATGACACCTTACACGACATGTTTAGATAAAGGCAAACCAAAGTTAGCATTCAACCGCGAGGATTATAATGCACTTAAGAGTATATGGTATGGCAATATCATAGAACAGCTATAAGGACATGGTTCCGATAGCTGCAGACAGGCTCAGCTCATGCTAGAGCACCATCTCACACATAACCAAGAACTCTGCCTCCAGGATTGTTAAGGCCTGCCATAGTTATGACTTATAGGTTACTGTGTGTCTATATTTAAGGGTAGATATAGGAATACTATACCTAAGCAAGGGGTGATTACACGACCTTGCCCCAGCTGAATGATCAGCCAGTTGTGTCAGTTTGAGTGGCCAGCCAGGGGTGGCATAATACATGCTGCAGCCCCTGGTAGGCCTTGGTTGCACCTATGCCCTGAGTACCTAGGGTACACTTAGTACAGGGGCTGACAAGGTGAACCAATTCCCAATTGTGGATGTACCTAGAGTACATGGTGTGAATTTAGAGAGAGTGCATCTGGGCTGTGGGTCTGATTAGCAGGCCCACAGCAACATCTAAGTCGAAAACCAGTAAAGCAAAAGCAAAAAGTGGGGGTGACCATAGGAAGCAGACCCTACTCTTCTACACTGGGCATCAAACCGACCACTCTTAAGACTGTCCCCTGGAGTGATTGGACTATAGCCCTACATATGCTTGGAGCAGCCAAGCAACTTATAGCGCAATATTGGAAGAAGACAGAGGCGCCCCCTATCGCCGCCTGGTATGTGCACCTATGGCATGTCATAACAATGGAGCTCTTCACAGCGCGACTACAAGCGCGAGATACTCGCTTCACTGCTGTTTGGCAACCCCTAATTACTTATCTTTGTAAGCTTGAACAAGCGCGTTATTATCCAGCCAAGCTTAGAGCGCTACGCCTTTTCGTAGATGCTATCCTCCCGCTTGACCCCAACAGGTTGCTCCCGTAGCCAACCCCACAAAGCGCATGACCTCCCTATGTAGGACATTGCCCCCCCGCTGGATTAGAACGCTCACCTCCAACTCCCCCCGCCTTCCCGCCTGCCTACTCACACACTCTTTTCTTCTACTCCTCTCTGCCCGCTGCCACTCATTCTTCCTCTATTTTCCTGCTTACCACTTCTCTTGTTTCCTTTTCTCTTGGGCCTCGGGCACCCGTTATAATATTGATGTTTTTGAAGGGTCCAATGAAATGCCACACCAAGCCAGTATTACTTTTTATTGTCTGTCACGCGGCCGGCCCAACAGAGGTTGTAGGCGACATGCTGTGTTTAAACTTCCACACAATTGCTCCTTTCAAGTTATATGTTCCGCGGCAGGCCCTGAATAGGGTTGTGGGCATAGCGCTGTGTGTATCTGACCCAGTGTTCTGTTTTTTTGTTTTTTTCCAAGTACAATAAAAACAGATTTCAAACAAAAAATCTAATTCAATAGTGAAGTTGGAATTTTAATAAATATTCAGAAATAGTAACTTATAGAAAGTTGACTTCTCCTTACCTAGAGTTCCTAGAGGCTAATTTGCTTTCGCTCTCCAGCTTCTTGTAGCCTGTCATTAGCCTTGAACAAGTGTGGATAGGTGGGAAATGCCCCTCAGAAGTAAACAGCCTGCCCTGAATGGGCAGAGATGACTCCAGTGAATATACAGGCTGGGGGCTATGGGCATCCTTTTTGACACTACAGTGTCGTTTTCTGCTGGGTTCACATAGAACACTTGGGGCACACTTGAAAGTGGTGAGTACAGGAAGCCAAGACAATTCTTGTGGGTTCACAATCTTGTTGCTGAATTACTCAACTTTTGTCCTCCCAGACTTATGGCTCTGGATTTATTGTGGCTATAGTGGCTGCTTCAAACTAGATTTTAGTGTTAGATTTGGGGGGATACTAGGATTATCATAGTACACTCCCCAAACCCATCTCCCAGCCCTCATAGTCCACGTTTAGTGTGGACAGAGACTTTGCCATCTTGAAAATGACCTAAGTCTGAAAAGTTGGTCCCAGGAACCTTTATCCTATTGGTTAGGGCATTGTCCCTAAGAGTCGTTTGAATCCACTAGGAAGGCCACTGGAATCATGCAGCAGGGAAAGACCAAATTATGTAGGAGGTTTGATTAATTTACGTGGCAAGAAAAGCTAGATTATGTGCTATGAATCAGCATAATTTATAATAGTATTACTAGATGATTTTGCAATTTGTGCATGTTAACATTATCGTTGTAAAAGTTTCACCTCATTAGCACCAGTTTAAAACCCAAATACAGTAAGAAGGAACTGAGAGGTGATCAGTCAACTTTTGCGAAAGGGCCTTCCATTTTCCACTACATGGCAACTCATGTCGCCACATTTTTAGTAACTTTGATCCGTTTGAGATACAAAGTATTTTTTTTTAATCTGCAGATTATGCAGCAAATGATGGATAATGTATCAAATTCAAGAAATGCATTATTATGCAGAAAACACTGTAACCGTCGTATTGCATAATTCCAGTGGCCCTGCCCACTAGCTAGTGCCAGGAATAAACAGGGCACCTTCAGGCATCCACTTCAGAACATTTCTTGGGCCTGTGAAAAACCAATCAATCAATCAATCAATCAATCAATCAATCACTGCATTTATAAAGCGCGCTACATACCCGTGAGGGTCTCAAGGCGCTGGGGGAGGGAGGGGGGCCGCTACTGATCGAAGAGCCAGGACTTGAGGAGTCCCAGAGGAGAACTGGACCGGTTGTCTTTATTTGTATTTATTTGAAATGTTTTATATAGCGCAAACAAGACCCAATAGGGTATCAGAGCGCTGTACATTGTGGTTGAGAAGTTGCACTGATAACAGAGGAGCATACATCACATTCACCAATGCAGAAAACAATGGAGCTAAACATAGTTATAACAAATGCACACGGCATGGTAGATAAGTGGGTCAATGATGTGAAACGAATACAGATGGCTTGCAGAGTTACAGGTCTTTTGTCGCAGGTGGCTATTCAGGAGTAATGCATTGACTTCACTTTTAAAAGAAGTGGTCGAAGAGTTCATACTGTTATGGGGAGGGAGAGCATTCCATATTCTAGGAGCAAGACCAGAAATGTGCGGTTGTAGGTTCTCTTCTGTTTGAACGTTTGTGGCTTTAACAGTAGAGTATTTGAGCTTCTTAGGGTTCGATTCCCACCAGTTAGTTCAAGCTTATTAGCCAAGTAAGTAGGAGTGTTCTGATGCAGCGCTTTAAGTGACCGGAGAGGAGTCTTGAAGGACTGGACCTGTTCCCTCTTGCACCCAGGACAATGAAATGCACTCCAAGGGTTACAAGGCTGCCCTCTTAACATTTCTAGGGCTACAACAAGTTACAAGAGGCCTTTTCCTGGAAGTACCCAGCTGACCAGTGGCAACTAGACCTGACCTGGACTGGACGCTATTGTTGAAATCGGCCTGACACCCTGTGAGTCTCTAAGGGCCTTCCCTGAGGTCACAGGGTGCTTTAGAAGTGTTTGCCTGTGGTGGATTGGGTCTAAGGACCTTATTACGAGTATGGCAGTCCAACCACCACCACCCTGGTGGTCCAACAGCCGTATTACGAAGGTGGCGGTGTGATCACCGCCTCCTCCAGGATCCAGGATCCCACAGTGGTAGCTGTGTGGAAAAGAGCTGTATATACTGGCGATGCCAATGCAGGCACCACTGAGCCTATTACGTACTGCATTTCCACTGCGCATTTCATGGTGGGGACCCAACCATGTAAATGATGGTGGAAATGCTTAGGGTCCCCAGGCAATTCTGCCCATGGTTGTGCATGCGGGGAGCACATGTGACCCACTAGAATAGCACCTACGTTTGTGCACTGTGTGGCTTGCACAACATGGTGCATACCACACAGTTCACGAACATGCAGTAGGCACTGTCACTGTGGGGTCTGTAGTTTAGGCTCTCCTATGGGCCTAACATACCTGCCGCAGTTCAGCCGTGCCACCGCTCGCCCGCCCTGGATTCAACCTGTAATCCGGTGGGCAGGTTTACAACAAGCTTGGCGGTCTTCTGCGGCGGTCCCAGAGAAACAGCACCAAACTCGTAATAAGGCTCTTAGTAAGAAGGTAAAATCTTAAACAAGGACGAACCTAGTTGGCGAGAGCGACCCACACTGCATCACATAGGTTGCGGTCTACCTCAGGCAGTGACTATCATTGGCACTTAAAAAGTTAAAAACTCATATCTCTGGTTTCCCTTATTGGATTTTTGTCATTTTGGTGCCATTTTGATTATTACATTTTACGTTATTTTTCTAATGGGGTTTTGGGTTTTACTTTTTTGGATTTTGACTTTATTACTCTTTTGGTACTACATAAATATCTTACACGTTGTCCTAAATTAGGCCTGTCTTGTGCCATAACTACCAGGGGGTTTGAACTAATTAATTTAGTGACATTAAGGGTTTGCCCTGACAAAGGATGTAATTATTTCTCAAAGTAGCTAACCACCCACCTCAAATAATAATCAATTTTCTTAGAAATAACAAATATAAGCACAATTATTAACTAGAATCAGTAATCAAGCACTGTTTCTATTAGTTAATTCACAGTCAACCACAAAAGAAATAGAACATAGCTAGTTAGGCTACTGACCAGCGAAGAAAGAAGAGATTGTGAGCAAGGTACTTGGTTTGGTGTTGAGCTTGTATTCTTTTTTTTTTTTTTTTATATTTTTATTGAGTTTTTCCCCCTTTTTTATGACATGTACAGGTCACAATAAAACAGAAAGTAGAAACAATACTATCATACAGAATACATATACATATATAAAGCCAATCATTACATAATTATATCAGTCTTCATGCTATTACATTTTTAAGACAGAACCAACTTACTAAAAAACAATCATCTAACTATAATTCAACTAGTATTTCCTTCTTTCCACCGAATAATCGGTTCCCAGATTTGTATACCCAATTTCCTTCCCTTTTTCCCCTTCCTAGCATAAATAGCGGATTCTAACTTGTAAATTGAAAGTAACTTAGCTAACCATTGATAATGCGTTGGAGGGAGGGGATCCAACCATGCCGTAGCTATACATAATCTCAAAATTGCCATCGCTACAAAAATAAAGCTTCCACTCTGCGTCTGCCCCTCCACCTCAACTCCTAGTAATATTATTGATGGAGTTAATACGATTCCAATCCCCAATGCATTATTTAAAAAACTCTGAATATCCTTCTTAGTTGTTTCCAAGTGAGGGCATGTTGCAAAAATGTGTAATAAATCAGCCTCTAAACTACCACATCTGAAACAACTGGTACCCGACACCGCTCCCCATTGGGCAATTTTCGCAGGTGTATAATATAGATGGTACAGAACTTTGTAGTGTTGGGATTGTAATGAGGCTGAACACAATAGTTTCTGTCCCATATCTAATGATTGATAGAAATAATCTCGATCTATATCTAAGGCAGTCGCCCATTTATCAGCCCACTTTTCCAAGTCATCTTTCTTTAAATTTGATAATTCTAAGTAGAACCTCTTAATCGTGCAATCTATACCTGCTTGTATAACCTCCAGTATTGAATTCTTTACAAATCCCACAGGGCCGCCTTTTTTTTTTATTAATGAAACTTCTTACTTGAAGATATTTGAAAAATTGCCTCGTATCTAAACCATAACATATCTGTAGTTCTGAAAATTGCATCATGCCTTGTGGACCTATAATATCGCCCACCTTCCAAATTCCTTTCCTGCCCCACTCACTAAAAACTATGTCAGAGAACACCTCTCTAGGAAGAGTGGGGTTGCCTTCTAACCTTGTATAAATATTATATTTCCCAATTCCAAACCGCTTAGTAAACGATTTCCATATTTTATAGGCTGCTAGGATAGTCTTAAATCTTGTCCTTTTGTAGTAACTTGCATCTGTGATTTTCAACTAAAAATGTTCTGCCTCCGCTCCCATTACCAATCCATAAATGGCTAATGTGCCAAATTCATCCTGGGCTTCTACCTCTGCTCCTCCCAGTAAGCCCACCATATATTGAAGTGCTGCTGCCCAGTAGTATAACTTTATATCTGGAAGCGCCCAACCTCCCCGCTCACGTGTTAATGTCATAAATCTGTATGCTCTCCTTGTTTTCCCCTTTGCCCAGATGAACCGGTTAATCATGTGCTCACAGGTCTTAAACCACTTGTTATCAAAGAATAGAGGAATAGCTCTAAATATATATAAAAATGTTGGCAATACCATAATTTTTACAATATTTGTTCGCCCAACAATTGAAAGATGTAGTTTATCTAATCTGTCTAATTGCTTCCCTACTTTAGCGATTATTGGGACTATATTTTTTTCCACTAGGGTATCCAGCTCAGCCGTGATGTTTACTCCGAGATACACCCCTGTTGGGACCACCCGGGCATCATCACATTGTGTATAAACATTTTTAATTATTTGTGTCGTAGAGGTGTTTAAAGCGTATCCCAAGATTTGGCCAAATCTCCGTGCCTCAATCTCTATCTGCTCAATCGCCTCCGTGGGGTTTGGTGTAATCACTGCCACATCATCGGCATATGCAAGAATCTTACATTGTCCCAGATGTGTATGCAAGGGGGTAATCCTCTCACAAAGCTCTATCCTACGAATTAAGGGGTCCATATACATTGCAAATAGGAGCGGGGAACACGGGCATCCCTGCCTCGTGCCCCGCTTAGTCCTGAATTGTCGAGTAGAGCCTGCATTTACTCTAATAGAAGCTACTGGATCCGTGTATAATGCCACTGTATGCATCGCAAACTACAGGCCTGCTCAACTACTGAGCTGCACTTGCGGGCGTCGTCGAATCCCAGGCACTGCTCTCTCCCCTTCGCGTCCCCATCCGCAATTTTTCCCATTGGCTTTCTCACTGTACTCGCGCCCTTAATGACGCAGGAGGGAAAAAAACACATTCGTCCGATTATAGCTCGCGCTGAGTTGACGCATCTGATTGGTCCTCACAGCTACAGTTCTTGGTGTTTGGTTGATGGTCATGCCCTGTGCCACGTTCCACGAAATTTGCGAGGCACCTGTGGAGGCTAATCAGAATTGACTCCGGTTTCCCTGGGGTGCTCCATGATCGTTTGAGAACGTGTTACCTAATTATCTGGTCACGTGCGCGAGCAGATCGCGAGCCTCGGTTCCAAGGCATATTCATACCTAAATGAGGTTGTGGAATCTGTTTTTCCTAAAAAATATGGTGTTTAACACAGTGCTAGAAAGTAGGGGGAGCCCAGTTCCAACAGCTATTGCTGGGCCGAATCTCGGGAGCGAAAATATTGGAGGGAGGTTTGTAATTTTGTTCAACCCCATCCCGCCCATGTAAGAGATGTGCATGCGCCCGGAGAATGTGCACTTAAATAAATAATGATTTAAATGGCAAAACAGAACTGCTATAACCACCAGAATTATCTTACTGCTATTATAATCCTCTCAAAATTGTGGGGCACACAAAGATCTCTGCAGCAGGTGTCTTAACATTGTAAAATATTTTAAAATGCCGTCTCTTTGTGACCAATGCAGTAATCTAGAACACAGTCAATGTCACATATACCCATGTTGCTAATTTCTTTGCAGAAGATTTAGTTTTTAAATAAATGTACAAAATGACTGTCAGACTCTGCTTTCCAACCTCTTCCCACTCGTGACTCGACCCCCTTTTCTCTGCTACACCGTGACTAGCAATTTATGGGATACTAGTGTACATTTTTCCAATAACAGCACTTGTTTATGATATGAGAAACCAAGTTTATCCTAATTGCGGATAACTTTGTGTTTTCTTCCATCTTGGATGTGGCATCAAAAGGATATCACGTAATCCTATTACTTCCACTGTAATAAAGAATAGTAGGCTCTGCACTGTAAAGACCAAACAATTCCCACTTACACTGAAAGCAATGTAACCTAATCAAGGACAACCTGTCTTGGACCGAGAAACATACTATGTAACAAGTCATGTTACCTGAATAGACAGAGAATATCCAGGTCTAATGTAGCAGAATGGTAAAAGAATCCTCAAATGTATACTGTAAAATGTTTCTTCTTGCTTGTTCCTCATTAGTGCATACCCTATGAACCATTTATTTGTCTAATGAACATATGACATTTTTTGTCTACAGTCCTATATAAGGACATGATTTCTCTGTGTTAGGAGCTCATCTTTCCCTTTTCATACAATGCCAATCAATCTATGCTGGAACTTTACTAAGCTCTTCGCTGTAGTCCATATGATTTGTACTCTTATTGTACTTATTGATTGATGCCCCAGCTTATGCATTTCTGTACTCATATTTCTTGAATAAACTTTTGTCCTTGTCTGACGTTCTTATGGAGATGCATGTAGTTGCTATTAATGTATGAAATGCAAATTAAATAGAGACGGGTCTATCAGGGAGCACCAAAGTCCAATAGGGACCGCACCCCTCCCTGCCCGAATTGTTGGAGTGCACTGGAGAGGGACAAGATACAGGCTTGCGCTCCGACAGATCTGGTAGCAGAGGTGATGGTTCCAATTGGATCTGTCCAGTACTGATTTGACTTATTCGGATAAGGTAAATTGACTATAGTCGATTACTCTACCTTCATGGTTCAGGCAGTTTTGCACCAAAATTCAAATTGACTCAGCCCAACCTGATCCTGATTCCCAAAGATCATGGGGAGATAAATTGGATGACTTTGTAATCTGGAAACAACAACGTGCATATCAATAGGGATTTACGTATGTGTGGGAGTTGGATGAGAAGCGATGCAAAGCAGTACACTTGGGATTTGCAGTCTGAAATGTTGTGGTGCATTGTAGTGGACAGAGTTTGCGTTCAAATATTATGTAGCATTAGTTCTTGGACTTCTAGGCTTACATACCTATGTGACACAGGAGCCCCGAGGGCACCTGTTGAAATAGCTTGGAATCCTGGCAGTGCTGTGGGATCGGGGAGAGACCACACTTGCAGGCAAGAGGTCTCGCCCAAGATGGTGGCCCCATAGTCGCAAACTTTCTGCAGGGCCTGAAACGGTGCGGCCCCTGTGAGGGTTATTACCCCTTGTAGAAGCAGCGATCTGGAGGCTTGGTCACTACTTCGCCCCCAGGGTGCCACGGCAATGGGGAGTTTCATTGGGAGCCAGTCTAGGATAAGGGTCTCCTCCCCCCTCTGCCCTGCACATCTGAGCACCAATAGCCTACATCACAGAGGAGGGGATCACTTTCTTTTGTCTTCCACCCCTACCTGCACTATTGAGGGGGCACGCTGTACCCCCTTGGGTCCCTGGCAAAGGATTTGCTTGCCCCAACTGCTGATTGGGGCCCCTGGATTTTCTACCTGATGCCCCACTCCACACTTTGAGATGCTGATTAAGGCCAGCAGAGTATCGTGACTGGAGCTCAGAACTCCCTGCATCAGAGCCCCTTTGGGTCCCACGGGACCCCAGGATACCCGGGCAGACGCATGGTGTGGCCCCAAGACTGGTAAGAGCAGGGGCCGGAGCACGTTTGCCCCTTACTACCTCCACCTTAGCTGGACACACTTGTTGGTTCGCGGCGGCATCACAACCACCCCTCAGAGGGGCTCGATAACTGGAGCAGCTTGAGTGCCCATTGGAAAGTGGCGAGGTCAGCATTTTTGTGCTACTTGGCAAAGCAACCCCTAGCGGACTGCCCTGTTCACTTGCGGCCCCTTTAACACCTCTCCTTCACATGCTTTGTTGGCTAATGGGACACTCACAGTGCCATAAGGATGAGGCCCCACAGTGTCACCCTTGAGGGGATCAAGCAGGGTGCTGGGGACACCCCCACCATGGACTCTATGCTGGATAAACACTTAGCAGTGATCTAAACCACTGGAGAGCGCCTGGTGGGCAAAATAGACTCCACTGCAGTTGACCTGGGCCTGCTACTGGAAGAGTCAGCGCTGGAGACCCTGAAACCTGAGGCCCAAGCCACAGCACATTGCCTAACTGATCTCGAGAGACAAACATGGCAGTTGGCTGCCCAACAGGATGATCAGGAGGGGAGGGCTTGGTACAACAACATCAAGGTTGTCAGACTGCCCAAGGGAGGAGAGGGAGATGCTATGGTTGAGTACCTAAAGGACTGACGTCAGGAGGTAGTGACTCCAGAGGGCCTTTCTAAATACTTTGGAACAAGCACACAGGGTCCAAGCCTACTCCCCAAAGCCTGGGGCTCCACCCAGACCGGTGGTGGCCAGCCTTCTTCATCTTCAGGACAGATATTTCCTCCTTCAGTAGGCCCGAATGCACGGCCCCTTCGCAGTGGAGAATGCTAGGGTATTACTCTAGCCTAACTTCACCCTCCATGTACAGACGCAGCATGCTTTATTCCTATGCGCCAAGCATCACCTTAGAGAACTGGGTCTTCCATGCTTTCTGCTTTTCCAAGCCCACTTGAGAATACAGGCAGAGGACAAGACCCACTTCTTCATTGATCTTTCTGCAGAGTGGGACTAGCTGGAGCAGCATTATGATGCTCGGTCAGCACACTTGTAGCAGTCAGCTCCTCATCAATTGTCTCGCTGAAGATACAGGCGGTCCAGACGTTGGGAATCAAATCTGCGTACTAAGCTACTAAGCAACAAGTGGCTGAGGAACGAACAAGAGCAGTGGAGATGGTGGCTTCTATGCGCACAAGTGGGAACTCCCCACACCTGGATGCCCGGTCCCAGAGGAGCTCTCTCGACCTCAAGCTCAGGAGACTCTGCAAATACCTGGGCTGGGCAACATCCTGAAAGGGGTCACCCATGGCTCAGTAGATTGCATTGTTTGATTCCTGGGCTGACAACAGCTCCTGTCTTCTTTGAAAATGGTGTGGTTATGGGGGGTTTTATTCCCAAAGTCTTTGGACAATATGCAGACTCTGTATTCTACAATGGTTCGGGGGTCCTGGGCGCGGGGTCTACTCATCATGCTGTCTAACACTACTTTGGTCTATAATTTTACTGGGTTGACTGGTACCCGTTCTCCTCTCAATTTCTCCAAAATGGACTGGGTTGGCCCAGGAAGTTGGGTTCTGGTAGGCATGTGTCCTTTCTGTATTTGTTTGGACAGTATGTGCACATATCCCAGTCCATAGAGGGGAAAGGTTATGGGTGGGTCTTGGGGGTTGTTGGAGAGTTCTCTTCATTGATGTTATGCTAGGTGCGTCATGGAGATCCATGGGGTCGCGGAAAGGAGGCAGAAATGACGTTTAGGGAAACTCACCAGCATTTGGGGTCACGGCCTTCCTGTCTACCGCATCGCAAGTGGTCTCCAGCCCTCGCCGCAGTTCACCCGCGGCCGCTGAGAGGGGCCGGGCAGTGACACTACATTTCCCAGCATCCCCCGCCTCACGGGGACGACGCCTGACAGCAGAGACTTCCGCCCGGAGGCGCATTTAACACAGCACTTCCTCCGGTGGAGCGGGGGAGAACTTACCAGCATTTGGGGTCACGGCCTTCGTGTCTACCGCATCGCAAGTGGTCTCCAGCCAGCACCGCTTGCCCTCGCCGCCGCAGTTCACCCGCGGCCGCTGAGAGGGGCCGGGCAGTGAGACTACATTTCCCAGCATCCCCTGCCTCACGTGGACGACGCCTGACAGCAGAGACTTCCGCCCGGGGTCGCATTTAACACAGCACTTCCCCCCGCGTCGCGGGACGTGCGCGGGCGTTGCCGGGCTGAGCCCGGGCAGAGGGCGGGCTGTCTGTGGCCGTCAGGGGCTGGCATAGGCTGGGCTGGGCCACCCCCCTTGGCAGTCCGTGAAACCTCGTTGCAAGCATCCTGATATACCTGGACTACCGTGAGTCTGTTATTTCTATTCGGGACACTTGTATTTTGTGGACAAGGACCATACTGTTGTTAGGTATCTAGGTACTGCGGGTTACGTGTCCCTTGTGGATACATTACATTTGCTAATAATATGGGGAAGAAAACACCTGCTGTATCAGGACCAAGGACCAGGAAGAACCCAACTACATCTAGCACTACCCCCCTCCCTAGTTTAACTGCCATAGATAGGATGTTGCAAAAGACAATAGGGGTTGTGGCTACAGCCATTGAGAATACAGAGAGACGCTACTCGCTCCCCTCTAGTTTACCCATACTAATACAACCAACCAACTCATCACCAGTCCTGGCTAACTCCCTTGATTCATTGCTCGTGGCCTCATATGCAGGGCTTCCCGGAGCAGAGAATCATGGGAATAGCCTTTTAGTGGATTCGGTGCCACTAGATCACTCCGCATGGGTAGTAGGCTTTAATCCACCCCCAATATGAAGTCACAGACTATGAGTCAAGATATTGCTTCCCTGGCTATTGATGACTCTATAACAACAGAAGGTCCAGAAGGCTTAGATGCTGATCCAAACATTGATTCATCTAACCTGGACAGGGTAATTATCGATAGCCCACCAGCTCGAACAAGGGGGCAGAAAGCAAAGAAAAAATTAAAACATACCATCAGCGAGCAACATACAAGTAAACAAAAGGGCATAGGTAGTCATACATATCGGAAGGGGTCGAAAAACCAAGTAGGGTTGAGAAACGACAAGGGTACTAGTCGTTCAAACGACATTGATGTACCACCACCTGAGGCTAACATAGTGGGGGGTAGTGCAGACTTTTGGGTGCGAATGGAGACTCTTGTCTCCACATTATTGAGCCCTATCTGTCTTAAGATAGTAAATATTGAAACAAAGATGTGCTCCTTACAAGAGCAAGTAGTGAAACTTGTAGGATGCCAAAAGACATCTGGTGTCTCACCATGTCTACCACTACAAACATCAACTCTTAAAGGGGCACTATCCAAGTCCACCCAAAAGAAAGTCGACACAAAGCTAAAAGAAAGAGTAGAAACAACACAACAGGGGCCTTCTAATGTCGCAATTATAAATAAAACTACAGTACCCGCAAATGACAACCTTAATGCAAAGGATAGCGCTCAGATTAATAGAAAGGGCACCATACAAGGGAAACAGTCTATTCCACCCAAAGAGAAAAGGGCGAACACCCAGGGAGGGGGTATCTGGAAGGACTGGGCCTGAACAGCCGAAGACTACATGTCCTCCGGGAAATTCAAAGCGTCGTGACATACCATTGGTAATGAATTTACCACCTGAAAGTAGCCCTTATGTCACGGTTCTTTGTAATGTCCCCAAATTGCGGGAAGGACAAACGGAATCAACAGAAACCCTCAAGAATAAAATCCTCCATTGGTTGACTTTTAATTGTAGTTTTCCCAAAACGGGTATGGAAAAGATACTACTTACTCAAAGAGTGGGATGGATAGGCCCTGCACCGAAAACCTTTGATGGGGATTGTGTGATTATAAATTTTAGGTCATCGAACTGGGCACACGCGACTTTACTCAATGCCCCCCTCACCGTCACGTAGAGAATTTAACATGACATTATTGCCTCTGGGGTACTTTTACAGACAATTAGGGATCAATCTTCCAGTACCCGGACATAGACTTTTTGCCTCAAATACTATAAACTGTGTGCCCCTCCCACGAGTAGTATACCCATCGCAGCCCTGCATCCCGCTATTTAACAGATATGAATGCCTATCCAGAATGGAGGAAAATGATTGACATACAATCACGGAAAAGGCACCATCTGGGTTTGTGACAGACGAGGTGCACACATTTGATAAGGGTTGCGAGAATTTAATTAGACAAAATTTACAAACGGGTAATAACATGGAGTACACAGTCGTTGGAATTAGTGAGAACAGCCTGACCCGCAAGTCAGTTTTGGTTATTCCTGCTGAGTCTTTGGCAAAGAAGGGTGCCCCCATAAATGCAAACATAAACCTAAATTCTCCTCAAAATCTAGAAGTGATCCAGGGCTCGGAAAGGGTAGAACAGGAGGGGTACACGCTAACCACCTGGAATATCGCAGGATTAAATAAAAAGCTAGACACTCCATTTTGGCAGGAGTTTACTACCTATGGCAGTGACTTCGTCTGTCTACAAGAGACATGGTGTACCGACGAGGTTACTGTAGAAGGATATACATCTTATTGTCTTAATGCTGTACCCTCCCGAATAGGTAGGGCTAAAGGGGGGCTGATGTTACTTATATCTACTAAGCTATTTGGTTGTAAAGTGATAAGTTATACACCAATTGGTAACTACAGTCATATTCTAAGACTAATGTTTGCGAAGGGTAGGGATTTGGTTTTAATAAATTACTATAACAATATTTTTAATAAGGAAAGAGAATCACCACTAGTACCACTCGAGAAGGAGTTAGATAGAGTATTGAATCTCTCTAAGAAACTTGTGGTTATCTTGTGGGCGGGTGATTTCAATATTCGGGTATGCCCAGCCACTTTGACCAATTCATGTGGTTTGATGAAGACCCATAGTACCACTATGGTAAAAGATGAGTGCAACATACATTTCCCACATTGTAATTATGGTATGTTACTAAATACACTCTTGGCAAAATTTGATCTCGAGCTGTTAAATTGCTCAATGAAGAAAGGACATATTAAATGCCCAACATTCACGGGGAGGACCGGGAACACTAACATAGATCACATTGCAATTTCAGGAAATAGTTTCTTTAAAGATCTTTGGATAGAGGAGCAGGCAGTCAGCGACCACAATAGCATCTCCATAGTATTACTAGATTGGGGTAGGAAAATACCTACTTCTGGAGACCGCCTTGTAGACATTATCCCTGTCCGGCCTAACGGGATGAGAATAAAGTGGGATGGTGTAGACCCCCCGATGATCCAAAAAGAGGTGGTCACCAGATGTAGGGATGCTATCAATTACTGCCTTAAAGAGGATGTTGTACTTTATTAATAACTTTTTCTGAAATAAACAATGTAATCACAAAACTGTTAACTAAAATCCCCAGAGCGAATAAACAGGGAGGTACGAGGTGGTTTAACCCAAAGTGCACTAAGGCATTACATCAGTTTAAAATAGCGCTAGGGTCTAAGCCTCGAAACCAACTGATTATTATGGAGCTCAGAAAGGTTTATAAGCAAACCCTGCTGAGGCATAAAAAAGAACTGCGGCAAGATGCTTGGGATAAACTAAGCATGGCTGCTGACACTAAAAATAGCAAACTTTTTTGGGACACTGTTAACAGTCCTTTTTTAAAGGAAAATTGTATTCCCGAACTGACATCTCATGTAAATTGCACTGAATGGATTCACCATTTTTCTAAGATTTTAATCCTGATAGGTTGGTTTTAAATTTATTTTTAGATAATGATTTTACATGGCCAAGACTACCATTATCAATTGCTGTCGAAGAGGTGAGGGAAGGGTTAATAAATAGTAAAGGGGGAAAAGCACCGGGCCCGGACGGTGTACCGATAGACCTGTACAAGGACTTGATGGATTTATGGGCCCCGATTCTGACAAAAAATGTTAACACTGCAGCCCAGGGAAATTTCCCTGCCACATGGGCACAATCACTTATCGTTCCACTCTATAAAAAGGGTTCACGTTCGGAGGCCTGTAATTATCGACCAATCTCCTTGCTGGACTCCTCCATAAAAGTGATGAGCAGGTTTCTTTTAAAAAGACTGGAAACCTGGGCCGAAGAAAATGGGGCTTTAACACCAGTGCAATACGGATTCCGCAAGGGTATGGGAACAATCGAACAATGCGTTAATTTAGATCTTCTCATCAGCAAATACACGGTAGCCAAAGAGGGCAACTTGTTCATGTGTTTTGCTGATTTGAGTAGCGCGTTCGATTTAGTAGATCATTCCCTCCTGTGGAAAGTGTTGCTCGAATCTGGGGCCCCGGAGGAGATAGTATTTTTTCTGGCCAGAGTATACAAGAGGTTGTCATGCAGCGTAAGATATGGGCCTACAGGAGAACAAACTCCTTTTTTCCAGTCAAAAGAGGCATAAGGCAGGGCTGCGTACTGGCCCCCCTTTTATTTTCCCTTTTTATTAACCAAATAGCTACAGTATTAAATAACACCCCAGCAGATGCCCCAATAATTGATGGTACAGTGGTGTCTGTTCTGCTATATGCAGATGATGCTGTTTTAATTTCCCGCACCCCTTTAGGTCTTCAGCGGCTTATTGATGAATTTGCACATTTTATAAAAGAAAGGAAACTTTTAATTAACAAGTCAAAGACTTATACCATGGCCTGTGGGAAGACAAAGAAAACATCAAGGCCTTTTTTTCTTGATGGTTGCAAAATACAAGCCATTAAAACTTTTTGTTACTTAGGCATTGCTTTTGAACAAAACGGTAAATGGACAGGCGAGCAAGAAAACATTAAATTAAAATGATAAGGAATACAAATGGGATTTTTCGTTTTGCAAGTAAATTAGGGGACCGGAGGATAAAAGAAATGGTGACCATCTATAATGCCAGATGTGTCTCCTCAGCTCTGTATGGAGCTGGAATATGGGGTAATTCCTCCACAGTCGAGCTTCAAAAAAACGAAAACTGTTTCCTAAAACGGCTTTTGAGTACCCCAGCGTCGGCCTCAACCTACCTAATCCACCAAGAAACTGGCCTTAATTATATATCGGACTTAGCGCTCTACGCCCATTGCTATTATGGCGCTCGATTTGGGATAAGAAGGAGACTGAGTTCACCCAGAGAATAACTAGAGATTGTCTCAAATTAGATTTTTGTTCCCACATCCCTTGGTTGAGCTATATTATTTACTGGTGTAGTACCTTGTTTGATTTTAACATTCTAAAGGTGTCAGAATACGCAAACCCCTTTACAAAGAAAGAAATCAAAGATTCGTTCTTATTATATAAAAGGGAAGAGCGACTAAAACTAATTAGGCTCCAAAAAACTTTTATCTTTTATACACAACTCGGACTCAAAAATGGGTTCCATGAATACTTAACGGAGGTGTCAAGACCTTCACACCGTTTTGTTTTGATACGTCTGAGGCTGGGGATCGCCCATCATTTAGTATCCTTCCCAGAGATAGGAGAAAGGTCTTCTATGAAATGCCCTCGTGACAATATTTCTAACCAGAGTTGTTGTCAATTTTTATTATTTTGTAAATGTTATATCTCCTTTAGGAAATTTTACCTGAAGCCTATCTTTTTAAAATATAACGTACGTAAAACAGTGGATGCAATGAACTTATTGTGTGCTGTTGAGAATACAGATATTTGTTTCCGGGTTGCACTATTTTTATTAAAATGCAGAACAGCAGGAAATCAATAGTATCATAACAATTTGCAACTGGTATTCTGGGATAAGTATACGCTAGTTTACATTTATGTGTATATAGTCGGGGTATTAAGCTGAGTTTTTGACTCCGACATTACAGTGAGTATCGGCTCTCTATTTGCCCTTGCCACTTTGTATAAGAATATGAATATGTCTACTATGCGTTGTACTGTTGCAAATTTGAGCTCTCTTTATGCACATGTCACTTTAGTAAAAAACCCTTGATAACATTTTAAGCTAGGACACTGTCCAAGTACAATGCTTTTAAGGAAAGTTTTTTATATATGCCGTTTTAGTTTATATGTGATAGTTGCCATTTATACCTTTTCATATATTTATTAATAATGTTTCCCTTCAAGTGCTATTTAATGCCTGGAAATGAATGCTTAGATAAATATGCCACCTATAAAATAATAATAATCTTGTATTTTATGATCCTGTGTAATTGCATGTATAGCTCTTGCTTTTGTCGCTTTTATGGTTGTACTATGCAAACCGAATAAAGCTTTCTGAAATGAAAAATGAAAATGATGTTATGTATGTTCTGTTTTTGGCGGGTGCAGTTGCTGTGTGCTATGGTACCCAGAGATAAAGTGGGGTGGCAGCGTAAGGACGCAGTGTCCTTTGACTGCCTATCTGTTTCTAGGATGGCTGACCACCTTCGACTAATAACCTATGTTGTACGGGGTTTGGCATCGCCCTCCAAGCGCTATAGTGTGCTAATGTATTTGGGGAGGGGAGTGAATTGCTTTCTTGCCAAAAGCCCACCTGCCTGCCGCAGAGGGCAGGGCATTACATAAGAGGTTGAGGGGTCAACTATACTACACAGTTTCATCCGTATTTGCAGGGGGCCCTTATCTGGAATAGGCCTGGGGTGAAATTCTTCCTACACAAGTCCATTGTTGAGGGTAGGTTTGTACGGGTGCTGGGACACCTGGACGGTAAGGAAAGGGCACTGCTTAATGTTTTTGTCCCCAACACTTACCATGCCCCTTTCTTGGAATGCCCGATGACCCTCCTCCCATCCATGCCCCCTTATACCCGAATAGTGGGTGGCAATTTTGTGTGGCTGACATCAGCATGGATAGATCATACCCCCTCTACACACGATGCCTGTGACTAAACTGGTGGATGTCTTTTGCAGCTGGGTACGGCATTGTGCACTAACTGATTGTTGGAGGGTGAGAAACCCTGTGGCCACAGTCTACTACTACTGCTCTAGTGTGCATGACCTGGAGGTGAGACTGCACAAGGTGCTTGGCAGCCCTGAGGCATGCGAGAGCGTGATAGATGCCGAGTATCTAATGCAGACGTACTCTGATCATTGTCCTTTGCTGTGTAACTTTCGATGGTCCACTCGTAGAACCAGTATCCCATCTTGGAGACTAGATCCAACATTGCTAGAGGACCAGGCATTCAGCTCCTCTCTACTTGAGAAAATCACAGATTATTGGGCTAATAACCAGGGCTCAGCAAGATCAGTAGATATGGAGTCAGAGGTGCTAAGGGTGGTTATACGCAATTACTACATCGCTAATAAGGCGGGGTGTGTGCTCAACTGCATTCCAACTAATGGCAAAAGGAGGCGGTCTTGGAGGGGCTCTGCAAAGGGGCTGAACAATACGCCAGGCGGGAGAGAGTGACTGCTTATCAAGTGTAAACATTTGTTCTCCATGGTGGAGCTATTGTGCCAGTATGATTATAGGGCATACATGGCGGGGGCCCATGCTAAGAGGGACAAATGAGGGAGCATGTTGGCCTGGCTCCTCAGAGAGGAGACGGGAGGCAATACCATCTTCCAGATTCAGGAATCTAGTAACCGGCTTGTGTTTGCACAGGAGGATATTAATGTGGTGTTCCAGCGCTTCTGTCACATGTTTATATGCTGAGGGATTGATGAATGCTTGACTCTGTGGTGGCCAAACAACTGAGGGCGGAGATCACAGTGCATGAGGTCTTGGGAGCCATCAAGGAGATGGCCAGGGGCAAAGCACCCAGAACAGATGGTCTGCCCATAGAATTGTACTCCACTTTCTTGGCAGCCATTGCCCCAAGATTAGTGACTGGTTTTCAGTGAGTCGAGACTCTCTGGTAAGCTCCTGCCCTCCCTGTGAAAGGCCCTAATAATGTTGCTTCCCAGAAAAGGCAAGGACCCGTTATTGGTGGACACTGACCGACCGTTATCTATGCTCCAATGTGGATTACAACATTCTGAGCATAAGGCTGCCCCACATGACTAAACTAGTGCATCCTGACCAGACAGGTTTCATCCCCACTCACAGAAGGTTACAGAATATTCGGTAACTTATACTAAGTCCTCAACAGTCGGGCATCATTGCCGCCTGATGCCCTAGCTATGTCAGTGGATATATACGTAAATAGTTTGACTCCCTGCGTGAGATTTCTTGCACGCTGTTCTCCTGGGGATGAGGTTCGGAGTGCTCTTTGTCAAGTGGACCAAGCGATTGTACTCCCAATTGCGGCAAGGGTTCGGACAGGTTAGGTGATTTCTGAGGTATGTGATGTGGAGTGCGGTACCTGACAGGGCTGCCCCCTTTCTCTGTTTGCGCTTGCGTTAAAGCCGCTCGTGCTGACGGTGCTCCAGGGGAAGCACTACCGGGTCCTGCAGGTGTCAGTGGACCAGGTGAATATCTCCTTAACTGCAGATTACCTGCTTTTATATATGTGTGGAACCAATACTAATTTGGAGGGTGCAACGGTGGCGTTGTCGAACTTTGGTTGATTATCTGGACTGGAGGTGAACCAGTGCAAGACGTGTGCCTTCCCCCATCTGACCTAACTCAGAGGTGACTTGGCACACCTCTGCAATACCTTGAACTGCACTGTGAAAATGCCTCTATTCGGTATTTAGGGGTGGACTTATATAGAACATTGGAGCTGCTTTGGTGGGGCAACTTCAACAGGGCCCCGTTAGCGGCATGGAGCTCACTATCCTTTTGGACCACACTGCAGATCTCGTTTCATGGATGTTTTGCCATATCTAAAATGATCCTGTTACCGTGACTATTATATCTCTTTGCAGCTTTGCCAATTGAACTTCCAAGGGCTTATTTCCAGGAACTGAATAGCTTGATTACCACATTGTGCTGGTGAACTTCCGGATGAAGGGTGGCCCTTCGAAAGTTGCGACTACCGGTGGATGAGGAGGGTTTGGCTGCACCAGACTTAGAATTATATAAGTAGGCTGCTCAGCTATAGTGGGTCGCCCGCTGGAGGTCAGTCCACTGGGATGAGCACTTGCTAGTTCGGGATCCCCCAAGAAATCTCCTGACTCCTACTATGATGCACCCCTCTCCTGTCTTGATGGCCCATGGGGAGAATATTCTAGTCAGCATGGCACAGTACATGTGGCTTAGGGCACTGTAGAGGACTCACTCTGGAACCCGGTACACTTGGGAGCTCCCCTTACTGATGGCCCAGTATTGGCAACTCTCTGGAAGCCGGGCCATATTAGAGGTATGGCTCGACACAGGTGTCTACATTATGGGAGATTTATTCACTGGAGGTCAGTCAGTCAAAGTACTTTATTCGATAATTCAATATCATAAAAAGACAGTATTGAACAATATATAAATAACAGTTACATGCTTAAAAAAATGCACAGAATTTCGCAGAATTTCATGGTTGTAAAAAAATAGTTAAAAGACATAAAAAAATTTAAAAAGGTCAATACCTATACATTATATGTACTATACAAAATTGCATCAGCGTAAGTTGTAAAAATACGATCAAGTCTGGAGATTCAGTATCTTGTTCCTTTCCCTGACAGCCCCCACCAAAAAACTTGCAACGTGAGAGATAACCCTGGGGCTGTTTAATAATTGCAAGTATAGGAGAGCAGGTCTCACCTGAATGAAGCCTGCTTCCTTGAGGATAGGGACAAGAAACTTCCTCCTTTGTGCCATATAATGGCCGCAGAACATTAAAAAGTGCATCGTGTCCTGCTTAGAGAAATTGTCACAGCTGCACGGGGGCGCTTGATCAGAGGTACACCATGCTTTTAATTGACCTAAGTTCACTGTAGGTGAACTGAACTCTTTCTCAGACCTCAGGCAGATGCGCGACATGCCGGCAGGGAGCTCTAACAGGTTGGATCCACAACTGGTGGAAGATGGGCTCCTGGGAACTCCCAGAACATGACTTCCTCCTTTATCTTTTTCTCATCTCTGTAATGACCAATGCGATTACTCTATTGTACTGAGCGCGGTTAAGGGGAGCGCATGTAGACCTCTCACCTCTACGGCATCAATGGGAAACAGAACTAGGTCCAGAGCTCTCGGACTCTGCCTGGAAGTCGAAACTGATATCTATCCCCAAGGTATCTCAGAATCTTAGGTTTAAACGTATTCAGTTCTGTTACTTGCACTTAGCGTACCTTACACCTCATCAAATGCACACTATGTTTCCCGGAGCCATGGACTGCCGTTGATGTCGTGCACCCGAAGCAGTTTTTTAGGTCTTGCCTGAGCCAGCGCATGCGCTGGCTAGACTTTTAGTAAGGGGGCTTCAAAAAGCTGACCACATGCTTTTTGTGTGGCCTAAATCGTGCGGTTATGCGCACAGGCGCCATCTGGCTTTCCTCTCTCATCATGGCTCATTAAGCGCATCGCTCGTGGGCACCCTTACAGTGCGCACATCGCACACCACTCGCCAGACGTGTCGCCTTTTTATTTTTTGCTTTCAGCACGAGGCACTTTGCTTTTAGCACTCCACGGCAGCGCATGTGTTTATTTCTTCTCTCCATTCTCCTTTGTGTGCTGCTTCCCCGTTCACACCTCCACCACTCTGTGCTCTCCTTGTTGTTCTCCAACCCCCCACATCATCTGTTGTTTTTCCACCTATCTACATCCTATTCCGCTTTTTATCTATGTAATATCTACTCCCCTGTTCCTCTGTTGCTTCAAACCCCTCCCCACGTGGAATCCTGTTTTAATCGTCACTTCTTCCTCTGTTGCATTACAATGCTGGATGCTTTTACAATTCCCTGGTCTACAGCAGCGACCGGCCAAGCTAAAAGTATTCTTTTAAGACCTCCACCACGTTTCTTGATACAATGTTATAAAGTAACACAGTGGCCATCAGAAAAGTGTTAGAATGCTGTTTTCTATCATTTCTATGCTCCAAATATGTATGCCACGTTGCATCATGCCACATCATAACAAGTGCCATCACATTCAAAGTACAATGTCCCACAGCGGATCCACTACCAAGCACCTCAAATTTCCAGAGTCCCATAAATTGTATATATACTTGTGCTGTAAACCTCCAGGACCTGCTGTGGTTGAGTCCCACTGGAATCCCAGAAGAAGAATGTCAAAAGTAAATGGAGGCAGCACCAAATTTAAAGTGAATCAATCGAGCCAGAAGTTTATTCCAAAAATAATTTTTCTTTTTATTTTCTTATTTCTCAAGGTGCACAAGACAGCCAACGCGTTTCGCTCCCGAAAGGAGCTTCGTCAGGGCTGAAACAAATGTGATATATACATATATATTAAAAAACACGTACTGACACAAGGTACAAAGACATTTAAAAAACAAATACAACAACAATATACAGGAGATCCAAACATCAAACAACAGGGATGACACTATGTCTACAAGACTTAATAAGTACAACAACCACTTAGTTTAACAGAGACTTTTTATGTGTAAACAAGAAGTCATCTGAAGATAATAGGGACATTATGGTAGTTTAACCCACATAAGAAAGCAGGCTACAGAAAAGAAATAGAGAGGAGGATAAAAAGTAAGGTAGCACGGAGAGAGATAGAGGGAAAAGGAGAAGGTAGAGAGAGGGAAAGCGATAAATTTAACAGTCATTCATAAAACAGAAATGTTAGACAAAAGCACGTTGGTAAGAAAAATATTTTCTATATAGAGCAGTGTAGACTAAAATTCCTAATATCAAAGAAGGCTAGTAACAAATAATCCCAAGAGTATACCATAAGGTTTCTCACCAATTGTAATGAGCGATAAGTCTTTCAATGATATAATGAGGTTGAATGAAGAGGTTCTAGCCAGTATGATAGGCCACAGAACTAGAAAGAAATAATTAATTTGTATATGTATAAGCAGTTTGTCTAGATTTCCAAATTGCAGACTCCACGAAGACATGAACAATAAAAAGAGCATAAAAGGTGAAGAGAATCGCATAAAAAACAATACAGTTGAAACTAATAATCCAATAGGACTTAATCCATAGTTTAAACCAAAATCGCAGTCTCTCACCTAATATAGTTAGTCTTAGTTGGAAGTAAGGTTATCACATGGGGCCGTCAAATATTGAGTATGAATATAATAGGCGGACTGTTCCAAAATTCTATCTACATAGAAGAAAAAAATGAATAGAAAAATTGAACAGATTAAGAGAAGAGGGGGGGGGAAAGGACACGCAATTTACGAAACGCTTTCATTTGGTTGCAATTGTAAAGTGACTGATTCCATGAGCACACAAGCTATGTAGTTGTAAGTCTACTAATAGCGTAGGGCCTACAAAGCAGTATATATTAAATTATGTTATATATTGATCACACGAGCAAAATCAACAATTCTAAGTGAAAGGTTACTCGCATTAGTATTCTAAGTGTGGTGCTTGAAACAACGTATGCGCAGACCTTGATAGGCTACCACACCACGAGCTGTAATCCACAAATAAATCAAGCACAAACACACAACATATGTAAATATAAGTCTAATAATAGCATCCGGCCTACATAACAGTATATGTTAAATCATTGTATAGGGCGTCTTTAGCTTAATCACACGAACAGAAATCAACAAATCTAAGTGAAAAGTTACTCACATAGGTATTCTAAGTATAATGCATAAGGCAACGTTTGCGCAGTCCTTGATAAGCTGCCACACCACCAGCTGTAATCCACGAGTAAAACAACAAAGAAACAAGAGCAAAAAAACGAGGCATTATTAGCCTGTAGTAAATCCCAAAAATGCCCACATGTATCCACTATCAGGAATCTATATCTATGGAAGTCCAGTTACTTATATAACACATCTACTGTTTTGAACTCTATATATCCTCATTAATCTGAATTGCACAAATACGTGATATAACAGTATGCCCATGGTGCATCCCCTTGGTTTTGAACAGATATACAGTTCTACTAAGAGCAAGTGCAACATCTTATAGAGATCACGTAAAAACGAAAGATAATAAAAACCGTTCTAGCCACTGTGGTCAGTATCCATGTGGCACATGTGAAGGAACCATGCATATATGAAAGATCAATTTCATTAAACGTTACAAAAGGCCAGCATTATCGTAATGGTCCAATACTAAACAGCGCCACAGTGGTATATTTGAAACAAGTCCATGTTCGGAAAAGAAAGGCTTCCAGGGCGCTTAAAATTGAGCAAGTCTAAACGAAAAAATGGCACACTTAATTTAATAAAGCAATACGAAACGGAGCCCTACAAAGCGGCTTACCTGCAGGAAAGTATTACATTACGAACAGTCCAACGCGGAAAAAACCTCAAACAGTGGCCGCAAGGGCGGGACAGCTTTTAAAGAAGCCCGCGTCTAAGTCATGTGATACCGGGAACCAATATTAAAGAAAATAAAGGACGGATGTGTCACGTGAGTGAACCCACCAATACAATGGGCATATGTTTAAAGACAAAACACGTAAGCGAGGCGGCCATGATAGAGTAGATACGACGGTAGTGGAAACACAGTAGGTGTAGTTAGTGTAGGAACAGGAATGAAGTAAAAAATACAGATATGGAGAAAAATAGACACATAAGATAATAATATGTACACAAAAAGGCAACAGAATAACATTAATATTAATAAACAACAATTGCTGAGAAAAATATATAATACAAATAAAGATTGAAACGAACAGAGTAAAAAACCTCTAGTGTGTCTGTGTATGAAAATGAACACATTCAGGTCTAATGGTGACGGTTAATGATCAGAAACAGGTCAGAGGGCGTCCACTGGTGAGACAAACAGCATATTGCAAGAGTTTGAGAGTGACAGGACTTGATGGCGGTGTTCTCAAAGTGAACAACATTGAACTTGAATTGAAATTAATAACCAAAGAAAGATGAAAAACGTGGTATTTTCATTAGAATTTACAGTGGAAAATACATCATACAGGGATGATGTAGCTCTTTAACAGAATTATATCCTCAACTGCACATTCCATAATTTACCAATTCTTGCCAATCGTGAATTTCAGATTTCAAAAAGAGGTACAAGACACTACCACTAGAACAAAAGGATAATGGAGCAAGGGGTACACTATAGAAAGTAATGAAGCTCATTATCTGAATTGTTTCCCTGGTTAATTGCTCTCAATCGACAAATCCATTTGGCTTCCTCCCTCCTTAGGGTTAACTCCCTATTGCCCCCCCTTTTATTGCAGGGGATATGCTGGATCGCGTGGAACCAAAAGTTGTCGTTATCTAAATGTTCCATATTGTAGTGTTCCATGATTGGATGTCTAGTGTCCCTGTTAATAATTGCCCTTCGATGTTCTTGGATTCTTAGTTTCAGTGGCCGTATACTGCTACCCACATATATGCGGCCACAGGGGCAACCTAGGACGTAGACCGTATAGGGGGTGTTACAATTGCAAAAATGTTTGATTTCAAACCTTCGATCGCTATTGTATGAAAATGAGGTGATCTTATTCTTACCCATCTCACAGACATTACATGACCCACATGTGAAGAAGCCTGGTGGTTTTGGAGGTAGCCAATTCCCCTCTCCCGGTGGTGTTACTACATAACTGGGACATAACTCATTCGGTAGGGAAACACCCCTCCTGTAGGTGATCAATGGTTTTTCACCTATGTTGGTCTTTATGCCCTCAATTCCAGTTAACAAGTGCCAGTTTTTTCTGAAAATATTAAATATTTTGTCACTACAGGATGTGTACTGTGTGACAAACCTCACTCTGTTAGATTCTTTATCACTTTTAGTACTCTTATTCTTATTAGCCAGGGTAGAGTCCCTGTCCACTGTCTCAATTCTGGATATCGCTCTATCCAAAGTTTTGTGATCATAACCACGTTTGAGAAATCTAAGTTTTGTATCATTTACATTTTCCCTAAATGTATCTGGTTCGCTGCAAGTTCTGCGTACTCTTGTGAGTTCACCAAAAGGGATATTTTTTATTACTGAGCTGGCATGTGCACTAGATGCAAGCAATACAGAATTACAGGAGGTTTCCTTCCTATATAGTTTGCTGTGAACCCGACCATCTTGAACATAGAACGTGATGTCTAGAAAGTTAATGCTGTTCTTATTGCATGACATGGTGAACTTCACATTATAGGGATTGTCATTAAGGTACAAGAAATAGTCAGTGAGTTCCCCAGTCGTACCTGACCATAGGCATATCACATCATCGATGTACCTCCCCCAGAACACAATATGATTGGTCCAGGGGGAGGCACATCGGGTCCAGGCATGCTCCCTCTCGTACCACCCCATAAAGAGGCAGGCGTACGAGGGAGCAAACCTGGAACCCATCGCGGTACCACTGATCTGTTGGTACCAGCGACCATCAAACAGAAAAAAGTTATTCAACAAAATGAGATCTATCATCTGCATGACCATCTCATTCTGTGAGTAGAGCTGGGCATCCTCTCTATCTAGGAAGAATCAAACATTTTTGCAATTGTAACACCCCCTATACGGTCTACGTCCTAGGTTGTCCCTGTGGCCGTATATATGTGGGTAGCAGTATACGGCCACTGAAACTAAGAATCCAAGAACATCGAAGGGCAATTATTAACAGGGACACTAGACATCCAATCATGGAACACTACAATATGGAACATTTAGATAACGACAACTTTTGGTTCCACGCGATCCAGCATATCCCCTGCAATAAAAGGGGGGGCAATAGGGAGTTAACCCTAAGGAGGGAGGAAGCCAAATGGATTTGTCGATTGAGAGCAATTAACCAGGGACACAATTCAGATAATGAGCTTCATTACTTTCTATAGTGTACCCCTTGCTCCATTATCCTTTTGCTCTAGTGGTAGTGTCTTGTACCTCTTTTTGAAATCTGAAATTCACGATTGGCAAGAATTGGTAAATTATGGAATGTGCAGTTGAGGATATAATTCTGTTAAAGAGCTACATCATCCCTGTATGATGTATTTTCCACTGTAAATTCTAATGAAAATACCACGTTTTTCATCTTTCTTTGGTTATTAATTTCAATTCAAGTTCAATGTTGTTCACTTTGAGAACACCGCCATCAAGTCCTGTCACTCTCAAACTCTTGCAATATGCTGTTTGTCTCACCAGTGGACGCCCTCTGACCTGTTTCTGATCATTAACCGTCACCATTAGACCTGAATGTGTTCATTTTCATACACAGACACACTAGAGGTTTTTTACTCTGTTCGTTTCAATCTTTATTTGTATTATATATTTTTCTCAGCAATTGTTGTTTATTAATATTAATGTTATTCTGTTGCCTTTTTGTGCACATATTATTATCTTATGTGTCTATTTTTCTCCATATCTGTATTTTTTACTTCATTCCTGTTCCTACACTAACTACACCTACTGTGTTTCCACTACCGTCGTATCTACTCTATCATGGCCGCCTCGCTTACGTGTTTTGTCTTTAAACATATGCCCATTGTATTGGTGGGTTCACTCACGTGACACATCCGTCCTTTATTTTCTTTAATATTGGTTCCCGGTATCACATGACTTAGACGCGGGCTTCTTTAAAAGCTGTCCCGCCCTTGCGGCCACTGTTTGAGGTTTTTTCCGTGTTGGACTGTTCGTAATGTAATACTTTCCTGCAGGTAAGCCGCTTTGTAGGGCTCCGTTTCGTATTGCTTTATTAAATTAAGTGTGCCATTTTTTCGTTTAGACTTGCTCAATTTTAAACGCCCTGGAAGCCTTTCTTTTCCGAACATGGACTTGTTTCAAATATACCACTGTGGCGCTGTTTAGTATTGGACCATTACGATAATGCTGGCCTTTTGTAACGTTTAATGAAATTGATCTTTCATATATGCATGGTTCCTTCACATGTGCCACATGGATACTGACCACAGTGGCTAGAACGGTTTTTATTATCTTTCGTTTTTACGTGATCTCTATAAGATGTTGCACTTGCTCTTAGTAGAACTGTATATCTGTTCAAAACCAAGGGGATGCACCATGGGCATACTGTTATATCACGTATTTGTGCAATTCAGATTAATGAGGATATATAGAGTTGAAACAGTAGATGTGTTATATAAGTAACTGGACTTCCATAGATATAGATTCCTGATAGTGGATACATGTGGGCATTTTTGGGATTTACTACAGACTAATAATGCCTCGTTTTTTTGCTCTTGTTTCTTTGTTGTTTTACTCGTGGATTACAGCTGGTGGTGTGGCAGCTTATCAAGGACTGCGCAAACGTTGCCTTATGCATTATACTTAGAATACCTATGTGAGTAACTTTTCACTTAGATTTGTTGATTTCTGTTTGTGTGATTAAGCTAAAGACGCCCTATACAATGATTTAACATATACTGTTATGTAGGCCGGATGCTATTATTAGACTTATATTTACATATGTTGTGTGTTTGTGCTTGATTTATTTGTGGATTACAGCTCGTGGTGTGGTAGCCTATCAAGGTCTGCGCATACGTTGTTTCAAGCACCACACTTAGAATACTAATGCGAGTAACCTTTCACTTAGAATTGTTGATTTTGCTCGTGTGATCAATATATAACATAATTTAATATATACTGCTTTGTAGGCCCTACGCTATTAGTAGACTTACAACTACATAGCTTGTGTGCTCATGGAATCAGTCACTTTACAATTGCAACCAAATGAAAGCGTTTCGTAAATTGCGTGTCCTTTCCCCCCCCCCTCTTCTCTTATTCTGTTCAATTTTTCTATTCATTTTTTTCTTCTATGTAGATAGAATTTTGGAACAGTCCGCCTATTATATTCATACTCAATATTTGACGGCCCCATGTGATAACCTTACTTCCAACTAAGACTAACTATATTAGGTGAGAGACTGCGATTGTGGTTTAAACTATGGATTAAGTCCTATTGGATTATTAGTTTCAACTGTATTGTTTTTTATGCGATTCTCTTCACCTTTTATGCTCTTTTTATTGTTCATGTCTTCGTGGAGTCTGCAATTTGGAAATCTAGACAAACTGCTTATACATATACAAATTAATTATTTCTTTCTAGTTCCGTGGCCTATCATACTGGCTAGAACCTCTTCATTCAACCTCATTATATCATTGAAAGACTTATCGCTCATTACAATTGGTGAGAAACCTTATGGTATACTCTTGGGATTATTTGTTACTAGCCTTCTTTGATATTAGGAATTTTAGTCTACACTGCTCTATATAGAAAATATTTTTCTTACCAACGTGCTTTTGTCTAACATTTCTGTTTTATGAATGACTGTTAAATTTATCGCTTTCCCTCTCTCTACCTTCTCCTTTTCCCTCTATCTCTCTCCGTGCTACCTTACTTTTTATCCTCCTCTCTATTTCTTTTCTGTAGCCTGCTTTCTTATGTGGGTTAAACTACCATAATGTCCCTATTATCTTCAGATGACTTCTTGTTTACACATAAAAAGTCTCTGTTAAACTAAGTGGTTGTTGTACTTATTAAGTCTTTGTAGACATAGTGTCATCCCTGTTGTTTGATGTTTGGATCTCCTGTATATTGTTGTTGTATTTGTTTTTTAAATGTCTTTGTACCTTGTGTCAGTACGTGTTTTTTAATATATATGTATATATCACATTTGTTTCAGCCCTGACGAAGCTCCTTTCGGGAGCGAAACGCGTTGGCTGTCTTGTGCACCTTGAGAAATAAGAAAATAAAAAGAAAAATTATTTTTGGAATAAACTTCTGGCTCGATTGATTCACTTTAAATTTGGTGCTGCCTCCATCTACTTTTGACAAGTGTCATCACATTGCATCACCCAATGTACGCCCTTCTTGAGAATACAGAAGAAAGTCCAGAAAACAATCTTTTTGATACGTTCCAGACAGCCGCCATAGTGTGTTGTCGCTTTGCAACAGGAGATCTGGTGGACAACTTGTAAGACTAGAAAACAATGTGTTTTATACTTTTAGCAGAGCTGGTCTCCTTTGTTGAATTTGCCAATGACAGAACATTATAAAAGCATCTGGCATAAGCAAAGGCACAAATCGGCAGCCACAAAGCTTTCACTTATTGGCTTTGTCGATGCTTGTTCACTTTAGGCAACAGCAACAGGCCCACCTGACTGGCGTTCAGGGTTTGAGTTGGCAGATAAGGTCTGAGTTTGCTTCCTCATAAACAAGCATTGACAATCCCAATGGGTCTCTCCTTTGGGGCCTATTAGCTTTGCAGTTCATTCTGCTGGACTGTTCAGGATCGGGAGACACTGGCCAGCATCTTTGAAATAAACAAGCATTTGCAATGCTATAGGTCTCGCAGAATTGAGCTATTGGCATTGTAAATGGCAATGCCTTTTTTATGATTTGGTTTTTAAAACATAAAACAAAAGCATTGCCATTTACAATGCCAATAGCTTAAACTCGCGTAAATGCAAGACCTATTGTATTGCAAATGCTTGTTTCATATGGTATGGTCCTGCCCGATCCTGACCTGACCCCATATTGGGCTTACATCATACAGGTGATACAAAGGACCATCGATAAGAAATGTGATTGTACTCTGCAGCTCAGTTTATTAGGCCTACATACTTGTAGCATAGCTTGGAAGGCAACCAACCGATTTGCACATTTAGCTCTATACTTGCCAGGAGGCAACTAACGATGAGTAGGAAATCAGCCCCTGGCCACGACTTGGGTGGCTAGGGTAGAACTGAGAACTGATCAAGTGGGTGGAGTACAAGAGGGGAGCACTGCATAAGGAAGATGCTAGGGGGATGCGGAGAGTCCACTTGTTGCCCACTTAGGACAATATATTGACAGCTTGTCCACAATTGGATAGTCGAGGGAGAATTAGGGACATAGAGTCATTATCACCTGCGTCTTCTCAGTCAGTGGCACCAGTCGCAAACTCCGCTACTATCCCTGCTGTGGTTAGCTCACCTACTGTCCCTGCGGAATAATGCCAGGTGGTCTAGAAATGTTTTGACCTTGGAACGTCTGAGCCATGCTTCTTACTGGGGCACCTGAGAGGTGAGACTGAGGCAGTTGCACGCTTGTGGCCCAGGTTGGCGCTAAGGGGCCTTGTTCCTGGAACACAGTGGCAATCCCTGTTTTGGCACTGACTATATGACTGACCTTACTTGCTCTCCTGTATCCATCATAATGGGGCTCATACACTGCTTATTGTTGTTTTACTAACACTCACCTGCCTGGTTTGTTCACGTTCTGAATGTTTTTTTTTCATGATTATTTGTTTTGTTTGATTTTGTCATTTGTACTGAAAATACAATAAATAGATTAAAAGAAAGATGAGATGCACTATGAGGCGTTATCAGTCACACCGGGATAGGGACATAACATCTGTCATGCAAATGTAATAAACGAGTTCAGTGATTGTTCATTCCATGGTGCACTGCAGTGAGTGCGCTCGGTATGGTAGAGTAGCCTTCCGCAGGTCGAATGTTTACTGCTGTATGAAGTGGGTAGTATTCTCTGTGTTGTAGAAATTTCCACTAAAAAAGCAGGCGAAACAAAAGTGGAAAGAATTCATCAGAAGCCGGCAGTAACCTGGTGCTTATATCGTAGGGTGTCGCACAGGGATTGGATGGCAAACACTAGAGCAATGCTGCAATTTGTTGACCTTTGAGGCGCAGGAATATTAGCAGATGAAACGTGAACTCAGCAGAGTGGAGCGTGCTTGAGAGTTGAAAGGAGAGGAATTGTTGAAAATTTGACATAATGAGAAATCCCTTTTCAAAAAAGCAGGAAAATTTAAATAAGGAAGAGAAATTTCAGCCCAAAGGCACATCAGCTAGGGAAATGGCAGCAGAGAAAGGGCTGCATATGTGCATGTGGCTCAGCCAATGGAACGAGTACACAGCAGAAGATGGGGAATTACGGTTTCCATTTAGTGGCACATTCCATATACCGACAATCAAAAATCTGAGAATGCAGGATTTAAGACCCCAGCCTAGACCCACACAATTTGAGACCCTGAATCTCTGGAAACATGTAGCAAGGGAAAACAAAAAGAAATAAATCTGCATTGAATGTTGCCGACAAGGGGGCGTAGTCTGCATGGTGAAGGTGGAGGATGCCTGAGGCTCTCGCTCCGGCCTCTTTAATTATCCGGCTTGACTGATCCTGTACAGCTGACTGACATGAGATCCTGCACCTGCTGAGCTTGGGGAGCCTGAAACTATCCTGATGGTGAGCGGGCAGTGGCAATTTGTTTGCCCGTGTCCGGGTGATCCCTTTGCTTTGTGCCCAGGCCGGACAGCTCCTTATTTGAGGCTGGCCGAACTGAGCCGAGTGGTGGTGCGGAAGAGTTCGGCGGCTTGCGAGACTCAAGCTGAACCTAACCAGGGAGCAATATTGGCGAGACTTCTGTAAAGGGTGCATGGGAGAGGAAGAGATGGTTTGTTACTGTCCACTTCACTCCGATGCTGGTGGTGGTGTGTCCAGCCAAAACTAGATTGCCTGCTGTACTTACCAGCCCTCCCATTGGTAGGACTATCTCATGGTAGCCCCCCTGACGTTTTTTTCATTGACGCACCTGGCTGCCTAGACGGAGGTGGAGTTGATGATGGTTGGTGAGTATTATGAGGCCTCCACATTGCGCCCCGTAGCCATTCTTATTGGCGCATATGGCTTACCCCCAAGGACAGCTCCTTACATATGAGGCACTTGCCAGGATATTATTTATTTATTTATTTATTTTTTACATTTCTAGAGCGCACTGTTACCCGGAGGTGTCCTGGCGCTAGCAGAATGAGCTGGTGTGTGTGGATCGGTGCTTTAATGGGTGAAGAGCCAAGTCTTCAGTGCCTTTCTGAAGGATAAGAGATCGGGCAATTGTCTAATATAGAGGGGAAGCTTGTTCCAGGCTACTGCGGCTCATAGGGAGAAGCTCCTGCCTCCCCATCTAGCTTTCTTAACTCTAGGGACCGAAACCAATGCCTGCTGACCAGATCTGAGAGATCTTGCCGGTTTGTACCAGAGGAATAGTTCCTTCATGCAACTGGGGCCCAGATCGTGGACTGCTTTAAAGACCACACAGAGTGCCTTGAAGGTAATTCGTTTCCGCACTGGCAACCAGTGAAGTTTTGCCAGGTCCTGAGCCACCGATACGAACTTAGGTGTATCTGTTATCAGGCGTACGGCGGCATTCTGTAACGTCTGGAGTTTGTTTAATACGCTAACTTGAGCGTTCAGCATAAGGCTATTACAGTAGTTTAGCCGGGAAAGAATTAGACCGGTGACCACTGTTTTTCTGTGCTCTTGCTCCAAAAATGGTAGCACTTTCCTAATTGTTTTAAGAACAAAGTGGGTGGAAGACACCAGGGCATTGATCTGAGGTTTAAAAGATAATGTGTCATCCACCAGAATGCCGAGATTTTTCACCTTAGTCACTGGGGCGGGCAGAGTTCCCATTTCTTCAGGCCACCATCTCGGGGACCAGAAGTTATCTTTGGAGCCAAAGAGTAGCACTTCTGTCTTCGAGGAATTTAATTTAAGACAGTTTTGAGCCATCCAAACCCCCACTTCTCGCATGCAGCTTTTGAACCTATACGCAGTGCAATCTATATCCCCCGGCAGCAGCGACACCACTATCTGCGTATCGTCCGCATAAGCTGTAAGGTCGAAACCGAAGTTTCGAATTATCGGGGCTAGAGTAGAAACATAGACATTAAAAAGGGTCGGGCTCAAGGAGGAGCCCTGGGGTACTCCGCAAGGAAGTGTAAAGGGGCGTGATTCAAAATCCCCCAGTGTCACCGACTGAGTCCTGTTGGAAAGGAAGGCCTGCAGGATCTTCAGCGCCTTATCTTGAACTCCGCAGGCCCTCAACCGGTCCACCAACAACTTGTGATGGACCGTGTCGAAGGCCGCGGAAAGTTCCAGCAGGATCAGGGCAGCTCTACCTCCCCCGTCCACCACTCTTCTAATGTCTTCTACCGATTTAATTAAGGCGGATTCCGTGCTATGTTCTGCACGGAAACCATGTTGGGATGGGTCCAGATGTTGTCCTGTTCTCAAGAAGGTGCTTAACTGCGTATTTAAAAAGCCTTCCATGATTTTGGCTGGAAGGGGCAGTCTTGCAATAGGCCGATAGTTGCTTAAGTCGGCTATGTCCAAGTTGTTTTTTTTAAGGAGAGGTAAGATGGAGGCTCGTTTCCATTTTGCAGGGAATTCCCCACTATCCAGCATGAGGTTAAGGAGGGGGGTGAGGCCAGCTGAAATAGTAACTGGCGCTAGTTTGGCGATAGTGGCAGGACAGGGATCATGGGGGGAGCCTGATTTTATCTTCTGAAGTCGGCTCATTACCTCTTTCTCACTGATTTGAGAGAAAAATGAAAGTTTTTCTAGGCCATTATCGGATTCCGTGTTATTAGTGGAAAGTTCCACCGGAGTTTTTATTTGACTGTCTAAAGGAGAAAAGAATTTTTCAACTTTTTCACGGGAAAAAGTAGCCAGCTTCTCACAAAGAGGAAGGCTGGGGGGTACCTCTATGGTCTTGGGGCCTGCCAGAGAGGACACTGTTCGAAAATGCTCCTTCGGGGCATTGCTGGCTTCTCTAACCTTCTTCGTAAAGAAGGCTTGTTTCGCTTGCTGGACCTTCTCTTTGTACGCTCTTTGCTCAGTGTTCAGGATTTTTTTATCTGACTCCCTAAAAGTTGTCCGCCAGATTTTTTCCTTTTTTTTGCACACAATTTTATGGTCTCTGATCTCTTCAGAGAACCAGGGAGCGGAAGGAGTGGACCGTGTGGGGAGAAAGGTTTTAGGGCGAGCCAGTTGTAAACATGCATCCTCAAGCCATCTCGTGTAGGCCTGGGTTGCTTGTTCCGTATTTCCTGAGAGTGGCTCCAAGGTTGACTTTAGTAAGCATTCCAGCTCATCTTGATTTATGTCATTCCATTTCCTTATCTGTCGTGGGGCGGGTCTGGCCCTAGATGATCTCACCGGTGGGGCTAAGACAAAGTTAAAATGGACTGCTGAATGATCTGACCAGGATATGGGCTGGACTGATAGTACATTGAGGCTTGGATGATTTGAAAAGATACCGTCTAGGGTGTGCCCTGCCTTATGGGTGGGACCGCTGACCAATTGCATCAGATCTACTCCCTGTAGCAGCTCAATAAGATCGCATGTGTCCAGGTCCGAGCCGCTTTCTAGGTGAAAATTAAAATCGCCTAGTAGAGTGAACGTTTGGGCGGTGGCAGCAGTTTCTAGATTTTACCCAGAGCGAGAAAAAAAGGTGCTTTCGTCCCAGGGGGTCTATAGACTAGGCAGCCTCTGAAAGTTTGGTGGTCAGATAGGGTGAAATTAAAAAGAAGAGTCTCATCTGGACCTACGGGCCCCTGTTGGAAGGATCCTCTGAGTGAGTGATGGTAAATAATAGCTAGACCACCACCTTTCTTTTTCCCTCTATTTTGGGTGAAGCAAACATAGATCGGCGGGGTAGGAATCACTATGTCAGGGCCAGAAACAGCATCGGTCCAGGACTCTGTGAAAAAGCTATCATCACCCCAGCGTCCTGAATTAAGTCCGCTACTTCCGTACTGTGTTTGACCAGGGATCTGGCATTGAGTAAAAGACACTTAACCGAAGAATGCCTTTTCCGGACTGGCTTTTCATTGTTGTCCCTGGGGGGCGCAAATATTCACAGCGCTCTGGGATAGGGGGGTGGACGAACCCAAGATGCATGCTGTATTACAATTATTGTTGCCCATGGGAACAGGTAGGCACTTGGTAAAACGGTTTAATGGGGCCCTCATTGAGATGGTCAGGAAGCCTTTAGTTGATCTCAAAGCAAAATGGAAAGGAATACTAGGTAGGGATATCCCAGACCGGGAATGGGTGAAAATAACAGCATACCCGCAGCTGGTATTTCGTAATACTCACTTCAAATATAATCAGTTCAACTACATGCATCAGACCTACCCCAGTCCAAAGCAAATCACTACAATCTATGGGGGGAGGCCAAGCGATGCCTCCGTTGTGCGATGGCGGAGGGGGATCTCTGCCATATGACCTGGTCATGCGCTCATACACAGGAGCTTTGGGCAGCAGTGGTGCAGAAATTAAATAGTACACCTAAATGTAACATGCCATGCACCTTAGAGATATGCCTATTTGTGTCCTTTCCCTGACCGAAACCCAAGAAAGTGGCGAATAGAATCCTAGATTTAGCACTCATTTTGGCTAAATGACATATTACTATGATGTGGAAATTGGTGGCTGGCCCGGTAGTGCCATGGTGAGAAGCGGCTGTTAGGGAATGGTCTCAAGCAGAAGACCATGCACTTAGAAGGGAGCAGGCCAGAGAGATGCAGAGACAATCAATAGCGCCCCTCTAGTTGGAAGTGCTGGACATATTTGAGAACTCAAAGTGCCAGCTCCATTCTCCCTCCAGTACCTGGGGTCAGTGGCGGCCGCAAGGATCTGTGATTGCGGGGGCGAAAAAAATTATTTAAAAAATGTACATCCTCACCGAATCTCCTCCTTCGCCCCGCCTCTGGCCGGAACAGAAAGCACACCCAGGCTCCCCTAGGCAGATCACAAAGCTGCAATGTTGCATTGTGATTGGTCTGAGCACTGCGGTGCAGTGCTCAGACAGGCAGTGGGAGCCTAGGCATGTTCTCCACCCATGCTGCAATACAGTCTGGTTTGAGAACATGTACAGTTGCATGAATGTTTGGCCGGTCCGAGACAGCCGGCAAAACATTCATGCACACTTACGGAGTGTGCTCACCACTCCCCTGCTCCTCTGTCATCGAAGCAGCCCGCCCCACTCTGCAAAGCTATAGCAGCAGGAGAAAATTAAATTATAATATCAAGTTATTATCATTTTATTTTTCCTTTATTTCACTGCTGCAAAGCAGTGGGGTGACACTGCTTTGGGAGTCTGATGACGAAGGTGGGATAGCTGCCTAATAGCCTGCCCGGTATTACCGTAGATGTCTCGAGTTTCAAGTGAAGTAATGGGCGACTTCCTGGGGTTTAATTGGTTTGTACCTTGGGTTTGCCAATGTCTAGCACTGCTGCCATATGTGAACCATACTCTGTGCAGACGCACTCTGACACGTTGGAAGTTCTTCAAACCCTGTCTCCTAGACCCCATTGTTTGAAATGTTTGTTCAATGTTTCTGCGCTTTATTTTATTATTATATTAAAGAAACGTAAATATTTTGTGATCCTCCAGGTATGTGGCGGACTTGAGTATACACAACTGCTCAGGTAACTGCTATATAAATTACTATTGGTAGAAAGTCATGCTGTACCATAATGGTATACTGCTCTCCCCATGGGCATGTTGGAAACGTTGAAATGGTACATCATTGTAATATGTGATTGTACAGCAAAGAGAAAAACTTAATAAATACTTTTGGGGAAAAAAGATGGTGTCAAGGCTTATTTTTGTATAAGAGTACAGGATGTTGAGAGGCAGAGGAGATGGCGGAAGGAAATGACTGAGACAGTAGGAACCTACCTGTTAACAGATAGCGAGGACACAGAAAAGGAAAAGTACAAAGCTAAAAAGAAATCTAGGGATGAGACAGAGGTAGAGAGGAAGAAGGAGGAGCACACCTTAACAGATGAATCATTAAGACCACTCCCATATAATGCAGCACCGCCACCAGGTGCCACAGCCCTAACTCCAACAGACACGCATCTGTTATCATACCCTCTTTCAAAGCCAGCTGTTAAGAACTCAAGGAAAACCACATGGTATAATATATAAAGTGGTTTATTCTTCAAGTAAATGGGAGCCCCTATGACAGCTGCCTCCTCAGATAAAATCCCACAGTAACTGTCCAAAGCAACCGTTACATGGAACACACGGAGTAAACAGATTGCAGAACATGGAACCCATGCAAACCATAACAACCACAAGGTAAGTTACAGGAAAGCATTAATAACTACCATTTAACATTAAGCATTGAATGTCCAAAGGAACATGCATAGAAAAAAGTTTAGAGTCCACGCATTACCATACAGTACATCACCTTTCCACTTACAAAAACAATCAAAAATTAAAACAAGGCAAAACACATCAAATAACGCTAGTGCGATTAAATACAAATCTGTAAACCTTGAAGGCATTCAAACATTATGACCAGGTCTCGCATTACCCAGAGGTGTGAAAACAATATCACTAGAACTTGTACAAGTGATTGTGAACTATCATGCAAATGAGAATCAATAGTGTCAGTGTATGATCTGGAATCAGAAAACACTGAACCTGTAGTAGAAATAGAAAGAGTCAGTGAAACAGAGTGCACAGTATTGCTGCAAGACGCTTTTACACTATATAACATTAATGTACATCCCCATTACAGTCCAACCACCAAGCAGTGTCGGAATCATACGAGGATTCATTACTATATACACCTTTAGACATTAACATTTGTTTTTCCGGGGAGGAGCCAAGCTCGCGTCCGAGATGGCCGCGTTTTAGCTCGGCTCCGTTCGCTTTCCTGTTTGGAACGTCTATCCTGTCTTTTATCCTGCCCCGGGAAGTATTCTTTGATATACTATGGAACTACGACATTTCACAGGCACTTACCGTTTGATCCGTTTGTTCCTGGGTGCCGCGGATCCTGAGCTTCGCCCTTGTCTGCTTCGGGGCCTCCGGAGCGAGCGGGCCTGACACTCCTTGGCGGCGCCCGGGCGGGACGGAGCGCTGTGGCCGGCCCTTGGTGGCGATGTGGGTTCGGTCGGAGAGGCCGATGTGCAATTAGACCGGTTACGGCTATCCGGGCCTGTTCCGGCGGTCCTGCGGCCTGGTGTTGGGGCGCTGCCTTCCATGGACGGGGTTGACCGTGTATGTGGCTCGTCTCCCCTTTGTTCTCCGGTCCGGCCATTTTGAGTCCCTCCGCCCGGACTCGGAGAACGGAGCCGGTAGCGTGTGGGGAGCCGGCGACCCGCCTTCTTCTGGTGGCCCCCCTTCCTGCTCTGGTGGTGCCTCTGCTGGTGGTCGGCTGTATCCTGTTTGCCCCGCTGGTGTCCGGACGGGGGTCGGAGTTTGCCGCGGCCCCGCCGGGCTTCTAAGATGGCGGCCGACCCCATGTCTCTCGGCCTGGCCGGGCCTGGCGCCGATGGTCCGCCGCATGGCTCGTTTGCTGAATACCGTAAAGGTGAGCCTACGCTTGGCGACATCCTCGCCGCCTTGCGCTCCTGGAGTGCTCCCATGGCCGCACCTATCATTGACCTGGAGGAGGATCATTTTGCCGGGCCGGGGGCCCCCCCCCCCCGGTGTGGGCGGCTTCATCTCTGTTGTGTGCTGCTGGAACTTTCCTGGAGGCCGTGGGCCCGGCGGCTGCCGTTGGTGTGGGTGTACGGATGCCAGCTGCCCTCCTTCATCCTGTGCTCCCCCCTGTGCGGGGGGTCCGCCGGCCGGGTCCCGTCCGGACCGGCCTTGTTGGATCTCCCTTTCCTTTTTTGCCTCGAATGGCCGAACGAAGATCCTGTGATTGCTCCGTCGGATCGGCTTCCCTCGTATTGCCGTCAGAACTGTGCCTGCATTGCCTGAGGTGGTTGCCGTCCTTTCCTGCTCATCCGGGTCGCATTCGATATGACTTGTGTGGATTGCCGATTGGACTCCCTGTTATTCACCTCCTGTTCCACATGGTCTGGTTCCTTGTGCGTTGGACGACTACAGCTTGGGATAAACAAGGACAGGGTTGAGATGAACTTGCCTCGGTGGACTGTTATCTTGCGGTATGGTCGGATGATCCGTTTGTAACTGTATGACTATGTTCGATACTCCTTCATGTTCCTGGAGTTTATCCTTGTGCTTATTATCTTCCCGTGGGCTCTGAGTATTTTCGGACGGGAGGGTGGGAGCTGATGGGATTTTGATTATATGGCTCCTCTCCCGTTGTTACTTCCCTGTTTTCCCTTCTTCTTTTTGTCTTTTGTTTCTTCCTTACTTTTATCTCTTCTATATTTCGGGTTCTGATTAGGGCGACAGGCACGCTGCCGGGGGGTAGGCCATAGCCTTCTGCAGGGGTGCAGGGTGGGATGTGCGGGGTGGGGGGGGGGTCTGTCATATTGTGTTTTCCCCTTATTCTTTTTTGGTTCTATGGCTCTTATGTATCCCCTTTTTTCGAGACGCGGTGTCGGCATGTGGCCCCCTGGGGTGTTTTTGCTAGCATGAGCCTTCTGGTATTCCTGCCGTCACGGTTTACTACGCATTCATTCCTCCTGTTACCACTGGTTCCATGTGCTGGTCTATTCTTGAGTGCTTTGTTAGCCATGGGGCGCGTGCAATGATGCTGCGTTCTTACTTCTCCCCCCCCTTTTTTTTCCTATATCCTTTCCCCCCCCCTTTTTTTTTTTCCCCTCTCCCCTCTTTTTCTTTCCTCCCCTGGGTTGTTGTGGCAGAGGGCTGTTTGTTTTGCAAGCCTAATTTTAGTCTTGTGTATTATTGTGTGTTTTCGTAGTGGTGGGAAGGCGCGGGGCAGCGGTTGCAATTGCCTATTACTGTGGGACTCACGTTCTGCCTATGCCAAAATGTACCTGTTCTTTTTTACTTTTCCTGTGTTCGATATTTCTGCTTGTTCGCGGCCCACCACGGCCCTCTGGACTTTATGGATTGCCCTTATTCTGAGACACCCTTTCTTCTATTATAAAATCAACCTTCTCTCATCCTGTACGTGGTGGTTGCTCGGTGGCTCTTTACCTTTGCTTTTCGTAAGGATTGCTGTGAGGTCCTGAGGGAGCTTCTGTACTACCTGATATGTTTCTTTTATTGTGGTGGCCGGCCCGATGGGTTGTAGGCCCGTATCTGTGAGCGCTTTCTGTACAATAAAGGTTTTTAAAAAAAAAAAAAAAAAAAAAACATTTGTTTTTCCTTATTCCTTTTCAGTTAATGTTATCAAGTTTCGCCTCCTCCACCAACCCATCCTGGAAAGTAATACTACATCTTTGGACACCTTTAGATCTTGAATAGGTGACGTAAATTTGGATTCCCTTGTTTTTACACTCCAAGGTTTCTTAACTAGCACCAATATGGACTTCAAATTTCTTTCACATTATGTTTTTTGTCAAACTAGCCTTGCACAAAGCCTTCTATTCTGATACTCTATCCAAAAGTGCTCTTTGATCCGGATCTGACTTTTCTGAGTTCCTATGTAACACTTACACCCAATCAGGACAAAGGATGGATTTTGTTGTCCTCTTGTGTAAAAGCTAAAAAGGAGGCACCACAATTTCGGTTTTAAAAAATCTTCCAAGGGTTTGTGTCCTAGCTTGCAATGGTATGAGATGTGGTCCTTCGCGTCTCCAGATCCCCGCTTGCCATTTTAGCCTACACCCAGCACCGGGACAAAGGTGGACTGCTGGCATCTTCTTGCCCCGGGGGAGCGAGCTTGATTCCGGCTGACTGGCATCTATTTATTTATTTATTTTTATTTATTTTATATTCTTCTATAGCGCCTGAATAGACCCCCGAAGGGGTATCTCCGCGCTTTGCCAGTAAGAATATCCTCAGATAGATGTGCGTAATGCATATAAACAGAGAGGGATCAGATGCTGGGGAATAGGTACGTTTTTAAGACCTTACGAAAGGTCAGATGGTTAGTGAGTATTCTCATCTCAGAAGGTAGGGAGTTCCAGAGCTTTGGTCCAAGATGGGCCAGAGCTCGCCCTCCTTGTCTGGACCTCTTTATTCTGGGCACCTGCAAAAGCTGCTGGCTGCCGGAACGAAGGGTGCGTCCAGGGGCATAGGGCAGAAAGAGGTTGGCCAGATATTTTGGGCCTTTGCCTATCATGCTTTTGTGGATAGTGCATAAGGTCTTAAAATGTACTCGTGCCCTCACTGGCAGCCAGTGGAGCCTAATCAGCAGAGGGATGGAGGGAGTCCTAGGAGGGGCATTGAGGACTACCCTCGCTGCCGTATTTTGAATCACTTGCAACTTTGTAAGCTGCCCTTCGTTCGCTCCTAAAAGGAGGCCGTTGCAGTAATCTACTCTGCTGATGACTAATGCCTGCACGAGTGTTTTCCTATGGCAGTCTGGCAGATAGGGGAACACTCTTCTTAACATTCCAATAGCTTGAAAGCAGGTGCTCGCCACCTGGTTTACATGGTCCTTGTAGGTGAGTGTCTGGTCTAATAACACTCCAAGGTTTCTCACCATGCTTTTAGGGGTGGGAACAGGGCCTAATTCCAGGGGCCACCAATCCGGTGTCCAGTGTGTAGCTGCATGCCCAAACAACATTACCTCAGTCTTTCCGATATTACATTGGAGGCAATTTAATGACATCCATGTGGATATTGCTTTCATCCCCTCTGCAAAAGATCTTTGTATTGCAGGGGTTAGATCTTTAAAGGGAAAGAGGAGTCTATGCCGCAGGAGGAAGCTGCTGCCGGAGCGCTGTTAAACCGGACCCGCCATCTTGGGGACTTGCGCTCTGTGTTTCCTGGTTCGCTCGGGCTGGGGACTAGAGCATGCTCCTGCATCCGGAAGTTCGTCGACACTGACAGCGGGACACGAGAGCTCCTGCCTCTCTTCCCTAAGTTCCAGCGGCCTTGCAGGAGCAGCGGTCCCTACGCGACTCGCCTGCCTCATCCATAAGGGGTGGGCAGGGGCATAGGAGACACTAAAATTCGGGGGGGGGGTGGGGGGGGGGGTGGGACCGGGACAACCTTGTGGACTTTCCAGTGACCCTATATAAATCACTGCCCGTTAAACAAATACATTCACATAGTTTTGAAGTGAAATGTTGAGAAAAGCAGGCATGTAGTCACAGTTTGCATGCATGCTTTAATGTTATTTACATTCACAAAGTAATCAGACCAAATGTTAAAGAATACATGCTTATGAATCTTGCATCTTCATACACCAAGCAAACAAAGGTCGCTGACTTCGGGTGAGGGTGTCGTGTTTGCAAGTGCATTATAGTTTGAAAAGTACCTGCTGCTGCATTCCTGGTCTTCAGCAATTTTCAGGCAACAATAAAAATTTGAAGATAACTTCGGTGATTAATGTTCTTTATTGAGAGAGATCAGAGGTTTGACTGTGGAAGTCTTGACTCATGGTAAGGTAGCCACAGTGTGTTAAAATGCCTGCTGAAAAGAATGTGTACCATGCAGATCACAAAATGCATATAATGTAAATAGGTCAGTGAGTTACTGCTTTTGTATGAGACATTCTTTTGCTATTTGCAGATTATAAGTTAAAATCCTAACATTGAACAGGGAGCTATTAACCGTCATCAAAGAGCTTCATGAAAACTGCAAGGTATAGATTAGAAAGTTATGATTTTTCCACAGTCTTTCATTATCCTAATGTTGGAAATGGGTTTATTAGGATGAAAATCAATTCTGAATATTAAAGAGAACCAAAAACCACGGTGGTATGTTTTATATTCTAAGTTTGTGCTTCTCTTGTGTTGCAGTGCCACCCTGTGCCCTGGGCACTCCCCAACTTTTTGCTCACTGGTACTGGTGGTACCGGACTCTGACTGACCGTGGGCTCCGCCTAACTAGGGCCAGTGTTATGCTGAAAGAAAATACAGTGACACACCTACATACAATAGGGTGCACTATGGGTTAGGGTACCCCTATGATTGGCATGACCTCTCTTATAAGCCCTTAGTACATAATAGGGCATGGGGATTGAAACTACCTGTACGTCCCTAGAATATATTAGGGCATGGCGGTTTAGAGGCCAGCAGCCCTTCCTGCACTTGCATGTGTGGACTGCTAAAACTTGAGGTCAGTTTAAAAGCAGACCTGTGTTGCAGGACTGCTTTTAAAATGCAAATTGTGCTTGGGTATCGGGCACTTACAAATTGATAAACTACAATGTTGGGGCATATTAGGTATAGCCAGGGTTTCCCCCAGGTGTCCCAGGGGTGGGGTGGTCAGGTATCTACAAGGAGGACCCTTATAAAATGAGTTTTATATGCCCTGGGTTTAGAGAAATTGCACATTTCACTGCCTACATTGTAGTAAAGTGATTCCCCAAATCGGCTTTTGTGCTGGGAGCACTGTGAAGTGAGGATCTGCAATATTTTGATATCATTAGAACCCCTACAGTCTTTCCTAGGTATTTCAGGGGTGGGGGTCCTGTAGGTATAGGCAGGGTCCTTATATAGGCCCTGGTAGTGGAGAAATTGGCCAGTTCATTTTTTCATGGCAGATCCCCAGCCCATAGGTTAACAATGCAAGAGGGTATTAATTAATAACCGGAGAGAGGAAAGCCATAAAACTAGGATTAAAGGACTCAGAAGAATGTTAATGATACATACAACTATGTATTGTTGAATTTAATAAAAAAATGTACAGACAAGAAATTATAAGACTTTCTTCTGTAAGCAACAATTCACCCTCTAGTGCTCTGCCTTGATTGGTCAGAGGTAAGTGGATTAGCCTGGCTGTTTGAAGAGGTGATAAATGACCCCTGGAGTTAGCAAGCCTTTCTGGGAGGAGAGGTTGCTGTGCATGGGAATGATGGAGCCAGGGGGAGGGGTAGTAAATAATTCCCTTCAAGGGATGGAGGAAACACCCTGGAGAAATCACTTTCATTTACACCTCTCCCCCCTGCCCCACAGCCGGATGGGGGCATTAAGGAGGAATTCCCAGATTTAAGGGGAGTGGACCTAGGTAGATAAAGCCATCATGTAGGCTGGTTTAGTTAGTTCCACTCCCTCTTCTGCAAAATCAGCCATGATGAATTTTGGAGAAATTGTGCTCTCTGTGAGAAAATAATGCCACACTTTAGAGGATGTGGTCATACCCTGGAGCACTGCCCTGCACATCATTGGACAGGAGTGCCCTCCTTCTTGACCCAGAGAACTTGGAATACGTATCTGAGAGGGACAGAGCCTCTCAGATGATGCTGCTGCTTCAAACTTGGGAGAAGAAAGCTCCCTGCGGAGGAGTTTTATTTGCACCAAACAGGTTCTGGACTCTGAAGATTGTGCCTGTTGCACACTCTGGAGTTACAGCCTTGTGGACTACCTTGCTTCAAAAGGACTAAAGGGACTCCCTGAAAGCTGCAGGTTAACAGAGCTCACCTGGACCACCACCAAGAACCCCAGCCTGGAGAACTACCAGTGAACTTGTAAGGGTTTTGTCCAAGTGGATTGTGGGAACTGAAATCTCTTTCAAGGACCATCTTGGAGATTTTGGACACCTTAAGACCCTTTGGAAAACTTCAGGAAGAAGTTCCAGGGGTTTGGAGAATGTTGGAGCAACTTTGGAAAAAAGCTCCATAAGTGGACTGACTCACCCGGGCCAGCCAATCCTGGCAACCATCAACAATGAGTTGGCCTGCCATCAGGTTCCTCCCACTGAAAAGCTCCAGGGGTCCGACTTCCAGAGTTTGATAGGGCGTAGGCAGAAAACCAAGCCGGCGAACCCTCATCGAATTTAGCCTAGTGAAAAGCATTGAGGGACCCCACAAGAAAAATCTCTGTAAAAGTTTCTAATTCCGAACGTAGAAAAAGTGACTGGGACCAACCACGAGAGCCAAGCCACCCACCATCAACTGTGTGCCAGCCTGGATCCCTGGCTCATACCGCTGGAAAGCTCCGGAGGTTGGACTTCCATAAGTTTGACTGGGAGCTCGTCGCAAGGGAAGCCGGCGAACCTTCACCAAATCAGGGCTGACTGAGAGCTTCGAGGGGCCCGGGAAGAAAAGCTCCAGAAATGTTTCTAAGTCAGAAGGTAAAATCTTTGACCGAGACCTACCGCAAGGAGTAACTTCATCATGGTCGGCCTAAAACTTTCACTTTGAGCAGGTCTAACGTGACCAGATGTACCAAAAGGGGGTATACATTTCTATGTGCTATTTAGTGTTAAATCTTTAAAAAGTCATATCTCCGGTTCCCTACATTGGATTTTTTTCATTTTAAAGAGAAAAATATTTCCTATTTTTATAAATTGATGTTGGATTTTTACTGTGTGTTGTGTCTTAATTATTTACTGAATTGGTGTTTTTAAATGCTTTACATACCTGTCTTTGAAGTTAAGCCCGTATGCTCACAGCCAAGCTACCAAGGGTTGAGCATGGGAATAGTTTTCGAAGAACGGTACTGAGCCATAATATATTGAAGTAGTGGCCTTATTTCCTGGGACAGGTCTACATTTGCCCCTACTATTAACCCACTTTCCAACATCTAGACCAAGCACTCTTAAAAATACTATCTACAAGTATGGATGACATGTGACTTCTACATCCTGTAGTTTTATGTAACATTTCCTATGCACAGATTTACACACCTATGATAGGCTGCCTCTGTGTAGTGTGTGTGATGTAAAGTGCTGACACTCTGCACTGGTATGAGTGGCGCAATATAACTAATTAAATGCATCTGAGAGAGTGGCTATGGAGACTTGAGAAGCACTATTAAAGGGTGGCAGTGAGGGAATCTGTGGCAGAGCTGGGTTGTTGAATACCAAGGCTGTCGATTTGATTTCAGCTCCTGTCTCCTTCATCCACCAACATGCTCTCCCTCCACATTATCTCACTCTTCCATGTCCTTTCTCATCTTTGCTTTCGACCTTTTCTCTGTTTTCCATATTTCCCTTCTCCCTTCTGCCCACAACTCTTGATGTCTTTCTCTTGTTTGGTTTTACAGTCTGATGGTTTAAATAATGTACCGGTCTCTAACAAAGAATGCAGTTGGGCCTCACCTGCAGACACCAACTTAAATTAAGCATCATTAGCTTGCAGCCCACAAAGGAAATGCCAGAGTAGCTAGTCTGGCCCTTTTTGCATTTTATATCCTTCCTGAAGAGCAGATACACCCTTTTCTCTCCTTTCTGCAAGACACAAAGACTCCAGCCTTCTCCCTTCTCCATGACGTAGCACAGAAACATTACATATGACCAAAAATAAGGGCAACATGGTCAACCTCATCTCAAAATCCCTGCCCCCTTTCTACCCAAAACAGTCTTCCAAGTTAACTGTTTTTACTCAGCACAACTGACTCTGGCGTAAATCTAAGTCCATTTTAATGTATCTTTTCCACTCCATGTTACTTCTGCTGGGGGACTTACATTACTATTTCCATCAGAGTGATGCTGCTTCAGAGCATCACTAGCTACCAGTCTCTTGTCTGTAATTGTCGGAGGGTTTCACTACTAAAGAATGCTTGCCAACAGCACTGTGTACAGCTTCTGCTATTTCTCATTCATGCCTACCTCCACATACTCTCCCACAGTATGTAAAAATGTAGAGCCTCTATGGGGAGGACTTGTTGCTTGAACCCCGTGCCATCATATTCACAGTCAGCCACGGCGTGTGCAGGTAAGAGCGGTGAGGCTAAGTGGGGGGGGGGGGATTTGACAGATGTCCAGGAGGGAAAATTAAATAAATCATTTTCCCTCGTCGTCTTTCGAAATATCCCCCTCCTACCCCGCCCCTCTGCTCTTTCCTGTACAGGCAGCGGCTGTTCTCATTAAATGCATTTGTAAAGTGCACACGTAGCTGAAAGGCAATGAAGTGCTTTACATGGTCAAAGGCAGAGATCCAACCAGAAAGTGAATCTGGGTTGGAGGTCTTGGGTTCTGCGATGGGAGGTGGACTCTTTACTGTGTTGTGATGTTGTGTTCTTTAAAGATATGCATCTTCAGCTCCTTCCTAACCTGAAGCATTCTTGGGGGGGTCCTAATGTATACAGGGATGTAATTATAGATCCTGAGTGTGTGGATGGGGTAGGCCTAGTTCCTTGTTGTTTTATTGGCTCTTGAACATCTGTGTCCCCCTGGATGAGTATGTTTGAATATGTCCCTGACTGGCCCGTTGATAATTTTGCATTGTTTGTTAGATATGACCTACATGACTAGGCCTAATACTGCAGATGAGGCCTCACCAGTGATGTATACAGAACATAACACTGGCTGCTGAATTTGTACCCTGATATCCAATCCAGTGGTATTCATACTGATCCCACTTTGTTGACAAGCGAATTCCACAGATTGCATTCTTTTAGAGCCATCTTCCATCTGTTATCCTGGACCCAGATTCATACCTAGAGCTGTTACGCCCCTAGCTGCCAATTGGCCACGTCAGGCCCTTCTGGATTTTTGTCCCATTGTACTTTCCATGCCTGGATTTCAAAGTCCATGCCTACAGTAGAAAATGTAAACCTACAAGTACCAGTATGCAAAGCTGGGATTCTTGTCCACTTGGAGCTTTAAAATGTAAAGTTACTCTGCTGAAAATCTAATTTGTACAGTATTCAAAAGCATAGTTTCTTAATAAAAGCCCACTTACGTGTCCCTAGTTCAAGAAGACCCACAGCTGTCACAGACAAACACAAAGAGACAGCACAGAGGGCATGTGGTGCTAAGGCACTTGGCACATGTTTTTTTGAGTATTTAAAGACGATGCCCTAGCAGGCCTGGAAATATAAAAAGGTAGACGGGGCGCCAAATGGAGCAGTGAGATCATAAGGGTTACTCACATTTCAATTGTAAGTGCAATATTGTTAGTAAATCTCTTGCACTTTTTGTGGATGACAAGCAGAACAGGTCTAAGTGGGAAAATTACGTTTAAATTGGTAACATTTTCAGGCCATTAATGGTACTGACTCGATAATGGGGCCACTTGGTCTACACTTTGCGTGCCTGCAAAAAGGGCCCTCATATTTCTATCCGTGTTCAGAGTGGTACGGCCTGAATAAGTGTGGCTTACCTTTAATGTTACCAGAGGACTCCATTATATCATAAGATAGACAGTGGTCAAGTCATGGGTTTTCCCTTTTCCTGACATTGCTCTCAGTGTATTAATCCACTTAGTTAAGTTGATGTAATGCAAGAATATCTATCCCAGAATGCATTACTGTGTTTAAGGAAAGTTGGGGACTGCAAAATAGCATTTTTCCTGATACAGTGTCATCTGGTACCTTTACTAGGCTTCTTAGTGAAGTGAAAAGGCACAGGGAAAGTGCCCTATGCAGTCTGTGATTCCTAATTTCAAGCCCCAGCTCCCACATGAGCCAACTGTGATCTGCAAGTGCTGCGCTTAACCCCACAGTCAGGCTCCGATAATGCTTCAGCTCGAAAGGGCTCGACATTCAAAACAAAATAGGCAGGAAGCAGCGGTCGAAGTGGAAAAAAAAAAAGTAGAACTGTGGGCGGAGAATCAAAGGGCGAGAATAACCTGAGATGTGGGTCTAAGGGCGGAGTCAGAGGTGTGGCCAGAAAGAGCAAAACTTCTCTATTTTTAGTATTTATTTGGCATTACACTGACCAGGTAATTCAACCAATAGATACACCTGCATATTTAAGGTTTAGTATGAGTTATTGACATTAAAATACATTCACAAAGAGGGATATGTTTTCAATCACAGAATGTGCCTAATACGCTTAAAAGTGGAATCACAAACCATTTGTCTCTGAGCCATGCAGTTTCTGTCATCAGCACTTCTACTCACTTATTCCACAAGTGCAGTTCAAACATGAGTAGTAAAATATCTAAGTTTAAAAAATGTTTTCCACTTAATTATGCCTGTACCATATTTGCCACATAATACATCATCTGCTGCATAATCTAACAATTTCTCCCAAAACAATTTTGTAGCTCAAACGGATAAAAAAATTACTAAAAGAATTGTGACTTATGCTGCTGTGAAGTGTAGGGCCCTTTGCAAAGGTTGACTGGTCACCTTTCTCACTGCTGCATTTGTATGTTACACAGGTACTAATGAGGCAAAACCTTTGCAGAGGCTGTTAGCATGTATAACTATGTCAAAATAATAAAGTATCATAAAATGTACCGCATTAAGCTGCAGCCTTTTTTTCCTGCATAATTTAGTCAACACTGCAACATAATTTTGGCCTCATTGCAGCATCACTCCAGTGGCCCGAAAGCAGGCTGCGCATGTTAAAAGTGTTTGTGAACGAAGCAGAGACCATGATGTTTGCCAACTTAGGGACTGATTACGATGGCAGGCGGACCTCAGTCCGTCCGCCATCGAATTGGGGAATGGGACCGCTAGCCTACAAAGTGGCAGCCCCACGATAGGCATTACAATATGACCGCCACTACGGCGTTCACAATGCCTATCTTTTACATTACGGCAGGTGCTGCTGGCTGCATCAATCGCCGCAATGTAAACAAGCATTGGAAATGCAATAGGTCTCGCATTTCTTTGAGTTAGAGCTATTGGCATTGTGAATGTGTTTTACCTGTGTGTTATGGAGTGTATGTGTTGTGTAGCGGATTTATGTGGATTGTATTGGATTAGTTAGTAGTGTACTTGATTGGAGTGGAATTGTGTGGTGTGGATTTGTGAAGTGGAATTATGTGGCATGGTGTGCTGTGGAACTATGTGGATAGTAATGATGTGATATTGAGTGTACTGGAACAATGTGCAGTGGAGTTAGTGTGTTATGGAGCGTGATTATATGGAATGGTATTTTGTGTTATGAAGTGGTATCTTTACAGTGATTATGGCAGTACTGTATATTAAACTGTACATTAACAGCAATGACCACATATGGATGAATGACAAAAGCATCTGTAGCACTAAAGAAACAAATGAGCAGGGCTTCAAACATGGTTTCAGAAATCAAATAATGCACTTCGTGCTTGTAGCCTTAGTAGCACAACTCTAGTGATAGATAAACAAGCTGGACGGCTGTCTTCAGCAGAGTGAGCCTTACACCAATGCTATTAAAAACAAAATATAGAGCGTGAGAATAGTATATGCTACAGTGATGAAAGTATGGGCCACACTATTTTTTTTTTTTTTTTAAATAAACCTTTATTGTACAGTTCAGCATATTACAACCTCTGGCCTACAACCCGGCGGGCCGGCCCCATAATAAATCAATACTGTGAAGCAAGTAGATTCATACAGTTATTCAGCTATTTAGTCGATAATCAAGAGGACCAGCAACAGTACAAAAGGAGAAGAAAGGAATCGAAGGATACAGAAGGATTAATGAAAGGTTCGTTTTTTCATAATTATAAACACAGTCAGGAAAAGTGAAGGATAAGCAACCATACTAAGATTCTAGGAAGAACGGCCTAAGCGCGCATTGCCCATAAAGACGAAAATACATCAGGATGAATGACAAAGCTATACACCCCATGGCCTAAAAGAACTACACTAAAACATAAACCCCATCCCCCCACCCTGCACCCCTGTATTGGCTTCCGCCCGTCCCCAACTAGCAGCGTGCCTATCGCCCCAAAACAAAACAAACTAAAACATCTACGAAAAGAAACTGGAGGAGGACCCTGGAACAGACCCCCGGCCCCCCCCCCCCCCCCCACCCCCCCCACCCACCCCACAATGGACAGCGCCCGAGCGAATAAATTCAATCATCAAGCAAAGTATACGACAGAAAAGGGGGGGGAATCATCAGTCGCCCGCCCTGCTCCCCGCACAAATGTCATATGATGATGAAGCCCCGCACCCAGCCCGAGTCCAGAATGCCCATTATCATCATACATCACTCAGCCTTGGCCCGTCCGATCAGAAGCACCAAGAGTCTCTGGCTCGTTAGTTGCAACCCCAAGGGAGGCAGAGTACCGTACTTGTTTATGAGGTCCCTTCCGGAGGTCAGATAGAGACAGCAAAGAACACCGGGCCCTTTGTGTCCCACCGTTACACTTTTCCACCAAATTGTCATGACATCGCAGTTGTGTGAAGAGCGCAGATTCTGGGAGAGAGAAAAGTACGTCACGTTTACATGTCCGCCTGAACCACTCGACAACCACATTCTCCCGGACATCTTGTTCCACGGGACACCCAACATCTGTTAGTAAAGCTGAATTGGTGTCAGGGACGTTCAATGCACAGTCCGCCCTCGTTGGTCCGAGCTCCAGTGTAATACCCTCCAACGCAGCGTACAATGCCATCACTCTCTGTCTCATAGAGGAATGAAAGTCCACAACAGCCGCCATCACATCTCCCAGCGTCGGCCCCATCGCGTCTCTTACAGGACTAAACGGACCCACTTCCACCGGGGATACTTCGGGCAGGATAGCGAAAATCGGCGTGTTAGGTAGAGCCCCTGCTGTGCAAATATCGGGACGCGGTCGGGTGCCACTCGTAGGGACCGCAAGGGCCATATCGCGTCTGGTCTTAGCAGCCCGAGCCCAGAGGCGAGATCCCCGCAGCAACGCTAATCAATGGCCAGCAACCGAGCCCTCATACACCAACTCAAAATGGGAGAGATCCAGCTCAGCACTATTTCTCCCACCGTCAGGATAGTCTGCAGGAGTCTTTCAGGACATAATAAGTAATCCTGTTTCATTCCGCTGTCGCTGCTGTCTGAGTGAGGGGCTCACCATAGAAATCGGCAAACACAGCATTCTTCCGGTCCAGCTGGCTGTTCCTGGTATTGCAAGGCCGGTGTTGTTCAACTCGCCCCCGGGCTCTTTAACACGCAAAGCCCCGGCATCAAGTCAGCCACAGGCCGCAATCTTTACTTCGACATTGCGTCGTCCACGAAGCAGAGAAAGCACTCGGGGAAACACGGTCGTGCAGCGTTCTAGCTCATCCACACTGGGGAACAGTGCAGGCTCAGGATATCTAGCAGGATCTTGCGGGAGGAGATGGAGGCCGACGGAGCCGGGAGCCTAGGCGGCCATCTTGGTCGCCGGCTTGGCTCCTCCCCTGGGCCACACTATTGAGCAGAATAGTGAGCCTCATGTGTAGCTCTGTTGGTAAGCTAATGAACAGCAATTAAATAATGCCAATATCCCCAATTGGGAAAGCAGATATACATTTACTACTGTGTTCCGTTGGGAGGTAGCTGTAGGCCAAGGATTGTGTTTGCAATTTTTTTTAATTTACCGCAGCAGATTAATAAGAAGCGAGGACAGCCTGTGAGATAAAGGCACTAGGCACATAGATGGAAAATGTCTCTTAAAGAACGAAATGCTAAAAGAGGGCAGTGGAGTAAGGGGAAGTCTGACGGGAAATGAAAGGGAAACTAAAGAACCTCTGCTAATGGAGCCAATTAATAGAAAAAAACTGCAGCATTAAATAAAACGCTGGGTCATGAAAACATCTCTACCTGCTTAGGTGGCCGCTGCGCAGCGTTAGAGTGAGCAAAAGGAAAGGTTACATTTAGACAAACCAAACTTACAGCAGTGCAAATCACCAAATGCATTATTAGTTGAAACAAACCTAGTCGGCCCTCTGCGTGCTCAGTCCTGTGCGCCGCTTCCCTGGGTCCTCCGTTGATTCACCCCAGCACACGCCTGCACTTACAGCATTGTTCTTTTCCTGCTCCGCCCATTACAGTCTGCTGCTGAGGCCCTTAAATTATTTTGAAGAAGTGGACAAGTATGTTTTGAAACTGGAGCCTGTGCAAGGTGAGGCCGAGGGATGCAGGAGTATGGAATGGAAAGAAGCAGGCCCTATAGCGTAGAGCTAAGTGGCAATGCTGGTAAAAAGACTATGAAGAGATACGTTGCAGGAGGAGCTGTGTTACAGCAAGGAATGTTGGTAACATTATGTTACTATGTTCCAAACCTGCCCACCTTAGGTGTCCACTCGACTCGGATTCCGGGCTGAAAGTATACGCTGAGGGTGTCTCCTTGCTACAGGACAAACAAGAAATGTGATGTTCTGTCCATCCTCATATTCTGCTCTAGAGATGTGTTTATTCTGCAGGTGTAGGCTCCCTGAGGAGCTGTGTGCGTCTGAGAGGCTCTCACGTAATGGCACATGACGCTGTACTTGCCTGGATTTCACTGGATCCCCAGCGTGCAGTGACTGTCCCAGGAGGCGTTTCTCAGCCGAGTTCAGACTCTTCCGGTATTGGGTGGATTCCTCCATCGCTATAGGCTCCCCGAGGTTCAGCCCTCCTTTTGTCACTGAGCGCATTTCCCAGCACCTGCCACTCAACTGACAGGAATGGCTGTGGTCCCAGGCTTCAGCAACAATGAAACTAACTAGGAGGGAGGGAAATTGAAAGCGCGCCATGCGCGCGCTGTGTTCACACGGGGACAGGAGATGTGCACGCGTACGAAGTGCACATCTCCTGTTCGTATGCGTGCCATCTCCTGTCCCCATTTAGAGGAGACGCCAGAGAGGAGACGCCATGCGCGTGCACATCGCCTGTCTGTGCGCGCACATGGTTTGTCTCCCTTCGCTAGCAAAACCGACAATAATAGTCTCGCCAAGGCGAAGCAGGGCATGCGCTGCATTCATTAGGCGAGACCTAAAAAGGGACGTTACATATATCACTGCACTTCGTGGTAGTGCCACATGGTGCAGTGATATGGTGCCCCCCAGGTCCCATGTCTGTGGGCCAGGGGTAAAGGGGCCTGCTACAGCCCCCAATATCCCTTTCCGCCAGCTTTTCTATGGTGGGTGAACCGCCATGGATAGGCTGGCGGGTAAGGGACATCGTAATCCCTACTGCGGTGCCTGGTACGCACCACCAGCATTGTAGGAACTACGAGCACCTCCGCCGCACAGGGGGGCTCAGGAGCCAGTTGAGTGTGTGGCAATCAGTCTTTCCGACTGCCAGAGAACCGCCCGCCATTGTAATATGGCGGGCGGTGATGCAGTCACCGATGGCGGTGGGTCCATCACTGATGGGGTGATGTGGCGGTCCCACCGCCATTATAATCACCCCCTTAGTTTGGTGTGCATGCAAATCCTACATTGCTAACCCCTGGCAAGTTGCACTACTAGTACTGAAAAAGGCCAACGGAGGTACCGATGGGTGAGATGGACTGGCCTTAAGGGTCTTGTGACCTCAGTGATAGAGTCACTGTTGCTCTAGGGTGTGCTTCTTCATATGCCTGCCCGCAAGACTAGAGGTGAACTGCATGGATTGTGGTGGACAGGCCTTCAAGGTTAACTCACACTTGCCACCGTTAGGGTCCACCTGCGGGTACTAAGACATCAGGGCCTCTAAGCTTTATCGGGCCTTCTAATGTGTAGCATCGGAGTGTGCTCTGTCAGGAGAGGGGTCTGGTGGACTGGTCATGAAGGCTGAACATGGTTCTCCAGTTCCAAATTTGGCAGCTCTGTCCAGAGTGCTGCATCCTCTCCCACACTGAAAACCATACTGTCCCACCGGGAGAAACTGGCACTGCCTTCGGCTACAACCCAATTGTGCTGCCACTCAATTTAAATTATGCATTAGACAAGAGTAAAATGCTGCCTGAAAAAAAAGTAATAACACCCTGAAAAAAGCAAACACGCATAGGGAATGCAAGGATGAGCAAAGCATGTGAAATGTAAGCAGGGACAACATGGTTACCTTAACAGTTTTAAACTCATTATTCAGAAATCAGTAAGTGGTTTTGCCTGAAAAGTTCAGGACATGACTACAGGGCCAGGAAGGGACCCCTTTCAATATCCATTGCTTATATCCTTACACAATGTAAGCAGTTTGGTGTAAAAAAGACCACATCCCTAAACACAGAGATGTGGTACACATGTTATAAGCTAAAATAATTAAAACAGTTGAAAACGTATTCCACTCTACCCCTCAACCAGGTATTGCAGTCCCTTTAGGAATGGTGCACTTCCCCACCGTGGGAAAACAATGTTATTTAAAGAAAGAAGATAAAAAGGAAGTAGCGCTTCACTGGAAAACTCTGTAAAGCCGCGCTAAGGTGCATGGGTGTAAATAACAATTTGGCCTATCTGCTGACCACTCTGTTTTGCTTTATGTGGTTATTTAATAATTTATCGTATACTTTTTTCTCTCCGTCCGAGGTTGCACTTTGGAATAGAAAACGGGTCAGAAAATAAGGACATTTCCAGCCAAAGTGTTCTGCTCGTTTTTGGATCCATTTCACAGAGGAAAAAATAAAGAAAAAGAGAGGCAAGAGAGAGTAGGTAACACCTGTCTCTTGAAACCAGCATTTAAGTAGGAGCGAGACAGAGACAGAAAGAGATGGAGGAATAAACAGAGAGAGAGGGGAGGAGGGCAGCTGCCAGAGGCACAGAAGGAGAAGCAGACACTGTCCTTGCCTTCGCTGGGAAGGAAGTAAAAGAGACAAGTTTGTTTTCCTTCTCTGCCCGTCCCAGACCGGCCAAGCCTTACTGCAGCATAACAAAGGAAAAAGAAGGTGGGTGGCCTCTTTGACTGCAGGCAGGTCACAGGTCAAGTGCAGGGCCATTAGGTAGCTCTTTTCGCGCTAATGGCCCTTGCAAATAACAGAAGGGAGAGGGGAAATTCTTTTGTCCCCTCGTTCCCCCCTCCCTTGCCCCCCCCCGTGTCCCCCCCACACCCGCTCTAAAATCTGGGGGGATATGTCCTCCACACTTCCTACGGCCATGGGGGTGGGGACCACCATTCTCGTTTAAGCAACATAGCGGCCTGAGAGCACCATGGCCGCTGGGCACTGATACCCAGCATTTTGGGCCAACCGGACAACCATCACGCTGGTGCCGATCGGGGGTGAGTCTAGAGCATTTGTCTCCACCTCCCTATGCCTCCCTGGAGATCATGCTTGGGCTTTGTATTGTCGCCCCTGTGACGTAACATGAGGGACTTATGTAACCCGTTTGGCATCCCGTCCCAGGGAAGATTAGTGGGCATGCTCACCCCCTCCTTTGGCTATATGGAGAATGGTCCGCACTGCCCACGTGATTGAAAGCAATAAAAGGAAGCCTCTGGACGTGACTAGGTGCATCCAACCATGACATACGCTTCACCAGTTTGGAGTGGCTGCCGCCCGCAGCTTCGGAAAGACCTACAGAGACTACAGAGCAAGGCCTTACGGATTGCAGCAGGTGCACCTATGTTCACACGAACAGCAGACCTCCACAGAGACCTAGGCATTGAGATGTTGGACAACCATCTCCTCAAACTCAACAGGACATTCTACAAAGGATTAGATCAAAAGGAAAACCCACTGATCAGGAAACTTGCAGACATCTCTACAAACCCATTTGACCACTACCCGCGTCCCATTGAAGCGCTAACCTTGCGAAACTGAAACAGCAACGCAGCATCCAAAAACTCATCACTGCTTGAAGGCAAACGCCGGCAGTTACGCAAAACTCACCGCTGCCAGACGGCATAATCGCCTCGGCAAGCAACCAACACCCTTTCGCTGTCTGATGGCATGATCACCGCGGCAGGCACCCAAAACTCTACACTATCAGAAGGCACTAGATAGACAAAGACGAGACTCCCGGAGGAAACATGCTGACAATTCTGCAAACTCAATTGACCGCTACCCGCGGCCCATCACTGAGCTGACCATGTGATACAACCTCAACTGTGACAAAGCGTCACACATCAATAAGACAACCTAAACAGCGACTAAAAAAATTCGAAATGAATGTGGGGTAATGAGGCTACTGCCTCGGTATCCAAAAACTCACCACTGTCAGAAGGAATCTGACAGACGAAAACAAGACAGACGCTTGACTAGGTACATTCACGTATAGCGACGGCCGCGAGGCGGAGCATCCTGTGTCTGCTAATTATTTACTAGCATTGCGTGCCCGAGCACTAATTAAGGCCACATTCGTTTTGCTTCGGACTCCGGAGTGGAGCCACGACCCAACAGGCCTAACCACGCTAGGTAGCCACCTGGTTTCAGTGCTTGGGCCCTTCTGCTACCTGGACCCTCGCTGCAACCCTGAGTGATCCACTCACTGAGGATATATTGAGTGAGAAGCACAACGGCATGTTCAGCCATTTCCTCTTGTTTTGGGACTAGCTTTGCTTGTGAAAGGCATGTGAACTGAGGGGTAACTGAATGGTTGGCGGCCCCTAGATTCCCGCCAATGGCCTCCAGCTCCATTCAGCCTATCCCCAAGCAACACAGAGTGGTCCAATGCTGTGTAGCCTGATGTGATGGTCTCTTCCCCAGATTAGAGTGGTCCAATGCTGTGTAGCCTGATGTGATGGTCTCTTCCCCAGCTTAGACCAACTGCCCATAACCCATGTGAAGATCTACCCATGTGGCCCTCCAATAACTGGCTACAAGATTGCACCAATGATCTCGGACTTCCAGGTGATACACCAGGGGCGTAGGAGACACTAAAATTCTGGGGGGGACAGGGACAACCTTGTGGACTTTCCAGGGACCCTATACAAATCACCGCCCGTTAAACAAATACAATCGCATACTTTCGAAGTGAAATATTAAGAAAAGCAGGCATGTTGTCATGGTTTTCATTTATGCTTTATTGTTATTTACATTCATATAGTAGTCAGACCAAATGTTAAAAAAACATGTATATGAATCATCTTGATGCACCAAGAAAACATAGGTGGCTGACTCAGGGTGGGGCGTCGTGTTTGCAAGTGCATTATGATTTGAAAAGTACCTGCTGCTGCATTCCTGGTCTCCAGTAATTTTCAGGCAACAATAAAAATGTGAAGATAACTTTGGTGATTAATGTTCTTTATTGAGAGAGATCGGAGGTCTGTCTAGTGGAAGTTTTGACTCTTGGTAAGGTAGCCACAGAGGGGTAACATGCCTGCCACAAAGAACGTGTACCACGCAGATCACAAAATGCAAATCATGTAAATTGGTCAGTGAGTTACTGCTTTTGTCTGAGAGATTCTGTTGGTTACCGTAACAGTTTTAAACTCATTATTCAGAAATCAGTAAATGATTTTGCCTGAAAAATTCAGGACATGGCTACAGGACCAGGAAGGGACACGTTTCAATGTCCATTGCTTATATCCTTTCAAAATGTAAGCAGTTTGGTAAAAAAAAATCACATCCCTGAACACAGAGCCGCAGTACACATTTTATAAGCTAACATAATTAAAACAGTTGAAAACGATCATATTAAACATTTCCACTCCACTCATCAACCAGGTATTGCAGTCCCTTTAGAAATGGTTCCCGACCCTGGGAAAACAATGTTGTTCAAAGAAAGAAGAAAAAAAGAAAGTAGCGCTTTTACTGGCAAACTCTGTAAATTGGTTCTAATGAGTGTGTGGGTGTAAATAACAATCTGGCCTGTCTGCTGACCACTCTGTATTGCTTAATTTAGGTTTTTCATTTTTTTTCTCTCCGTCCAGAGGTTTTTCTTTGGAATTATAAAATGTCAGTAAATGAGGAAATATCCAGCCGAAGTGTTTCGCCTATTTTGGATCCATTTTACAGAGAAACACATGAAGAAAAGGAGATGCAAGAGAGAGTAATAAGAGCTCTTGAAATCAGAACTTAAGGTGGAGCGAGACAAAGACATAAATGGGTATGAAGGAAAAGAGACCGTTTTTTCCCCTTCTCTGCCCTTCCCAGAACACAGAGCCTTCCTGCAGCAAAGGGCAGGGGGCGGGCGGCCTCTTTGACTCCAGGTAGGTCAAGTGCAGGGCCATGGTAGCGCTTTCACGTGCTAATGGCCCTGCCGAATAACAGGAGGGAGAGGGGAAATTCTTTTGTCCCCTCGTCCCCCCCACCCTTGTCCCCCAAGGGATATGTCTCCCCCCACTCTAAACTCTGGGGGGAGACATATCCCTGCGTCCCCCACACTTTCTACGCCCATGTGACACACAACCTATTGGGATGTGATCATTCTGCAGCTGTGTCCTGCAGGTTTGGCCCTCCGCTTGCCTTATGCATGTAAATGATCACTGATTATTGATTTGGTCTGCATCTGCGAAGGGCTTACTGCCTGCGATCCCCTGTTATGCGCTAGAATTCCTTCACCTCGCCTCTGACATTTCTTGAGGACGTCATGTCTTTTCTGCTTTCCCAGTGGCTGTGGGGTGTTGAGCACAACCTTTTTGACACTACTGCTCTCATCTTTCCCCAGAACGCTCTCCAATCTCACCACCTTTAAACACACTGGGGATCCTCCACTGCTCTGCCATGCCATGCGGTAAATCCACGAAGGACGCACCTGGTAGGCAGCACAGAGACAACCCAGTCACCACTGTGGCAGAAAACAATCCCTCCAACTTGGCCCCCGTGATGCTCCCGCAGGGGCTGCCCTCGACATCGCCTCTGTGGAATCCATCAAGCAGGCCTATACGGGCAAGTTCCTACAGGAAATCGGATCTGTAATCGGTTTTGTTCGATTAGATGTCAAGACCTGCATCCACATACTTAAGCTTGAGGTCAACAAGCTAGGGGCCAAGTGGATGACCTGGAACACACAGTTGAAGCACACTCTGAAGACCAGGAAGCTCTATGGCACAGAATGGCGTCCTTGGAGGAGCAACCAATCAAACTGCACCTGAAACAGGAGGACCTGTAACATGGAAGCAGGACAGATAACATATGTATCAGATGCATTCCTAGAGGAGAAGAGGACACAGACATTCTGGTATTCACCGCAGATCTGCATGAAATCCAGGTTGGACAACAATGCTACACCCCGACACTGGATAGAGCCCATCGAGCGGCCGCTTCCTCGGGGTGTCCGATGCCAATCTGGACATCCTCATGCAGGTATACTTCTTCACTAAAAAATAAACTTTCCTTCCAGTAGCAAGGAACCTCACCCATTACTCTGCACTGATGCAGGGACTTTAAGCCTATCACCGATAAGTTGAGGGACCTCAATATTCATTAACAAAGTGGGGACCCTTTTGCTATCATCTTCATGTGGGAGGACAAGTGGCGGACCATTGGCTCATTAAGGGACGCCAATCAACTTTTGAACTTGAAGTCAGACTTGCAAGAGGGCAGCCTGACTCCAGCTCACTCACCCTTGCATGGAACCTTGAAACCCAGCTGGACCACAGTGATATCTCTGCTCTCCAGCAAGTTTAACAGAGACCTTGTTTCTCAAGAACCCAAAAAAGACATTATCCAACATCTCCATACCTTGTGGAGGAGCACTTACCCCGCTCAGCCGAACTCTGCCTCAGTCTAACTCAGACAACACCCCTCAACCATACCCTGCCATTGACTGTGCTCTGCTTTAACCCCCAGGCCTAGTGGGCAGGATATCTTGAAAATGCAAATGGGCTCCGATGAACGATCCTCACCAATACAGCCATGGAGCTCTTACCTCTTTCATTGTGTCCCTTCAGGCAAAGTCCGGGACTAGTCCTTTGGGGGCAGGATTGCCTGGATCCTCCAGCTTTGTGCCCATGGAATACTAGCAGACACCTCTGGGTGGTCCTTCGTCCTGGCCCCTGCTGTTGGGGGGATCTGGGACCTTTAGCATTTCGTACTGTTGCCATGACCCCCCTTCGATTCGACCGTTAGGGGAGTGACTTATCTAGATTGGCCTGCATACAGATCTGTTGGACAATCCAGGACTGGAATGGAGCAGTTAGGCCCAGTTGGCCTCTTATTGCTTGTGTTTACATTTTCCTTTATTTCTCACTTAGGTTCACCAGCACACCAGGGAGACTTACGCTCCAGTGCTCTTCTCCTTACTTTGCATTCCCACATCACAATGGTGAGGCACTGGGCAATAGGACGTCCCCATCTCTCCCACTCACCCATTGTGGAAAGAGTGTAATATTTTACTTAGCATAAGCAACAGCCATTTTGGCTACAGTGTCCATTTAAGTTTCCTTCGTAATTCTTTTGTCTTTTCCCTCGGCTTGTGTTATCTATTTTAGTTGACTTCCTGACTCAGCTAAAGCAATGTATGTGCTTGTAGCTGCCAGAGCACCTGGTCATAGATGTGAACTGTTAATCATTTGCTGCTGCCATAAGCATTTTTTGCCCCCTCCATCCAACTTTGCTGACCAAATGGTTATTCACCTGCCCTTGTTTGCTGATAACTATTTCTAAAACTTGTTCTGGTCATAGATGTGAACTGTCAATCATTTGCTGCTGCCATAAGCATTTCTGCTCCCCCTCCCACTTTGCTGACCAAGTGGTTATTCACCTGCCCTTGTTTGCTGACAACTATTTCTAAAACGTGTTCTTCCTATTTTTGTTCACATGTTTACAGTGCAGAAAACCTGTATAAAAGACCTGTGTTCTGTGACTTCAGTGTACCACCTCCTTGCAGCACTTAAGAGTGCTGTGTGGATGTGATCCCACTCATGAGTGATTAATAAACTTGTTATTTATTCCAACTCTAGTGCTGATATCTATTTTGTTGGTCTCTGGACCCGTGGACTAAAGGGTGACCCTGCACCAGTGTACCCCTAAAAGAGGTACATGTCCACACCATGATATTGAGCTCACATATCTACACTCCCAACCCTTTCTTGCCAGGGATGCACTCCCCTTCCTCACTCTTTGGTTTGTGTTCGCTCCACCATCAGACAAAAGGGTGACCCTGCACCAGTGTACCCCTAAAAAAGGTACATTTCCACAGTTGGCGCCCGACACGTGGGGCCCCATTGGAGACGAGGCAGTCTGAAGGAGTGGTCTTGACGGAGAATTGAAATCTTATTGAGGAAGCGCACTGCACGAGGAGACCTTTGTCTTTGCAGGTAGACATGAATTTTCGGGTTTTCCCGATTTGACCCTCCAGGTGATGGCCGGTCTCAACTGGGTTTTTCTTTGGCGCAATTTTGCAGTGACCATTAGGTCGACCAGGGATCGGCAGGTGGGAGTTGGAGTCTTCTGTTTGGTAAGCTCGCTGAAGTGGCACTCTTGATTTGTTTGGCCTGGGCGGTTTGTTTGAATTTGTTATTCAATCTTTTCAAAGTTTGAAGGCAGGTAATATGGAGATTTTTCTCCTTTTGAAATATTTGGAGTAGTAATATTTTACACATATTGGTAACGCATGTCTGTTCTCAGCTCACTCCGTAGGTGGTGTTGCTGCTCTGGTGGTACCAAAGTAAACTTGAAAAAAAATCTGCCGGCTCCCCCAGAGGGTACACCTAATAAGAGACATGGATGTCAAATATGGTATTTCCTCCATAATGTACGGTCCACTATGGAACAAATATACAAAGAAATAATTTGATCTGTAATGGCCAGTGAGTGGGTCATTCGATTCTAAAAAGGTTCAATATGTAGAGCAGTGTTTCTTTAAAAGCAAAACAGTAGACGGGATATGTTTGATTGTGTGCATATATGGGAGAAAAAAGTACAAAAGAGAGCGAATAGAGCAGAAGCTATAGCAGAAAAAGTACAACGTAAAAAGACATAAAAAAGCGCTAGAATTAAAAAATAAAGAAAAGAAGGAAAAAATAGAAAAAAAATATAGGGAACGTTGATTAGAGGTACATGGCTATTATCCCCTTAGGCGCCCTCTCTATTCCCTACTTGATACATCTCAGGATGTTTGCATCCTATTAGAACGCCCCTCACCCCAGCATAAATGTCCCACTCCAAGTGCCCCTGATGAGATTTCTGACAACAAGCATTTGTCTTCAGACGACAAAGAACAAGTTAATCAAGATGGGCGACAGACTCACTCTACTTTGACTAGAGCAGAAAAAGATACATTAAAAACCACTGCTAGGGAGGAGGCTTGCTGGCCTCAAGCTGCATCGCTCATTGTAACTATGGTTCAAAAGTGGAAAAATACAGAGCAATTTTATTTTGTAGAAAAATTTGTTTGGGGGGTAATATATGATTATAGACAAATTTCTCAGGAATTACAGCTAAAGGATATAAATACTGATTATAAACGATTAACAGATGGGACTTTCCCTTTTTTGGCCTTATCTGATATGATTAGACGAGTGGTTAAAATACGAGACGCAACATTACGTTTACGAAAGGAGCAAGAATTAGCTAGAAAACAGAAAGGTGTAGAAACACTTCAATCCCCAGCACAAAAAGTAGATGCTCCAGCGGATGAGGTTGTACCTGTTAGTAGTACTGTTGCTATAAAACCTATGCGTGAAGCTGCACCCCTCTATGTTCCTCCTAAGGGTCAGGGAACCAACGATGACAAAACATCGGATTATGCAAAGGGATATTTCATATATAATTGGGTTTACTCTCCTTGGCGTAGAGCTGATGTGATGGCTCTTAAAGCTGCTTTGCCCGATCCCTGGTAAAATCCTGCCGCCTTCTATGAGGAGGTGGAAGGAGCCATTAGCTCCTGCACTATGACCTTGCCAGATATTGATTTGTTCTTTGGGCTTATTTTGCCACCTGATATGAGGAGGACGATACGTAAAATAGATGACAATGCAGCATATGGTGATATTTCGGAACATTTAGAACAAATAGATGCGGAAAGGGAGCCTGTGCAGAAACCTCAGAATGAGATATTAGATCTTACTAAAGCTATTGTGACTAAGTTAAAGACTCTCATATCCCCCAAGAAAATAGATTGGACTACATTAGCGTCATGTAAACAGAAAAAGGATGAGTTAGTTTCTGATTTCTTTTCAAGATTTGAAGAGACATTCCATGATTTTAGTCAGTCATTGGCTGATGATACTTGTAAGCATTTGTTTGTTGACAAATTTGTTGCTAATATTTTGCCAGAAATGGCTAGTCGCTTAAAGGCTAGCGAGAGTTCTTGGACCACCTTTTTCCCAGTTTCCCTTTTGACTGCCCAATATTATTAACTCAAACACGAGGGAACCATCTTAGGATTCACCGGCTGCACAACCACACGTCTGCCTGAATCCAATTAATTAAATTCAGATAATTTAATCTTTCTTCATTTTTTCACCATTCATTTTCAACTTTTCTTTTCCTTTGCGTTCAATTCATTTTATTCAATCCATACTTAAGGTGAATGTTCAGAAAAGGCTCAGAAGCATATAATGGGTTCCATGTCATGATTTATTTGACCAAATCCAATGTATTTCGGGAATAGATTCCCTTCGTCAGGGGCATCTGAGAATACAAGCAAATATATACTTTTATCCAAGTCTATCAACAAAGCATTTCACTGAAATCTAAACAGCTTAGAAAAATGATGTTAGCAATGAGCCTATCAACGCGCTGAAAATTCGTCAGCCATATTAACAAAAAATTGTCACTTGCAAACTGTACCCAATCGTTTCTAAATCCACATTATTCATATATATTCAGCGTAACACGATAACACCATAGTTTTGAGTGCATCAACCCCTTATCAATGATAAAAGCAGTACCTACTTCTTTGAAAACACAAAAACTTATATAAACTTCTTGGCGCTTACCATGACATGCTGTTACATCCTAAAATATCAAAACGTGATTCCAAAATAACCAAATACAATTTAAAATCCATAGCTTCATATTCCTGCTATCCAGCGCGCCGAGGCAGGTGTGTCTCATTTCAAAGTGAACTGAATCTGATGCTCAGGAAACCACTATGAAGTGTTTCTGCCCTTCTTAACACCCTGCAGGTGATTAATTGTGTATGCTTGTGTCACACCCCACTTAACAGCACTTTTGACTTTATTCACCATGATTCAATTAGTACTACTACAAATCCCACAATGCACTATACCCATACTCTTTCACCTGGTGTAGATCACAAAACCCACTGTTTCCGATTTTCACAACAAATTCATGTTAATAAAAGTAAAGCCACTCCTTTCCAAACCGCCAATATTATGAACGACAGGAACAGGAAGCGAAAAGCAGGGAGGATCAGAAGGTTAAAGAATTAAAGACTAAAGTTATGTTGGCTCAAGTAAATGGTCCACCATTTAGGGGAGGTGGAAGAGGCGGACATGTATACACCTGGGGTGCCCCCTCTCCCTTGAGCAAATTTGTCCCCTGATTAGCGTGCTTATTGTAAAGAGACTGTGCATTGCCGTTCTGAGTGCCCTCTTGTGCGAGGTCAGCAGTATCAGTATGAGAAGACGGCCAGGGAATTCAGGAAACAGGGGAGGTACAGGTACTCGCCCCAGGTTTGAGGCAGTTGAACAAGGACCAAATTACTCCAATACTTTTGATAGACGAAATCAATATCAAAAGTCTGATTATTCTGATGAGGTCCTTGCAGATTCTGATTATGCATCAGGATACCTAGAACGGGGTAAGGAACCGGTTGAGGTGCCAGTAGAGCAAATTGGTCCTGATGTTGACGCAAACGTCTTGGGATCTACTGATTGGTTTCTGGTTGATACAGGGGCTACCCGTAGTGCTCCGTCTAAAAAACGTATTCCTAGGGCTCCCCTTTCTGGCACAATGATAACGTCAATAGGATTCGATGGGACACCTCCACCTAGCCCACTTTCACAGCCACTTGAATTCAGACTTGATAAATTTACTGCAGCATGTCCATTTTTGCTTTCCCCTACCACATTGGACAACATTGCGGGTATCGATATGCTTAAATATTTTCGTGTCACAATAGGTTGTTCTCCGGAAGATGTGCGTGTTATTTTGAATGACAATCCAATGGTTGAGAAGTCTTGTCTTATCATTGAGGATGTCGCTCTGGCATCCATATACAGTACTTTGTGGGCTAAATCAGATACTGATGTGGGTCAAACGGTTATTCCACCTGTACATATTTAAGTAAAGGAGGTTTTTTCATAGCCTCGCCTACCCAATATAAAATATCTCGAGAAGGTGAAGAGGCATTGGCACACATTGTTCAGGTTTTGATTAAAGTGGGGTAGTGGAAGAGGTCCCTAATAACACCTGCAATAGCCTTATCCTTCCTATTTTGAAAAAAGACGACACTGATGCTAAAATTTACAGATTCATTATTGATTTGCGAGAAGTTAATGAAATTGTAGTGCCTCAATATCCGGTAGTTTCTGACGTCACTACACTTCTCACTATGGTCCCTCCTACTGCCACTACATTTTCAGTGATCGATTTGAAGCATGCTTTCTTCTCAATACCCATTCACCCTGACAGCAGTTATTTGTTTGGGTTCATCCTGAAAAATAGAGCATATCGGGTCTGTAGAGCTCCATAGGGTTATACAGAGAGTCCCAGCATTTACAGTCAGGCATTAAAAAGGCAGCTTGATTCCTTTCCTGTACCCAAAGGGGTCGCTCTTATCCAATACGTTGATGACCTCTTGTTAGTTCCAGATACCCCTGAGCAGTGTGGAGAAGGAACAATGTTATTATCATTTCTTGCTTCTCACAATCACAAAGTCTCGCAAAAGAAATTGCAATTTTGTAGACAGCAGGTTACCTATTTAGGTCACCTCCTGTCTAAGGGGGACATGGACTCACACCAAATCACATTCAGACCATTCTAGACACTCCTGTACCCCGCACTCAGAAGGATGTTCGTGCACTGATTGGCCTCACTTCTTTTTGTAGGCAGTTTTTCACACATTATTAAAACGTTTTTGGCCTTTTTTTGCCCCTTCCATGGACTGCTGAGTGCCAGAGCGCCTTCTAACAGTTACGCCAAGCCCTTTGTTCTGCACCAGTATTAGGTACTCCAGACATGTTGATGAGTGACTATTTGTCATCACAGAAAGAGACAGTCTTTGACCACCCAGGACAGTGGCTCAAACAGACTACAAAGGGGGGTAACCTATTAGTGACAACTCGACTCAACATTAGTGAAGAAACCAACGCCTGCCCAGGACCTTAGGGCATCATCTATTTTGTTGTTTGCCAATGAAAATGAGCTTGCCTAAGAAGAAGGAGATCTCTGCGACAATGTGCAACGGCTGTACAATCTGCATCCTTGGTCTGACTTTGACTGTTGCCATCATCGCTACTGTAATGTGGGTAGTGGAGGAAGTAATGCCTGGAGCTTCCTTACCTAACATTACTGTTACATCACTTGCTGCAAAAGAACACCATCAATTTGATTTGCCGCAACATGAACAGGGATATGGTCAAAATCTGAGAAACAATTCATTTCTTCAAATGTTGCATCAGACACACCAGCTAAGCAATGCTACTAACTGTTGGGTTTGTGGCAAGACTCCTCCTCATCAGAACATAAAAGGAATCCCGTTGTCACCGCTGCCATTCTCTCACAATGGTTCATGCCCAGCTTGGTTCAAACTTCTATATGCCTCTAATGAACAAAGTCTGTTACCCCAACGAAGATGGGGACCCATATGCTTTATAAATGGAAGAATATAGTAAAGGAAGTGCAGCAACAAACTATGTGTATCCAAAATCTAGGTTTGCTAAAGGAAATGGACCCCTTGTTATCTCTGTTGCCATGACCAGTGGCCCCCTTTGTGTACAAAGTACAGGCGATGTGCCAGTGGGCTACAGTAAATGTACTGCAGTGTTACAGATGTCTATGAGAGGCCGAAGCAGCTTCCTTCCATCACGTCACACTTATTTTGTTTGTGGAACTAAGGCATACTACTTCCTACCTCCAGGCTGTTGTCTGGTACCTATTACATAGCCTTCCTTCTACCACCTGTGTTTTAGCTCCCCCAAATTACCACCAAGATTTGCAATTGTTCAATCACTATGCTGGTAGAGGGGAAAATGTGCAATCAATGTCTCTGTAGTCAACCAGACAGAGACCACATGCGAACTATATAGACTGGAGCATGCTGTATCATCAGATCCAGCTGGTGTGTCTTCACATCAGACAATTCCCCTTCTGTATACGCGGTCATCTCCAAGCTACACAAAATAGCCACTGAGATACATCAAGCTTCAGGAAAATGGACTTGGGCTTTATTGTTCTTGAATGTCTTTTCTGTATGGGGTTGAAAAATATTATCGGCCTCATTCATAATTATTGCAATTCTCTTCTCTTGTTGTTTATGTATCCAATGCGGGCCAATGCTTTGTTCCCTCTGTATTTCCACTTCAACTACTTGTCTACCATCTTAAACTAATGTCCAAAATGTAAATGCACGTTTAGCAATAGACCGAGAAGTCAGCGATATGTGTCAGGAATTTACAAATCGCATCTACCTATGTTCCTAAATTGGTGAATGGTGGAAAGACAATAGTAAAGCCTTGTCGGGTAAATGTTTGGTACCCGTGTATTAATAAATAGATTCCTTTCAGTACCATGTAAATAGGTTCAGGTAATAGTGGGTTTTTGGTCCTTCCCAAGATGGCCGCCGCTGTGGCCACTGAAGCCATTTGGAAGTTAGTACGTGAGGGCTAGTTGATGTGTGCCTCGCGCAGCTTTCAAACTGCGCACTTCAACTGTTCGGGTTTCTGTGGTAGCAGCTAGAGTTCGAGGCTCCGTGTCTATTTTCATGACAGGAGTTCGTCGAGTTAGTTTAGTCAAATTCTTGAGTCCGCTCTATCTGGCTACTCGCCAAGTGAGTGAACATTTGTAAAAAATTACTTTTGGGTGAATTCATCGAAGACAGTCTACAGTTCGTGAAGAAAAGTTCTTCCGTCAGCTGCAGTGACTGAGTCTACGTTCTTCTCCATCCGCCGTCGTCGTGGGAGCCAGTTCGCCCTGCTGAAGCTCGACAGGGTTTCCTTCACAGAAGGTTCCACAGACTCCATTGACCTCTTGCGGAAAGTTGCGAGAGGAACAGTAAGCCAGCGGCAGCTTCCCCCTTGTTCCCCCTTTGCCAGCAAAATATATACTGAGTAACTATTCCCTTCTTGCGCTTTCCCTGCTCCTATCCTTTCCCCCCTCTTGCCTGCCTCCCTTGTTCCTTTTTGCGCGCTAAAGTCCACTCAGCATTGGGACCCTTGGAGCCGCATGTTTGCTGCAAGACACTAACAGAACCCCAGTTGGGGCAAATACAGAGAGCTTACAGGTAAAGAGAGAGAGTGAGAGAGTATTAGTTTGTAGGTCGTAGCCCACAGGAAAGGTCACACAGTAACGTTAGTCTCTGTCTCACAGGCATGAAGCTCCCTGAATGTTTCTACACATCCTAATGAAGAGTAGCAATACCTTTGGGAACCACTGGTAGGATAAGATTTGATTATTACATAGAGTGAGAATATTGGTAGGTGGTAGTTGTTGTTTATTCTTTCCCTCCTTGTTCTGTGCATTAGGCATCTACAGTAACCGAAGTCAAGGTCAAGACTGATCTACCCAATCGGTGAAGGTGCCAGAAGTTCTCAAGGTGTCTCTTCTCTGTCCACTTCCCCTTTTCCCTTTTGCTAGTGGATTCGCCCAAGTGGCAGAGTCACTGGTGGGAGGGTGATTGGGTACAGCATCTACTGCCTCTGCGAAGTTGGAGCCTTCTGACAGATTGAAGTGCCCAAGTATTCACTTCGCCCAGGCAGTGTGGCTGAGAGCTTAAATCTAAAGGACTTGGGAGATATTTTAGTGGGTATTCAGAGAGAGATAGGAGCGGTAAGGGAGGAAAATAAAAGTTAAAAATTTGAATTGGAGGCTTCTCGACAAGAAACTAGAGTGTTGGCTCAGAAGATGGATGGATTAGTAATGGGAAATCCCGTTCAGGTTCCTTCCCCGTCCAACACCAGTCCTGTAAGTTCAGATCCTAAGTCGGTAGCTCAGGTAATCCACTCAGTCTCCCCTTTAATTCCTCTAGCAGCCCCAGAGAGATTTTCGGGGGATCCACAAAAGGCCCAGCTCTTTTTAACTCAATGCTCCCTTCACTTCATGTGCCGCCCAACCCTTTTTCCCGATGCTCAATCTAGAGTAGCATTTATTTTGTCCTATCTCAGTGGGGATGCTGCCAATTGGGCAATGCCCTTGGTGAGCGAAGATGACCCAATCCTTTGTGATTTTGTTAAATTTAAATCTGAGTTCCTCAGAATTGTTGACAGGAGAAGGATTTCTCAGGCCACTGATAATGAGTTGCTGGAATTGCGTCAGGGCTCTAAAGACTTGATATCATATCTGACGCAATTTAACAAGTTAATTGTGGAAACCAACTGGCCGGAAGAGAAACGGGCTACTTTATTTTATCGAGGTCTGAAAGATGAGATCAAGGACACCTTGGCACAAGTTCCGAATCGGCCCACTGAGTTGTCAGCGTTGGCGGATTTAGTTTTGGAATTGGATTTTCGTAACTCAGAGCGTAAGGGAGAAAAGAGAAAAGATTGGAGGGTAAATTTTCCTCGGTTCGATCGGGCCCGGTTCGAGAAAGGTTCCGGAGGAAGTAATGAAGCTGAACCCATGCAAATTGGAGCAGTCCGTGGGCCATTGAGCAAAGAAGAGAAGGAGCAAAGGCGTTTGAAGAAATTGTGTCTTTATTGTGGGACCTCTAGCCACTTCGTAAAGGAATGCCCTAAGCGCCCAAAAGTACCTTTTAAGGGAAACGAGGTGAGCCATCAGTAGGCGGAGTCGCTCTGGTGGTGCAGGAGAACAAGACGACTCCGGAATCTCATTTAATCCTTAACACTCTACAGTCGTGCATCCCACATGTAATCCTTCACATGACTTTAAAATACCGTGGACGACAGATTTCCGGAGTGGCTATCATGTTGGACTCTGGGGCCACAGGATATTTTTGTGATATAAAGTATGCTCGAAGCATGGGAATCCAAGCCATAAAAAAGGAAAGACCAGAACCTGTGAGAGCCGTCGATGGAACAAATTTATCGTCTGGGCCAATTATCAGTCATACGGAAGAATTGGAGCTGATTCAAGCGGATGGGCATAGAGAAGTGATGCAATTCAACCTAATAGACGCCCCTCAGTTCCAATTGATCTTGGGATTACCTTGGCTGGCTACACACAATCCGACCATTGATTGGGCGAATCAAACAGTCAGTATGCAGTCAAGCTTCTGTCTGGAACATTGTTATGGGCACCAAGAACACTCAGTGGAGTCTTCCCTCGCTTCTTTACTATCTTTTGGAGGTCAGTCAATTTGTGTAATTGATGCAGGAGAAATTCCCCCCGAATATTGGGATTTGAAAATGGTTTTTAGTGAACGGGAAGCAGAGGTGTTACCACCGCATCGTTCTTACGATTGACCTGGTCCCAGGAGCGGTACTGCCTTGCAGTCGGATTTATGCCCTGACTGAAGCTGAAAATAACCATCTCAAGGAGTATCTGGACCGTTATCTGGCCAATGGGTTCATCAGACCCTCACAGTCCCCAGTATCCTCCCCGTTATTTTTCATTCCAAAAAAGCAAGAAGGAAGTCTGAGAACTTGTATTGATTATCGTGCCTTGAATTTAGTCACAATCAAGAATCGATACCCCCTGCCTTTAATTTCCGTTCTTCTGGACCAACTCAAAGAAGCACAGATTTTCACCAAGCTTGACTTACGAGGAGCGTACCACTTGGTGCAGATGAAGGAGGGGCACGAGTGGAAGACGGCCTTTCGTACCAAATTTGGCCTCTTCGAATATTGCGTGATGCCCTTTGGGCTGTGTAACGCACCTGCTGTGTTTCAGCATTTCATAAATGACATTCTGAGTGACTTGATTGACAAGGTGGCTATTGTTTATCTGGATGATATTTTGATCTACTCTCAGAACACACGAGACCATCCCAAGCATGTCAGAATGGTGTTGGAGCGTTTAAGAACACATCATTTATATGTAAAATTGGAAAAGTGTGTTTTTCATGCAACTACAGTGGAGTTTCTAGGATTCGTCCTTTCTCCACATGGAATTACCATGGACCAAGGAAAAGTGCAAGCCGTTAAAGATTGGCCAGAACCACAGAATATCAAGGAGATACAGCGATTTCTGGGATTCGCTAACTTCTATCGGCGCTTCATTCAGAGTTTTTCGCACTTGATCGCACCTATCACTCGATTACTAAAGAAAGGGGTGCGGTTCGAGTGTACCAGAGAGGCAGCTCAGGCATTTGGTCACCTCAAAGAAAGATTTGTGTCCGCCCCAATCCTTTTGCATGCCAATCCGGAAGAACCTTTCTTTGTAGAAGCAGATGCGTCAGATCAGGCAATCGGAGGTGTTCTCTCTCAACGACATTCCCAGACTGGTCAGTTGCATCCGGTAGCGTATCGCTCCAGAAAATTAAATCCAGCGGAACTGAATTACACGATCGCAGAAAAAGAATTGTTGGCGGTTAAGGATGGCTTTGAGGATTGGAGGCATTATCTGCTGGGGGCTAAGCATACTGTGACCGTGTTTACTGATCACAAGAATCTACAATTCTTGAAATCCGCAAAGACCCTAACTCCTCGACAGCTACGCTGGTCCTTGTACTTTGCAGATTTTGATTTTGTGCTCACTTTTCGCCCTGGAACAAAGAATGGAAAGGCGGATGCACTTTCCCGTTTGAATACGGACGACTGTGAACATCCTGTTGAACCTCAACCTATCATTCCTGAGACTAAGATCATTTGTGCTCTTTCCCTGAGCAACTTTCAAGAAGAGGTGCGGAAAGGGTTATCTACAGAAGAAATCCAGAAGTGGGTTCAATCGGGTGAGGGGAGAGAGTTAAACCAATGTTTACCCTACTACAAAGGAGCCTTGTATCTCCCGACAACTACTCTTCAACAAAGGGCCTTGCAAAGCTGCCATGATCATCCTTTGGCCGGTCATAAAGGAGTTTCTAAGACTATGGATTTAGTTCAGCGCTATTTTTGGTGGCCTGGGTTGTCCTCTCATGTCAAGCAATATGTACAGTCTTGTGAATTGTGTGCCAGGGGTAAACCTAGTCGGCAAGCTCCACAAGGGTTTTTGCAACCACTCCCTACTCCGACCCATCCATGGCATACGGTCTCGATGGATTTGATTGTAGATTTACCAGTCAGTAAGGGATTCGATACTATCCTGGTGATTGTGGATACTTTCACCAAGATGAGTCACTTTATTGCCATGTCCGGTACCCCTACTGCTCCTGAGCTAGCACAAGCATTTAGCGAGAACATTGTAAAACTACATGGGGTCCCCAAGATAGTGGTTTCAGATTGAGGTCCTCAGTTCATCTCCCGTTTCTGGCAAGCCTATCTTAAGGGTTTGGGGATTGAGAGGAGGTTATCTACCAGCTATCACCCTGAGTCGGATGGACAGACGGAGAGAATTAACCAAGAACTGGAACAGTATCTCCGTTTGTTTCTCCTCGAGAGAGGTGGTGACTGGTCAGATCACTTGTGGATGGCAGAATTTGCTAGTAATAATGCTAAAAGTGTTTCTACAGGTTACTCGCCTTTTTATTTGAATTCTGGGCGCCATCCAAATCCATTCTGCCCTCAGGAAGATTTAGAAGTCCCAGCAGTTCAGACCTTGTTGACAAATATGACCACCTTACATAGATCTGCAGAGGAAAATTTGATAAAAGCTAAACAATTTTACAAGAAAAGTGCAGACAGACATAGAAAGCCCGCTCCGCAATATCAAGTAGGAGATCAGGTGTGGCTCTCTACAAAGAACCTCCATTTAAAAGGGAATAGGAAATTCCAACCAAGATTTGTGGGTCCCTATTCAGTTGAGCAGGTTTTGGGTCCTGTAACAGTGAGATTAAAATTACCAGCTAAGTTGGGGATCCATCCAGTCTTCCACGTCTCTTTATTAAAAAAGACTAAATCCCACATGAGGTTGGGTAAACCACCTGAACCCCTCGTTATTTCTGGCCACCCTGAGTACGAGGTTCATGACATTCTAGACTCTAAAATCAAGAAAGGTAGGCTATTTTATCTGGTGGATTGGAAGGGGTACGGTCCTGAGGAAAGGTCGTGGGAACCTGCATCTCAAATTCATGCTCCACAACTCATTAAGAGATTCCATGCACGGAAACCTTTCAAACCTGGACCGATGAATCGGTCTTTGAGAGGGGGTACTGTCAGGAATTTACAAATCGCATCTACCTATGTTCCTAAATTGGTGAATGGTGGAAAGACAATAGTAAAGCCTTGTCGGGTAAATGTTTGGTACCCGTGTATTACTAAATAGATTCCTTTCAGTACCATGTAAATAGGTTCAGGTAATAGTGGGTTTTTGGTCCTTCCCAAGATGGCCGCCGCTGTGGCCACTGAAGCCATTTGGAAGTTAGTACGTGAGGGCTAGTTGGTGTGTGCCTCGCGCAGCTTTCAAACTGCGCACTTCAACTGTTCGGGTTTCTGTGGTAGCAGCTAGAGTTCGAGGCTCCGTGTCTATTTTCATGACAGGAGTTCGTCGAGTTAGTTTAGTCAAATTCTTGAGTCCGCTCTATCTGGCTACTCGCCAAGTGAGTGAACATTTGTAAAAAATTACTTTTGGGTGAATTCATCGAAGACAGTCTACAGTTCGTGAAGAAAAGTTCTTCCGTCAGCTGCAGTGACTGAGTCTACGTTCTTCTCCATCCGCCGTCGTCGTGGGAGCCAGTTCGCCCTGCTGAAGCTCGACAGGGTTTCCTTCACAGAAGGTTCCACAGACTCCATTGACCTCTTGCGGAGAGTTGCGAGAGGAACAGTAAGCCAGCGGCAGCTTCCCCCTTGTTCCCCCTTTGCCAGCAAAATATATACTGAGTAACTATTCCCTTCTTGCGCTTTCCCTGCTCCTATCCTTTCCCCCCTCTTGCCTCCCTTGTTCCTTTTTGCGCGCTAGAGTCCACTCAGCATTGGGACCCTTGGAGCCGCATGTTTGCTGCAAGACACTAACAGAACCCCAGTTGGGGCAAATACAGAGAGCTTACAGGTAAAGAGAGGGAGTGAGAGAGTATTAGTTCGTAGGTCGTAGCCCACAGGAAAGGTCACACAGTAACGTTAGTCTCTGTCTCACAGGCATGAAGCTCCCTGAATGTTTCTACACATCCTAATGAAGAGTAGCAATACCTTTGGGAACCACAGGTAGGATAAGATTTGATTATCACATAGAGTGAGAATATTGGTAGGTGGTAGTTGTTGTTTATTCTTTCCCTCCTTGTTCTGTGCATTAGGCATCTACAGTAACCGAAGTCAAGGTCAAGACTGATCTAAACAATCGGTGAAGGTGCCAGAAGTTCTCAAGGTGTCTCTTCTCTGTCCACTTCCCCTTTTCCCTTTTGCTAGTGGATTCGCCCAAGTGGCGGAGTCACTGGTGGGAGGGTGATTGGGTACAGCATCTACTGCCTCTGCGAAGTTGGAGCCTTCTGACAATATGATGCAGATTGATATACATGATATTTATCGTACCCCTTTTAAAGCATAAGAACATTTCTTAGCTTATGCTAAAAGGGCTGTCTGTGGAAAACGTTTAATATTTTACTTAGCATAAGCAACAGCCATTTTGGCTCTGGTGGCCATTTAAGTTTCCTTCGTAATTCTTTCGTTTTTTCACTCTGCTTGTGTTATCTATTTTAGTTGACTTCCTGACTCAGCTAAAGCAATGTACTTGCTTGTAGCTGCCAGTGCACCTGGTTATAGATGTTAACTGTCAATCATTTACTGCGCTATAAACATTTCTGCTCCCCCTCCCACTTTGCTGCCCAAGTGGTTATTCATCTGCCCTTGTTTGCTGATAACAATTTCTAAAACTTTTCTTCTTATTTCTGTTCACATGCTTACAGTGCAGAAAACCTGTATAAAAGAACTGTGTTCTGTGACTTCAGTGTACTACCTCCTTGGAGCACTTGAGAGTGCTGTGTGGACGTGGTCCCACTCATGAGTGATTAATAAACTTATTATTTATTCCAACTCCAGTGCTGATCTCTATTTTGTTGGTCTCTGGACCCGTGTACAAAAGTGACCCTGCACCAGTGTACCCCTAAAAAAGGTACATGTCCACACTATGATATTGAGTTCACATATCTACACTCCCAACCCTTTCTTGCCAGGGATGCACTCCCCTTCCTCACTCTTTGGTTTGTTTTCGCTCCACCATCAGTTCTATCGTGTACTCTTAGCCACTCCATGACACCCCCAGCTGATCCTAAAGTACAAGTTATTTAACTTCGGTAACAGTGTATCTGGTAGATACGATTCTAGCCGCAGATTCCTTGACGTAGAATTATCCAAAGGCGTGAGACTGGATCCGGAAAACTTTTTGCCACAGCATCCCTGCGCGCCGAGGGGACGGCATCAGGCGACTCCGCCCAGGCATTGTCCGCGTACGTGACATCAGCGAGGTCACATAAGTCCCACCCCGGCACGCCTATGTCAGTTTTCTCTGGAGAACTTTTCTGCGCCACAAGCGAAGCCAGCAGGCAAAACTATGAGAGTTTAGGAACAGTGTGCGAAAGAGCGGAAAAGGGAATGGTGAGGAACAATACCATAAAAATCAGTGCCAGGCACAGCGGTACCCAAAGGTAGAGAAAAAATAAAGAACAGAGCCCAGCCCTGAGCAGCAACCCTGCCAGTACGGAGAGAGCCCTTGGAGACAAAGAATGTATGTAAAAAATGTCATGATAACATGTAGCAGGACTATAACCCCAACCACAAACAATGAAGAGGAACCAGTCCGGGACAAACCAGGAACAGCAAAACTCCAAGACAGCCCCATCACAGAGTGTGACAACCCTCATAAGGAACAAAGGGCAGAGGCACAGCCACAAGACCCCAACCTAGAGGATAGCAGAGGACCCAGAACCCTAGTAATGAAGGGGAAGGAGGGGGGACCGGGTGGAGAGTAGGCCCCAACCTGGAGCTACCAGAGCATAAGGGCACCGAATGACCTATAAACCTATCCCTAATATGCCAAAAGGAAAGGAAAGGGAACAAATAAACAAGACAAACATCCTGACAGAAAGAAGGAAAGAATGTACTCATAGAAGACACAGCTGCCCACAGGGAGGCGAGTGCCGAAGACCAAGCCAACAGTCCTCGCAGAACGGGGAGGAAGGGCGGGCCATGAAGGAATCTGCAGTTAGAATCTTCTCTACCAGATACACCGTTACCGAAGGTAAGTAACTTATACATCTGATAGAGACTACTAGCCGCAGATTCCTTAAAGTAGAATAGATACCCTAGCCATACCCAGAGGGGAGGAGGGTCTGCAAGAGGATCCCACCCGCCTGAACATAACAGAGTCCCACAGGGGACGATTCAAGCAGACAGGGCAAGAACCCCATCCCCCAGGCATGGGAACCCCTACACTTAGAGGACCCCGACCCCAGAGGGGATGCGAGAAGACAAGAAAAGAGGAAGCCCGTCCTCACTCAGCAGAGGAAAAGAGGGCAAGGCGAAAGGAGGCCAAAGAACCCTACGCCCATACCAGGCAACAGAACCTCCACCCAAGGTCAAGACAATAAGAGGAGCACCGAGGGTGAAGAATAACCTAGAGAACCCAAGGAAAAGAGGAAGAGCAAAGGCAAGCCCCCCCCCACCGGGAACACACCCAGTGAAGAGGGCAGACGAGCTTATCACAGCCAGAAGGCAATAAACCAGAAAGAATGGCGCCGCCAGCAATAAGCAAGCAGAAGCAGACAGGGAAACCTGAGGTCACCCAGGAAGAACCATCCAATGCTCCACAGGGACAGACTGCACCCGAAAAGGGAACAAGAGCACAAGAGCCATCTCAACCCCAGGGAGGAGAGGCAGAACTGACTGCAGGGCCCACTGGAAGAAGTGGAGAAGGCAAGGATGACTGTCCCACTAAAGTGCCAAAAAGGCACAATGGTGCAGAAAGACAGTAGGTCGGCACCGGCAAGCACAGCCAGAAACCGAGAGCACCACGGAAGGGTGCACTCAGGGAAAACCAGACTTCAGCCGAGAACAGAGAGCAAGAGTGCGAAGAAGGGTCCGGACACGCTCCCGGGAGGAGTCCGCACACACATCCCAAAAAGAAGTGGAACCAGACAGAGCCAAGATGCCAGGCCGCAGACAGCAGGCCAGATCAGTCGAACAGTGCAGTGACCCCGTAGATGGACACCCCGAGCCACAACTTAAGCCATTCCAACAAGAAGATTGCATCCGCAACGTACCGTAACACCACGGAGAGCAGAGGCCCGAAGGCGACCACAGCTCCCCAGCGTATGACAGAGATATAGAACAGCTACCACTGCCCCACATAGGTACTGTTACGTCCCAAGACATGGGAACCTTCGAGGAAAAAACATCCGCAGCAAAGGACAACAGAAATACCCACGGAAAAACACGCAGAAGGCTTGTCAAGCAGCCAAAGAGAAAAAAACAGAAAGGCTAGTCTCAGGGCAAACATGGTGTAGAAACCCAGAGCAAAAACACACAGTCAAGAAGGGCCAGCCAGCATCCAACAGAACTACAGTCCCAACAAGGAGGACTCGAATGCACATGATGCACACAAACCACACAACTGGGATGATCCGCCCCAACGGAAGAACACCTCCCAAAGACCTGATCAACTCACAGGTCTCTGAGGGGAGGAGGAGGAGGATGCCAAAGCCCTGATAAGAACCTCTGAATGGCCGAGTCCGCAAGGGAGTGGAACAAAATAGCGCCATCGAAGGGAAGGTCCAACAGCCATTCCTGAACGTTCTCCGGGAACACACTGTCCCGAAGCCAGTCATGGTGACAAAGTGTCACCGAAGAAGCCATGGCATGACCAAGCAGCTCCGAGATGTCCAGAGTGAAGCGAAGAATAAATGCCGCCAGCTCCAAGCCATCCAACACATGGTGCCTCAAATCCCCACAGGCACCCTCCTGAGAAGCGGCAGACATAAGGGACTCCACCGAGTCCCACAAGCAAGAAGTGGCCCTAGCCAAAACACACAGCATGTTAAGGACCCGCAGAGTCGCACTGGTTGAGGCGAATATATTGTGCCCCCAGGAGTCGAGCCAGCAGGCCTCCCACGAAGGAGGAGACAACAGCGGCTGTAGAGAGGGAAAGGCATTCTGCAAAAGAGGGCCTCTGGTAGAGGGGTGGAGGGAGAGACACACCGGATCCCGCGGCGCCATATGGTGGCGGTGAGGAAGGTGTTGGGGCCGTCCCGCCACAGGGACCCGGTGCCCCAAGTCCCCAAAAGAGATGAATGTAGCGAACCTTCGAAGGGAAGCAGCAGCTCCCTACCACCAGAGCCCTGATGGAGAACCTCCAAAAGATGATCCGCGGGAAAATGGGCAGCTGGATCACCCACGCGCAAAATTCCCACAGCCATGGAAACAGTGCGAACACAGGCCGCACCCACCTCCATAGGGTCCCACGTTGGGGAAAGCAGCTACTCAGTAGGTGATGGCTGCAAGCTAAGGCGGCCTTCCCCTGAGCCCACCGGAGGAAGGAAGGGCCAGGTCTGGAAAGGAGGAAGAGGGACCGAGGAGTGGGGGACCTGCAGCGCCTCCTGTGAAGACTACTGCGACAGCGAGGAGCTGTCCTTAGACGACGTCGGGGAAAAAGCCACGATGCGTCGGGCCGTCTCCGGCGAGGATGACACCAGCAAGCGTCGAACCTCTGGAGAGGAGGCATCTGAGGATGAGTCAACGGCCCGACGGCGGCCCGGCACTGTAGAGTCCGCAATCTGAGGCAGGACATTGTCGTCCGACATCAGGGGAGATGCCGGAACGACCTCCGCCACAGCCCTCGGTGCAGGAGACCGGGGCTGGGCCGGAGCCGGGGCGGAGAGGGAACGGCGACGGAAAGGCGTCGCCCCGACCTCCGACGAGGAAGCCACCTGAGTGAAGGGGCGAGAGGGACCTGGGGAAGGACGAGGGGTCCCCCGCCAACCTCGGCCAGTGACTGGATGAGAAGGACCCTCCGCCAGCCCCTGGGGCACCACTAGGGCCAACAGCCGCCGGCGCCGAAGCGGCATCACCTCGGCCTTGGACGAGGCCACCGCCTGTCCCGAGCACAGAGTGGGACTCTGGGGTGCGACCGAGTCCCGGCGACCTCCTGCGACACCACAGGGACTCCTGCGGGAGTTTGCGGCGAAGCAGAGGCGCCGTGTGCCGAATGAGGGACCACCGAAGGGCCGCAACCCAACGGCACCACATCCTCCGAACCTGGATCCGAACCAGCAGGAGCCGCCGGCAATGCCGCGGAGCGCCCCGCACACTGCAAGGGATCCGCTGATGTCCCAGGAGGGGAAGATAGGAGGGAGAGAAGCCAGTGAGGCCTGCAAAGCCGCCGCTGTCTCCATCTGGGTTCTAGTCGCCCCCACACCAGGAAACGGGGAATAGGGGGAGGACACGCGGGGCTGCACCACCCGCGGAGAGCCCGCGCCCCCAAGAGGCCTAGAACCAGCCCTCGTGAACAAACTGCAACACTTACCGACAGTGATCAAGCTAAGGACATGCATCTTAGAGACCTTTTTTATGCAACCAGGTAGCATACCAAAAGGGCGATATCGTGGTTGTGCGGGGACTTCAACCTGGTATATGCTGCTGACATGGATCTCATCTCTTCGTCCTTTCAAGGAACGGGAGTGATGTCTGCTGCTCTTAAATCGGACTTTATAGATATGGGTCTTATGAAGGGATGGTGTTATAAGCACCCTGAGGTCCGAGACTACTCTTTCTACTCACACTTCAACACTTCTCACTCTAGTATCGACTACTGCTTTCTCACCCATGAGCTGCAGCACGACAAACTTTCCTAGCAGCTCCAATATATCTAAGACCATGCCAACCATGCCAACTTAGAAGTAACATTGCCCAGGGCAGGGGCGTCTTTCCCAGCAATTGCTTAGAGACCCAATCAATGTCGCTGTGATCCAAAAAGAAATCTCTACCTACTTCGATACTGTCCCAAGGGGCCCAGGGTAACAGGATCTTCCGCTAACGTAGAGGGGCTAACAGGTAGTTTTGGAGTGAACAGAAACACCGGCTCCTTGAGTAAGGGTTTAAGGGAGGGTTTTATTGGTATATATGTCTTTCTTTGTAGGGCCGCAGCTCGTTCCCGTGACTGAGCTGCAGGATCAGTTCGAATGATGACTGGCTCCAGCGTGCTGTCTTTTCGTCCGGGACGGGGGCGGGTACTTGTAAACTCCGGCTTGGGGGTCGTCTCTCTCTCTGCTCTCCTCGTTTCCGGGGCATAAAAGAAAGGAAAACTGGATCAGTGGACTGGTAGGACTGACATACAGTTAGATAGGACCGGGGGTGAGGGTAAACCCGTGACAGTGCCGCTTCAACAGAACTTTGTTCATTCAGTGAGGGAAGAGTGCACGTGAAGGGAAGTTCGGGGAGCTGTACAGGGGTATTTACACTCTACACACGGGGCTCGTTCTTCCTTCCCACCCAGCCCGCCATACGGCCCCGTACCTCTTGTAGCCACGCTCCTCCCATGGGAACGTGGCGGGGCGAAGCGCGGACACGTTGGCCTCCTGGCTTCTGGACGCTCGACTTTTCTTCCTCGTCTGTCTCCTCGTGGTCTCGTCCTCCAACTCCGTCTCCTTCTCCTGCCTTCTCCTGGGATACGCCGTCCGTCGCCTCTCTCCAGCTTCCTCCTTTTGGCGTTCCGACGATGCTGAGGGGCGTGGTCTCTTCCTCACGGTCCGGATACTTAAAGGGGCCGCGTGTGTGGATGGTCGCCGGCCATCCGGACTCCGGGTCTTCAACCCACGGGCATTCTGGTAGCTGTAGGGACAAGGGGCAGGGTGAGAGGGGGGTGGCGGACCACCAGTCCGTTGTTATATCCGTGTACAGTCCACACACCCTGTCACAGATACCAAAACCCACCCTGAAATTTTGGGGCACTCGCTCTAGAATGGCTTTAAGGCCGCTATATGAGGGACAATCTCTTCCATTGCCATTGCCCGCACACAGGAAGCCAGACTGCTTGAGTCGGGCCGAACAGCAGACATTATGACCCTGGAACGTCATGACACCTCTGCCCCATCTTAACGGAGCAAGTGACAACTAGCTTTACTGCGGTGCCAATTATGGGCACACAATAAAAAACAAGGCAGAACGATCGTGGTTGGCTTTGAAACACAGGTATTACGATGGGGGACAAGGTGGGGACACTACGTGCAGGTAAACTCAGTCAACAAACCACACACACATACATATCTAAGATTAAACTTAGGGATGGGGACCTGGGCTATCAATGAATGGGTAAAATAAGGTTTCATGAATTCTATCAATCCCTTTATAGTGGGGACACCACACCACAGGTGTTCATGTACTCCAATCTCAAGGACTGCCCATGGGAGCCCCTGGACTCTTGACACTTAGAAGTCTTAGAATCCCCCATCACCCTGGCTGAGTTGCTGAGATCTCTCAGGGAGTTACCAGCAAGCAATACCCTGGGCCCGGATGGTCTTCCTGTGGTGTTCTACTGCAAATTTCTCCCTCAAATACAGGATCATCTGCAGTACTTATTTAAAACTTTTACTGTAGATATGGGCCTCACCCTCAGTATGGCATCAACGGAAATAGTGCTTATTCCAAAACCTGGTAAGGGCTCCTCTCTATGTGCATCTTACTGCCCAATAGCTCTTTTAAATACAGATGCCAAGATTTACACAAAGATTCTTGCTAATAAGCTGGAGCCATACCTCCCTGGTCTAATCAACCTGGTCCGGGTTGGCTTTATCTGGCAGGGACAGGGAGCGGCCAACATCCTTCATATCGCCCACTTGGTGGAAAAGGCCCACTGTCACAATATTCCCACCCATCTGCTCTAACTAGATCGAGTCAACTGGCCCTTCTTACAGGCTGTCCTCATTAAGATTGGTCTTGGACAAGCCATGATATCTAAGATAATGGTTTCCAATGCCTCTCCCAGGGCCACGATCTGCGTCATTGGCAAGCCTTGCAACCACTCCACCTGGTGAGGGGCACTAGGTAGGGTTGCTTGCCTTCGATTTTCACCCCAGCTGTTGAACCCCTAACTATGACTGTCTGTCAAGCGGAGGCTACTGCGGGCATCCCCTTTGGAGGACAAGAACATAAGGTTGCCCTATTCGCAGATGACCTCCTACTCATGCACACTCAACCTTCAACCTCGCTCTGAGCCCCAGTAGATGTTTTAACGGCGGATGAAGAGGTCTCAGGTTTCAAGAATAATCTGGCAAAATATCAGGCCCTGAATTTGACTATTCCTATACCGGACCGGTCTGCCTTGCAATCCCTCACCCCTTCACCCCTTCACTGGGCCCAGCGCTCTAGCAAATATTTAGGTATCAATTTAACCAGCTCGCTAGCGTCATGGACACAGACAAATTAGCCGGAATATCGGGTTCGGTCCTGGAAGATTTACGCAGATGGAAACCCCTACAGGTATCGTGCCTGGAGTGCCTTAAAGCTGTTAAAATGTCTATGCTGCTTAAAAATTCTTTACCTCTTCCAGTCCCTGCCCACCCCTATTCTGCAGGATGCTATTCTCCGCATGTAAAGGGATTTACGCAATTTTATTTTGAAAGGGAAGTGTCTGAGATTTTTAAACACAATACTGATGCTTCCCATACACCAGGGGGGGTCTGGCGTGCCCCATCCTCCTTGAATATTATTGGGCGTCCCATCTATGTTACATTTCGGAATGGGTCGTCCGTGAAAGAGAAAAGCTTTGGTTCCAAATGGACCGGGCAGTAGCATGCCGTCCCCTTTAGGACCTAGCATGGTTTCCCCAGCATACTAAACCAAGGAGCGCATATATATCTATCACACCAAAATGGTCCTCGACATTTCTGACAAAATAGCCGTCAGAATGGAATTGACCACCTTCCCCTCCCCAAATATCCCGCTTGCCCGTAACCTGGAGTTCACACCGGCTTTACAGCCTCACTCCTTCTCAGCATGGAGAGAGGGAGACTGTCACTCTCAGGGACCTCTTTGAGGGGGAAACAATCAAAGACTTTTGATCAGTGCAAACTGGATTTCCATGTTCCCAAATCTGCCAGGCTACAATATTACCAGCTGCGGCACTGGGCACTCTCTCCTCCCAATGCCAAAGGGGTAACACAATTCACCCCCTTTAAAAAACTACTTCGATTATATAATGGGACACAGGGTTTGATCTCACCCACCTTCCATGTGCTCCAGCACTCGTCCTCTGTATGACCACACACATACCAATCCCAGAGGGAATCTGACACCACCAAGGGGATCTCCCAGAAACAAAGTTACCAATTAAGACAAGACATTTCTAAATTGTATAGGTGCATATCTCAGTGGGAGACTGCCTATAAACTGATGATGAGGTGTTACTATAACCCAACATGCTTATACTCTATTTACCTCACGGCTCTGCAAGTCAGCAACTGGCGACTTCCTCTATATATTGCGGTCCTGTCCTCTCATGGCAACATTATGGAAAGAAATCCTGAGTCACATTAAAGGGGTCATGGGCTTCCAACTCCTGGACTCCTACACCACTGTGATACTAGGCATATGCCATCTGGCATTGGAAGCAATGATTCACAGGGTCTGGCGAATGGTAGCCCATATGCTTGGTGCCCTTGAACAACTTATTGCAGTCCACTGAAAAAACATCGGTTGCCTTGTCGATTGCCTAGTGGTTCACGTGCCTCTGGCAGGTCATGGCCATGGAACTCCTATCCCATAGAATGGCCTGCACAGATAACAAATTCATTTACATTTGGAAATACCTGATAAAGTATGTCACACAACTGGAAAACAAATAGTTTCTTACCTGTCGGTGTAGTTTTGCAGCTTGAAGATCTTTCTGGATTCACTATGCTGTGCATATTCCGCAATCTGGTGGTTGGGTCCGGAATCGTAGTCTTTTTTTTTTTTTTTTGTCGTAGCCCAGGTGGGCGTCGACGTCCCACCATTTGGTGTACCTTCGGTGATGTCGGCGTGCTTCCGGCGGAAGCTACCACCCTTGGGCGCCATCTTCGGATTATTTTTTCTGTCTCTTTTTCTTTTTTGTGAATCCATGGCTATGTTTGTTAATCGTTTTTTCAACGTTATTCTTTCCACGTATCTTGTAATCGTTCCAACTTGCTTTCTTTTCTATGTGTTTCCACCCTCTTCTCCAGCCTCATCTTTCTGGCGGAGGCGGGCGGGTTCGCTAGTGAATCCAGAAAGATCTTCAAGCTGCAAAACTACACCGACAGGTAAGAAACTATTCGTTTTGCAGCGTGAATCTTTCTGGATTCACTATGCTGTGCATAGATTTTGTAGCGGTTTTCGTTACTTTTGTGGCGGTTGGGTGGAAGATGAGCGTTGGTTGTTGAAAATATGTTGAAGCACTTTTTGTCCTACTTGTGCTTCTTTGTTCATCTGTACATCCACGCAATAGTGCTTAGTGAAAGTGTGCACTGAAGCCCATGTTGCCGCCAGGCATATGTCCTGAATTGGTGTGTTGGCCAGAAAGGCAATTGTTGCTCCTTTCTTCCTGGTGGAGTGGGCCTGTGTCCCTCCTGTTAGCTCGTGGCCAGCTTGTTTGTGGCAGAATTGAATTGTCTGTGCGATCCATCGAGCTATGGTGTTTTTAGTCACTGGTTTGCCCATGTAACTGTTTGGGAAGCACACGAAGAACTGTTTTGTTTTCCTGTGTTCCTTCGTTCTTTCCATGTAGTGCATCACAGCCCTTCTTGCGTCTAGGGTGTGGAGCGACCTCTCAGCGCTTGTGGTGGGGTTTTGGAAGAAGCTAGGGATCTGAATACTCTGATTCATGTGGAACCTTGACCCCACCTTTGGCATGAAGTGTGGGTCTGTTCTCATCACGACCCTGTCACTGTGTATCTGGATGTAGGGTTCCTGCAGTGTGAGTGCCTGCAGTTCGCTCACCCTTCGTAGCGAGGTGATTGCTACCAGAAAGGCCGTCTTCATTGTTAACATTTGCAGTGATGCTTTGTGGATGGGTTCGAAAGGTGCTTTCATGAGCTCCGTCAGTACCACATTTAAGTTCCAGGCCGGTGGCGGCATTCTCTTTGGCGGCGCTATTCTTTTAGCTCCTTCCAGGAATCTTTTTGCGACTTGGGATGTAAAGAAGCTTCTCCCTGTTTCTCCTCTTGTGTATGCCACAATCGCTGCCAGGTGCACCCTCAGCGAGGATGAGCTTAGCTTAGCCTTAATTAGGTGCGTGAGGTACCTTAGCACCGTGGATTCCTTGGTCAGTTTCCTTTGGAGCTGTTTCTTGCAACACCATTGAGTGAATCTTTTCCATTTTTCCCCATAGCACTTGCGTGTGCTGGGCCTTCTTGTCTCTCGCAGTACCCGCAGGGTGCTCTCTGGTAGTTTTAGGTGTGCGAATTCTAAGTCCTCAGGAGCCAGGCTGAGAGGTTGAGGCTCTCTGGCTCTGGGTGTAGAATTTCTCCGTTTTCCATGGAGAGTAGGTCTCTTCTTTTTGAGAACTTGTGGGGGGGCCCCTGCGCCATCTCCATTATCTGAGAATACCAGGTCTGTCTGGCCCATTGTGGTGCCACAAGGATGAGCGTCATGTTGCTCTTCATGCATTTGTTGAGAACCCTGGGGATCAGTGGTATCGGGGGAAAAGCGTAGGCAAATGTTTTTGACCAGTTTATCCATAGGGCATTCCCCTGGGACAGTGCCTCTGGTTGCCTGGATGCAAAGTATTGGCATTTTGCATTCCGGTGTGTTGCAAATAGGTCTATTGTTGGAGTGCCCCATTTCCTGAATAGTCTCTCTGTTTCCTGACTGTTGAGTTCCCACTCGTGGGACGCTGAAGTCTGCCTGCTGAGCCAATCCGCTTCTACATTGTCCTTCCCTGGCAGGTGTATGGCTAGAAGGTCTATTTTAGTGGTATAGCCCATTTCCAGATCTCCTGTGCCAAGTTTGACAGAGGGAACGATTGAGTTCCCCCCTGTTTGTTTATGTAAAACATCGTTGTGGTGTTGTCTGTTTGTATTAGCACCTTCTGGTTGTACAGGTGTTTCTGAAAAGCCTTGAGGGCTAGCAACACAGTTTTCAGTTCCACGTAGTTGATGTGCCTGACTGCATCTGTAGGGCTCCACAGACCCCTCACTCTGAGCCTGTTCATGTGTGCGCCCCACCCCTTCTGGGATGCGTCTGTGGTGATGGTCACTGTTGGGTCCGGTGGTGTTAGAGGTTTCCCTTCTGTTATTCTCTCCTTGGTCCACCACCTTATCTCTTCCTGCACCCTGTGCGTTACAACCACTAGATCCTCCCAACTTCCTGTAGCTTGTGACCATTGCTGTTGCAGCCACTCTTGGAGTGGTCTCATTTGTAGGCGTACATTGGGGACCAGGTGTATGCATGATGCCATCATCCCCAAGATCTTGCTCACAGTCCTCACTGTCAGAGCTCGCCCCTTCTGGTAGTGACGCTTCTCCCTCAGTAGGCTGAGCGTTCTCTTTTCGCTCGGTAAGACTCTGCATTGGACGGTGTCGATCTGGGCTCCCAGGAAGATCTTCACTTGCTCTGGTTCCATCGAGCATTTGCCCCAGTGTATGGAGAAACCCAGGCTTGCTAGCGTTCTTGTCACCTGTTCTGCATGCTCTTTGCATGTCCTGTAAGAGCTTGCCTTTACCAGCCAGTCGTCGAGGTAGGGGTACCCTTTCTTAGATGTGCGGCCACTGCCGCGAGGCATTTGGTGAACACCCTTGGTGCGGACTTTAGGCCGAAAGCCAGGGTCGTGAATTGGTAGTGATCCTTGTTTACTGTGAACCTTAGCATGTGCTTGTGCTGCCTGTTCATGGGGATGTGCAGGTACGCATCTTTGAGGTCTATGGTGGACAAGAAGTCCCCGGCTTTTATCTGTGGGATGACCTCTTGTAGGGACGTCATTTTGAATTTTTGAGTTTTGACGTATTTGTTTAGGAACCGTAGGTCCAGGATGGGTCTTAGACTTTCGTCCACTTTTGGCACTAGGAAGTAGTTTGAGGACACTCCCTTGTTCCGTTCTTTGAAAGGAACTCGTTCGATGGCCGCTTTGAGGAGGAGTTCTTGGGCTTCCTCTTGCAGTAGTTGCAGCTCTCTTCCCGAGTGCTGTCTTTTCTTTGGTTTTCTGTTTGGTGGCCTCTTTTCCAACTCTATGCAGTATCCGAACTGCATAATATTGAGTATCCACTTGTCTGTTGTTATTTTTCTCCACTCCTGGAGAAAAAATCTCAATCTTCCTCCTACCGGCGTTACATGTTCCTTTGTGTCTTGTCCGTGTAGCCCTCTCCTCTTTGTTTTTCCGTGCTCCTCCCCCGGAGGGTTTGGGTGGTGGAGCACCTTCTCCCGTGTGAAGTCACTTAGAGGGGGGTTGTTCACCGCCTCTCCTTCTCTGGCCCCGTCCATTTCCTCTTGACCGAAAGGACTGGCCCCTGCTTTGGTAGTTCCTGCTTTGCCTCTGCTGGCCCTGGTGGCCTTGGTTGTCACTCTGTTGCCCCTGGTGGAAACTCTGGTGAGAATCTCCTCGCTGACTTCCACCTCTGCCGTTCGTCCTCCGTGTAGGAGTACCCCTTCTCATCCCCCTGAACTGCAGGGCCCCCATGGACCTTGCCGTCTCGTTGTCCTTCTTCAGTTGGGTGAGCTTATCATCAACTGGGGCTCCGAACAGTGTTTCACCGTTGAAGGGTGTGTTCAGGATGTTGTTCTGAACCTCAGCCTTGAAGCCTGAGATCCTGAGCCAGGCTTGCCTTCTCTCTGTGATGCCTATAGCCATCAGTCTGCTGGATGTTTCTGCCCCATCCAAGGCTGTCTTCAGGCACGAATTGGCGATGCTCTTCCCCTCTTCCACAAGGTGTGATGCCCTCTCACGGTATTGTTCCGGGAGGTGCTTGAGCAACTGTCCCATCTCATACCAGTGCTGGTATTGATGCCTATTCAGGAGGGCGTTGGAATTCGCCATCCGCCAGTGCGTTGCGGCGTACCTCTCAATTTTCCTGCCAGTTAGATCCATCCTACTGCTTTCTTTGTCAGGTGGGGGTCCAGACGTTGTTGGGACGTTTGCCCTTTTCCTGGCAATTGCAGCGATTATAGAAACTGCTGTGATGGATCCCTTGATGTAAGCTGGGTCTTGGGAGGAGAATTTGTATTTCTTCTCTGTCCTCGGCATTACTGATCTGCATGTAGCCGGGTCCTTGAAGGCCTCCTTCCCCTGGTCTGTGATACTCTTGAGCATGGGCAGGAACTGGCTTCTTGTCTGTATGGGGAGCAATGTCTCGAGCAGGAAGTCTGCTTTTGGCTTCTCCTCTTCCAGCTTAACTTCATAAGCTGCTGCCGCCTTTCTTACCACCTCATTGTATGCCCCAATGTCATCCGGTGGCGAAGGCCTCGAGGGGTATGTTTCCACCGCCTCCTCTGGGTTTTCGGCCTCGATGTCCTGCCATTCCTGGTCTTGGGCCGTCGAGGAACCTGAGCCGTAGCTTGACTGCTGTTCCCCGTAATCCCCTTCTGTGTAGTAGAGGTCTTCCTCCTCTTCGTGCTCCGAAGGTTCCAGAGTTTTTGGCGGCTCTTCGACGTCGAACTCCTCGAGCTCCTGTACCTCAGCGACGGTCTGTGCCGGCTTCGAGGGGATCTTGTAACTTCTCATCTTTTCATCGAAGTCCTTCTTTCTCTGAAGGATGTTCTCCATTTTCGGCCTCGAGCCTTCTTCTCTTTCTCTGCATTTCTGCGGCCTGTTCGTCGTCGAGCGTTTCGGCCGCTCTTTTCGGCAGCGTCGTCGACGTCGAAGCTTTCTTCGGCTCTTTTTCTTTCGACGTTGAAGTCGAAGTCGAAGGCCCTTTTTCGGGGGCTTGCTTCGATGACCTTTGCTTTTCGCTAGTCTTCGGCCTCCGGGAGTCCTTCTCGGAGGATCCGCTGGGCTCTTTTTCGGAGGATGCAGCTTCGGTCGTCGATTTGTTCGGCGCCGGTGCTCCTTTCGAGGCTCTGTGCTCAGACTTTCGAGAGTCTGCCTCAGGTTTCCGAGGCCCTGTGGGAGTTTTTGGGGTCGTAGACTCTCCTACCTTATCAGGCGTTTTCTTATCGGTCTCAGTGACCGTGAAGTCATCTGGGCCTTCGGCGATGTTGTCCTCGTCGTCGGTGGAGAGGCCAAGTTCATAAAGCGTCGGGGCTTGGCTCTTGCCCTGCATCGTGTGATGAGCCGTCCTCTGTCTTTCTCGAACTCGGAGTGTCTTCGGCTTGAAGACGGAGCAGGCGTTGCAGTCTCTGCTCTCGTGGTCGATTGGCAGGCAGAGGTTGCAGACTGGGTGCTGGTCCTTCTGTGCGAACTTGTGGTGGCAGTTCTTGCAGAATTTAAAGGGCGTCTTGTACATCCCTGCGCTCAGGGGGCCCCCTGTGTGCGCATTCCTCCAAGGACGTCGAAGATTTCGAAGTTCTCTTCTTTATTCGTCGTCTCTTTTCTAAAGGTCCTCTTCTCTTGATGTTCTCAGGTCTTCACCGTTGAAGATTTGCTGTATTTTCTCCTTTCCTCCTCCAAAACTTCTGGAGCTTCCCGCGACGATCCAGACCCAACGGCGGAAAAAAGAATCTGAAGATGGCGCCCAAGGGTGGTAGCTTCTGCCGGAAGCACGCCGACGTCACCGAAGGTACACCAAATGGTGGGACGTTGACGACCACCTGGGCTACGACAAAAAAAAAAAGAGAAAAAAGACTACGATTCCGGACCCAACCACCAGATTGCGGAATACGCACAGCATAGTGAATCCAGAAAGATTCACGCTGCAAAACCTTTAGTTTTCTCCACCCAGACACAGGCTCTCAAACTGTTCAATTAACTCTTCCCACAGCAGAGGTCTTTGCAACTTCCGGGGACAGCTATCTCTTTCTCCCTCCTATGCCTAGGCCTTCCGGCTCACCCCTTTGGTGTATCCTTGATTATGCTCCAATGGCCCCATATTATTTTTCCAAGCTTAATGTCAACCTTTAGTATTTTACTGTTCACCTTTTTTTGTTATTAGGTATGACCCTATTTTTTTTCCAAGATATGTTTTAATGTAAATGCTATCTGTGTTGCTGATCTAACACCTATGAGCAGCCATACATAAGCCTTCCTCTCAGGTCTGATTGTTCGTATGCTTGCCTCTACTTCCGGCAAGCCTATCTATCCAAATGCTATAATGGAGGGTTATTGTTGGACGCTCCTACATGCGTTGCAAGACTGTGATTTGTTCTTTTGTCTTAAAAATCTCAATAAAAAGATTTCTAGTAAAAAAAAATCTTCCACATCAGTTCCCAATGCCAAATATGATTGTACTCCTACTTTCAAGAACCTGTTCATCCTTTCCACCAAACCATTTGAGGTAGGTGAATACAACACCAATTGAAAGTGTTTAATATGTAGAAAATCAATAAATTATGTCATGAGTGTAGATGTAAAATGTGTTCCATTGTCAGTGACTAACTCCTTGGGTGGACCTTCAATTAAAAAAACTTTCTTCTGGAATTTAATTACTGAAGCTGTTTTGGGAGCTGATACAAGTTTAAAGTACATATACTTTGAAAAGTACTCAAACACTATCATACATCTTTTATCAGATGCTAACTCCTGAAAGGTCCTGTGAAATCCAATGACGTTTTAACCCAAAGATCATCTGGCATGTGTAACATATGCTTTCATGAACTTTCTGATGTTTATCCAAAAGCAAACAGTTTGTACAATTATCAAGACATTTGACAACTTGTGCATCCATACACGGGCACCAATAAAACTGCTTTAAGTTTTTCAAAGTACTATTAACACCTAAGTGACCCTCATGAACAGTTTTGATGAGTGCCTCATGTAAAAATATCACAGGAATGCACCTATCATTCTGCATGATCACTCCCTTAACAACAGACAATTCCTGAGAAATCTGAACATTTGGCTTCAAACCAAGAACCAAGTTCCTCTCCTTGGGACACCCTTCCCTCATTAAATGCAACACCATCTGAAGGTCCTCAGCAGTTGCAACTACACATTCAACATTCTCTTGCATATCCAAATCAGTACTCATATTCAAAGGCATTCTCGATAAACATTCTCTCCACCTGGAATGTACCTAATATCAAAGGTGTACTGTAGGAGACGTGATAACCTTACTAGGCAAGCTGAAGCATTTTCTATTCCACTTCCCTTTAATACGTACACACGAGGTTTATGATCTGTGTAAATCTCAAAATTTGCACCACACAAAAAGGTTTTGCATTTCTTCACTGCCCCCGTATAGGCTAATGCCTCTCTTTTAATAGTACTGTAATTTGTTTCTGACATTTTCAAAGAACGTGAAGTGAAAGCCACAATCCTTTCTTTGTCATTCACTCACAGAGAAAAGACAGCACTGACATTGGCGCCGGGGCAGCTGGTGACATTTAAAAATGGTGGGGCGTAAAATCATTGTCATACAGCACCGTAGTGAGCGAGCGCGAACAACCTAAGGGGGCTTCGGGGGGGGGGGTTTCCCCCTCAGAACATTTTGAAAAAAGAGTGGCCAAATGGTGCATTTTCAAGCAAATTTGAGAAAGCAGGAAGGTTAATAAAGAATTGTGAAAGTACAGTTATTACATTAATAAAGAGATGTCATAACATAGGTAGCTGCTTATTCAGTATAACCACAGAGCTTCATAACAGACTTCGAGATACAATGCATTTCTGAGTACAATATTCAAAATGTGCACCCACCCTAACCACCATGTAGAGTGGCCACACACATAGCCCTAACTCCAATATAAAAAAATATTGTAGCCGTGGTGATAGAGCAGCAAAAGAGATTGGGGCCTCTTGTTCTTCGCCCAAAAATTATGGTAATGGTGTTCAGGCTTTACCCAGTGCTGACAATAAAAATATAACAATTTATATTTGAAACATTAGGATAATCAAACAGAGACTGGGGGTAAAACATATTAACGCTATCATTTTTACCTTGCAGTTTGCATGCAGCTCTTAGATGACAGTTAATAGCTCACTGTTCTATGTTAGGATTTTAACTTACAAACTGCAAGTAACACAAGGATCTCTCTGACAAAAGCAGTGACTCACTGACCTATTTACATAATGTGCATTTTGTGATCTGCATCAGGTACTTGTTCTTTACAGCAGGCACATTAACCTTCTGCACTACCTTTCCATGAGTCAAAACTTCCACTAGACAAAACTCTGATTTCTCTCTAGGAAAAACATTAACCATCAGTATTATCATGACATTTTTATTGTTTCTGAAAATTGCTAGAGGCCAGGAAGGTGGTAGCGAGTGCTCTTAGATTTAGAACCATAATATACTTGCAACTACTCCATTCAAATTACGCACTAGACAAGACAGAGAGCAATATGCTGCCTAAATAAAAAGTACCAACACCCTGGAAAAAGCAAAGTAAAGCATGTGAAATGTAAGCAGGAAGAACATGGTTACCAATCCCCCATCAATCAGTCATTGCAGTACCCCACGATTGGTGCACTTACCCACCCGGGAAAACAATGCTGTTAAAAAAAAAGACAAGAAAACAAAGCAAAAGTACTGCTTCACTGGCAAACTCTAAATACATAAAACCTCCCCTGCTGCACAACGGGATGGGACATGTCGATGTATTCTATTAGTGAGGCATAACATTTTTTGTATAAATCCAAGTGCATTGGCCCTGGGGTTGACTCTAGAAACCCCTCTATTGGCCAAATCCAAGTAAAGCACTCACATGTAGTATCGGGCCCAGGTGTCACGGGGCCCTTAGCTAGGGTCCATACTTGCCACTTTAGTTTTGAGTCGGATAACTGTGCACTTTGCCAAAACGCAATACGCTTTTCTAAAATCTGCCACCAGTGATACTAAGAAAGCGCCTTCTGTGATATTCATCTCGCAAGAGCAGAATCGGATTGTTCTTTCTTAATGTAACGCCACATGGCGTGTGGCTTACTCCACAATAGAAATTAAGGAAAAGCACTGTCTTCACTAAGACAACGAGCAAAGACTGTAGTTCTGCTGATTCCCACAGCCTCTTGGATAAGGAAGATAAATAGCAACACTTCTGACTTTCAAGAACAGAAAGCGTCTGAAAGAAAGAAGTGCATACCTTCTTCTAAGATCAGAAAGATTCGAAACCTAAAGTATAGTTTTTTCCTTTCTGCGTATTTCCACGTGTGGCTATCATTTGGACGGCTTACAGAATCCTTAGCACTGCCCCTGGATTCACTGGCACTACGTTTAATGGGAACTACAAGCTCTGTCTTTTGTAATACCAAATCATTTCATTAACGTGGTTCTTACTGGGAGCACAAAACACACTGGGACTGATGGAGGCAGGTCTTCGGTACCAGCCTTGACAGCTCATTACAGAGATGTGAAGAGAAAGCGCGACTCTTGTGGGTCGTCTCTGTCATTGTGTGAAGCTGCATTAGGGGAACACTCGCACTTCTGCAGAGCTATCGGCAGCCCATTGTAAGAGCCTCTTTGACGGGGGCAGCAGGAGAGAATGAGGAAGCCGTGCATTGTTGTTTCGCAGACAGAACGTGTAATAGAAAAGAGACCATATTCATTTGATGATATGTTTGGTTGGCCTCCTACTACTGACTACCCATGCCAGGGAGTCCCCTTATTTAGTGTCCTTGTCTTCTTTCATCAAACGATTTACACTGACGTTTAATGAACATCATTTTACAAAGAGCACATCACCTACAGGGAAAAACAATGTGTATGAAGCAGCAACCCCTTAAAGCACTTTTTTCTCATGGGATTTCAATTGATAATCCTAATCACCAGTCGCGGCTCGCAGTACTCGTGGGAGGGGGGAGCTGGGGTAGAATAACATTTAGAAAACTTACCTGACCGCCTCTGCTCCTGGTCTGCATTGGCGCCTCTTCAAACAGGAACAGCACTGGAGTGGCAACCCCTCAGCCAATCCTGGCGCTGCTGCGGCGGCAGGATTGGCTTAGGGCACGGTTACTCTTTGCCCGCCGCCTGCCCATTAGGAGGCCGAGGGGCTCCTAAAGGGCTTTCGCAAGCCAGTGCAAACACAAGTGCGCATGACTGGGCGCGGGCAAAAAATTTGCTCACCTTCCCCACTCATGCGCACTTGTGCTGCTGCCTGTCTTTGGCTGGTCTGAAAATGCAGGTCAGCCAACATGACGCCGAACCGCACACCCCCTTCAGACTCTGAATGGGGTGGGTGGTCCGACGTCATGCTGACTGACGCGTCTCTGAACTTAAGTAAACTGAGTCAGTTTACTTAAGTTCAGAGACGCCGAGGGAGCTGTGGGCGGGCAACGCCCCAACGGACGCACCGCGCCTGTTGTGCACTCTCTGTGATGCGAATATATCAAGCCACGGTTCTCCGCGTTGCTGGAAGATGCCCTGCTCCTCCTCTGGGTGTAGCTGCCATTCCGGACTGTACACATCACTGGGTGAGGTTGACCACCCTGGGGTTCAGAAAACCTACCAGGTGGTTCATGATGAGAGAGATGTCGACCCCGTGACTTTCAAAGGTGCAGAGCCTCTGGGCACAGGACCTAGAACCACACTCTGCCTTGATTGTTTTGGTACCTCCTGGCAGTGGTGTTGTCCGCAAGAACCTTGACCAACCAGATGAATGGCCCACAACTCCAACAGGTTGATGTGGAGACAAGTCTCTATTGGAGAGCTGAGTCCTCTGATCTCAAACCCTCCTGGATGATCTCACAAACCCAACAGTGACACCTGTCACCACTGTCCACTCTGGGTAGGATAGAAAGAGGGAGATCTGCCACTGGTCCAGCTAAGGTTGAGCAGCCACCAATGCAGGTCTTTTGCAGTCTCCTCCGAAACCAGGATGGAATCTGCCAGTTTCCCTTGGTGCTGATCCCACTGAAACTTCAGATCTTACTGCAGAGCCTGCATGTGCCACCTGGTGTAGTTGCGTAGCAGGATGCACAAGACCAAGTGGTCAAGAAGTCTCAGTGCCACAATCACAGAGAACCACGCCAAGGTTGAAACACCAGGATTAAAGCCCAAATGTCCTGGATTTGTTGAACACATTGGAAGACTCGAAACAGCACCATATCCCGGATGGCTCAGATGAATGGGAGCTTCTGAGAAGGAGTCAAGTAACTTTGACATGTTGCTTGATAACCCCAAAGATGACAAGAGGTCTGCGTCGCCTGGTGGTGGCTACGACTGACTGTGGTGAACCCGCCTTCAACAGTCAGTCATCTAGGTAGGGGGAAGACTGGCATACCAGTTTCAGTTTATAAACTTTATTTCGATGTAAAAATCATCACAAAAGTTATCACAATCCGAGGGTAAAAACCGAGTTAACCATAACATTAATCAAGGGTCGACAAACTTGATTGTACAAGGACATAACACTATCAATTTTAAGAAAATAAATAATACAATAAAAGACTAGATCTAAAAACATGCCTTGATGAGGCCTATACTTTACATGATAATAATCTATCCAACTCCTTTAGCAATTCATTAAAAAAGAGACTCCAATTTCATTTACAACTCGTCAAGAGGAACATAGGACACAACATGCATTCATAAGATAATAAGGCATACATGTACAGAGGATACGATTACCGAAACCTTCCCCCCAGTCCACCGAATCACCCACACCTGGCCCAGAAACTTGGCAGTTGCTATCATAATTGGGCCGTTTATTGCACTTTTTAGTATTCTATACACTTCTCTATAATCTCGAATACCCAATACTAGACAGGTTTGTTTCAACCAGCGTCGCCTCGGTACACTGTAAGCCGGACACGCAAAGAAAATGTGTGGTATGGATTCAACCCTGTCTGGACAGTATGGGCACATACTGGTAGTGACCTCAGAATTTGACCGCCACCTCGAAATAAAGGCCTTGGTTGGTAAAGAGCCTACTCTGAACTGATGGAACAATTTCCTATCACGCGGAGAGGTAATTATGTCCCAATACAGTTCAAATTTGGGTTCATGCTTATTCTCAAGAAATGTGCTGGTCAGGTTCAGACCAGTGGAGACTGTGAACCGTCTAAGGTTTATCATATGCCAGTAAGCTGCCTAGTTCAGCTTTACTGGGAAAGGAGCATGCTGAGGGCGAGGTCCACAAGTGTCTCCACCCTAACTCACAAAAAAATGTCCTTACACAGCTAAAACACGGAAGTTTCTTGTTGACATCTAACTTCCTGACTTCTTCCAGAGCCAGGGCGTAATTAGCCAGCTCTGGTGTCACCCAGAGTCTCCTCCAGTATACTACTAGCCTGTAAAGCGCAACATCTTTAATGGAGCAGCACCTCAGATCTAAATATAAGGGAACCAGGGGGGTGGATTGCGGTAGCCCAACCACAGATTTTAAAAATTTGTTTTGGCTCACCGCTAGGGGTTCAAGGTTCCCATATCCCCACAGCTCAACACCATACAAGATAGATGCGCAAACCTCCGAAGGTATGCTTGAACCATCACCAACACTTTCGTGAAGATCCGAGGGACGCTGACAGGAAGGACAAATAACTGTAAATATTCTTGGCCCACATTGAACCTAGGCTATGTTGTCAAAAAGCGTGCTATATAGCACGCCATTGGCGGGTCATGGTTACGGGCTATATAGCACGCTTTTTGACAACATATAGATAGTTCATTTAGAACAAGTTAGTATCGCAAACCTTAATAAAGTTTTTTACAAGAACTAGTAGAGCGCGAGTATCCCACAGTACGCATGCGCTAAAGGTCATTCAGGGTAAACATCACGTGACTAAGATGTCACGGAAACATCCAGGGAGAACCGCCGGTATTGGCAGGGCTGAGAGGACACGTTAAAACTAACAAGGTGAGCTGAAACAGAATAACTCGAAGTTTCCTTTACGGAACGTGACATAACTGCAAAGTATAGTTTCAACTTATACGAGGATGTGTAGTAGAGTAGAGAAAATTCACATTTAAGCAGCGAAACTAGTCAAAATGCCATACACACATTTGCCGTTTGTTATTAAAACGCGCCAAATAGACTGGGCGGTTACTCATGTACAGTGAAGTGAGTGCAAGCACACAGAGGCGCAGTTGAATAGCGTTAACACCCACCCATTAATGAACCAAACAAGCTAAAAACGCAAGGCGGAACGAAGCAGACACACTAGAGGTTTTTTCTCTCACAGATGTATAGATGTGAAGCTTTTTAAGTCACCGAACCATGAGCAGATAATGGCGTAGTCACATAGAGACAGCATTTATCCTTGAATATAGCAGATTGATAATGTATTATTGTTGGTAACAACCATTGAACAGAACCTGAGGGATATATTTACAGACATCAGGAGTATTTGCTTTAAATAGAAAATGCAATGCGCGCAGGAGTAAAACCTCATAAGGGCGAGTGTGTAATACAGGTTAAAGATATCATTAAGAGCATAAGCTGTATATATGAAAAGGTCAAGTTGAAATACTATGGGTGTTTATGATTGTTTATTAATTGCAGATTGTTCCCTGATGAAGGTGCAGAGCGCACCGAAATGCATTGGAATATGTATATATATATATTTCGAACATCAAGATGAAATTATGTGAATGAAACATGTTCATAATCAGAAAATCATGATTGAAGAATAAACCGAACATTGATGAAAAGAAGGAGAATAAGTGAATTTAATTGAAGTATGAATGAATTGCGGGCTGAATAAAGTTCAGCATCAACCCAGTGCCTAGGGTGACAGACGTACGAGTAGTAGGTCTGCAACTTACGGATTTCTCACAACACACTCCAGGAAAGGAGTGATACTCTAGAGCACAGCTAATACGGACAAGCACAGGCAGTGCACATCCCACAACCATAAGCTTAAAGTAAAATAAGCCATGAGGTTAGACAAACTCACTGCACTGCTAGGTGATTAATAAGTTCTGAGCTTGATGCACCTCCCAACTACTCCCCTGAGAAGTCTATGACTGCTCGCAACTGCTTTTAGTTTTCAGAGCTATAGTAGGGCAGACCCCAGGACATCAGAGAAATTTGGCTCCAGCACCCATAGCTGAGTCCTAGTAGCCTGTTTGCACCGTGGCCTTTGACCGTATGCTGATTGGATTCAGTGCAGGGCTTTCACCCCACTTTCTGCCTTTAGAAGAAAGCCAGTCACTCATTTTAGTGCCTTCTTAAACGGTGGAGATTGTGATGTGTTTTTCACAGTATCAGTCAACGTCATGTTCGAGTGCCACTGAAGTAATCTCATTAGAGATAGGGCTACGCAGCAAACCCTGGATGCAGGAAAACATGCAATCCAAGAGCTTCTGACTAGCACCTCTTTGAGATTGAACATGACAAGCTTAGGCTATGGACTTCTGAACCTTTTCACTGGGAAAGTTGGCAATCCTTCAGTAGAAGCAATTCTTGTATCCAAGAAAAACCTCGCCATGACACCGACTAGTTTTTGACATTGAGTGAGGCCCCTTGTTACCAGGCGTTTAATGCTGGATTGGACTGTCTGTATGTTGCAGAGTACAAGGGTGCTGTGATGAGCCAACTATGGAGATACAAGAATACTGTTAGACCTTGACTCTCTAGATTGGGCAGCACTGGTTCCATACACTTCGTGAATTTGGGGAAGGCATATTTGAGGCTAAATAGTAAGGCCTTGAAATGGTAGTGATGCCAGTCTACCACTGAAGCGCAGGCATTCTTGATGATGTGGATAAATTGGGATATTGAAATCGACATCTTCCAGACCAATTAATGGTAAAAAGTTAACTCTGCTGACAAAATTATTAATTTTCATAAGAATGATGGGGGAATCTTACTTTTGCAGATATCTGTTAAGTCTGTACAGATGTATTATGGGACGGGATTCTTTACTCTTCTTGATCACAACAAAGAAGCTGTACTATCCTTAGCCAACTGCACTTTGCGCTCAGCATCTGAGATGCATTTTATGTTACTTGAGGTTCTCAGGCTTCATATCTTGAACATACTTATGAACTTACTGAAGGTGGTCTCTATGAAGACCTAAGAGAGCCACATGTTGAATGATGTTGAACACCCACTAGTCCTTTATCTTCTGTTAGTTGTGATAATCCTACCACGATCCGCACATCCACCCACCAGCAGGGTAAATAGGGGGGCGGAGAGCAAGCTGGAGCCCGGCTTACTTGGCGTGTTCATGTTCACAAGAGGATTGACCTTCTCTTCTTTGCTGGCCTGGCTTGCCTCGATTACTCTGCTGCTTCTGTGGCTGGTTGTATGAGTGAGGGCCATGTCAAAATTCCTGTTATTGGTAGGGGTGAAAATTACTTCCCAGATGAGAAAAACCTAATGGGATTGGCGTCTACAGCCAGGGTAACGTTACAAAATGGTAGAGAAGAAAGATTTGGCTGTCTATGTCACATTTCATTTTTTGTAATTTCACAGCCTTCAGTTTCCCAAAGACATGGTCTTAACTCAAAAATATGTCCATCATTTTTGCCTGAATTTCTGGTACAAAGCGGGTAGGTTTCAGCCAGCTATATCTGCCCAACACAGCCACGTCTCCAATTGGATGACAGCCAGCTGAAGCAGAGGTAGACCTGCCTATCTGCCAGAGAATCCTCATCATAGCATGGCATTCTCTGTTATTGCAGCTCTCTTGTCTCAGGAACTTTGCGTTGCCTGCCAGTCTCGCTCTGTGTTGAGAACGACACATCCCAGGTTATAGGACAAAACATGTGTTTTAAAAAACAGCAAGTTTTTGACTAGTCTGACTTACATTAGCTATAGGTTCACTATGTCTAATTGTCACTACCCTAAAACCTATAAGTCACCCCTACAACAGGCCTTAACAATCCTGAAGGCAGGGTGCTGGGCTTTATGTGAGAGAGTGCCTCTGCATGAGCAGAGCCTCTCTGCAGCCATCGGAGACCATTCTCCCAAGTTGTCTGTGACTCAGCCGGAAATTTAGGTAGAGGTGCATTATAACCTTGCGGTAAATGCCATCTCGAAAACGGCAGACTAGAAACATATTAAGTTTGGTATCAAACATCTTGGAATCATACCTCTACACCAGTAACTGGTGTGGGAGGTATGATTCCACTCTTCTGAAGCGAGCTTCATGGGGTCACTGGTCTTACCGGTGCCAGCCTTCTCGACCCGGACAGCACAAAATGGATGCTGCCGACCAGAGACACCTTACTGCCCTCCTGCTGCTGAGCCAAGCTTGAGCAGAGGAAAGCAGCACAATAGGCATCCTGTCACAGGGAGGTGTGACCACCTCCCAGACAGGATTTAGTGTATTGGAAGTGGGTTGGGGCACTCAGAGTCCCTGAAAGTCAGCACTTGGGCCACATTTGGTGTCCCTGTGCATAGTCCAGCTCAAACTAGTTTAGGGAGCCATTGGCTCCTGCTCTGGCGTGAAACTGGACAAAGGACATGGGTGTAGCCACCCCTCTGTCCTGCCCCTCCCCTAGGAGAGTCCCCTGAATCTGTCCAACACTCTCCCGTGGGTATAAAATGGGTTACTTGGCTACAGTATATTGGATTTTACGTGGACAAGATTCTACAAAGAAGAAACCACTGACCTTCAAATGTCTGGACACTTGGACTTCCCTGGACCTTGACTGGGATCGACTTCTACCCCCTTTCCGTCCGAAGCTTAGTTTGTGCCTTTGCTCCATACAGGCTCTGTGCAGGACCTATGGTACACTTACGACAACAGAAGAATCTTCCTTGGAGTAAAGGAGTCACTCTCCTGCTTCGCAGGCACCTAAAGCACAACTGACTGGTCTGCTGCTCCTGAGCTCTTACGGACTCTGAAAATTTTAGTAACATAGGTTCCTCAAGGTCCCTGAGGTCGATCTGCCCTCTCACGGAGTTTGAGGCCAGTATCCCTCATGGGGGCTGCGGAACCCAAACCCCTGTGCAAAGCATGCATTTGCAAGTGCATCTGCTTGTTGGCGATTACCGAGCTTGTGCACTGGACTCAGTGTAGTCCTGACCCTGAGCAGTATTTGCACCAAAGAACTTCAGACTCCTCGCACCGTATGCTCCGTTGGCTGGAACTTTGCAATCTTGCTCGAGGTCCCCTAGCAACTCCTGGTTATTCGGCCTGTGGGTCCTCCTGAGGGTCATCTTGATTGTTCTTGGGCTCTATTGTTGTTCCAGATGTGCCCTGACTCCCCATTGCTTGGTGAGTCCACTGGACCTTGCTGGTCCACACCGTAACCTGCTAGACCGTACTGCATGGGTTGCTTTTGCCAAGGCTTGTTGGTGCTCCTGTCGGACACCAACCCCTCAGCACTCAACATCCTTCATGGGACAGCTCACCTCCGGCTCCTGGTCATCCTCGATGTCGCCTGGTCCTCGTGGCTGCAGAGACAAGCATCCCTTCTCCGCACCTGAAGCACCCGACATCGGTGGGCATTCGTCTCCTGAACCCCTGGTCACTCTGAAGTGATCCAGACTCTGTCCCCCCTCTACTTTCATGTTCCTTACTTCCAGAATCCAGGCTTAGATTCCACCGGACCATTTTCACTTTCACGGCAGCAGTACTTCTTCCTAGCCTTCCGATGAGGACGACAAGAGTTTCTGACGCCACTTCAGACCTATGCATCCGGCTCCCCTGGGCTAGGTAACTCTGGTACTACTGTATCCACTGGTGGGGTGGCTCTTCAAACTCTTAAGTTCCAAAGGGTTCGCTCAGAGTCTTCCTAGAAGGGTCCTTTAACTTTAAAACGGTAACCGTGACTTTCCCATAGAATTGTACAGAGCCCGCGGTCGTGTTCCCACACTACACCCGGCCTCCGTGGGGTCCCTGTCTATTCACCTAGGGTGGCTCCTTGGGGTCCCAGCAATTCTACGTGCTCGAGACCTTGTCTTGATCTCAGTCATGACTGTTATACCACTATTTTTGTATGGTTTTGTCTCCCCCTGGAGCCCACTGTGTATTGTGCTACTTACAACTGTTCTATTGAATATGTATTATGTGTTTTGTGTTCTATCCCAGTGTAGAGGATAGTAGAGAGTGTTATATTAATAAATACATATTTTTATATAACTACTGTGTGGTTCTCCTTAATTTAGTCATTCAGGAGGTGATATTCTGGTAAAACAAGCTGCTTTACATTCCTTCAAGATTAAGCCTGAAGGCTGCTCTCCATAGCTACTACTAGGATAGCTTTCAATTAGGTTATCTTTAACCTCATACATCATAAGGGTCGTGTGGATTGGTACAAGGTGCCCACTTTAACTAGTGGACAGCATATACCAAGCCACCTTCTGACAACAACAAGGAGTGGTGTTGTTTGACATGGTCCAGGCTATGCAGACTAAAACCCAGGAAAAAGGACTAAATACAAAAACAGTGAGAACTATATGTGAAAGTATTTTGACAAAATTATCAGCACCCACTACCTTTTATTTTACAAATATTATTGTACATTCCGAAGAACCTAAATCAAGTAATGCACAGACTCCATTCAATTTGTTTAGAAAAAATCTTTCTTCATAGTCCTTTATTCATATTGTCCTTTTGTCATATGTTATCCATCAAATTTAGCCAAAGCATTTGTCTCTTCCTAGAGACTTCTTCAGGACTTTTTTCCAATATTTTCACCCCCATACCGAGTATTTATAGATCAGTCTTTTCATGTCGGGATAAGCTTGTTTGATACAGTTGAAATCTTAGTTTGTGCACTTGGAGTTCCAATTATTTGTACTATAACATGTTGGCAATGGAATCTCAGTCACTCGTCTTTGTCTTTTGTATTTTAAAGAAAATGATTGCGATCACAAGATAAGCACACTCAAAGCATGTGCACTAAGCATTGTCCTACTATGAACGTAGCAAAATATAAAAATCCAATATGTTAATTTAGAAAAAGGTAACCAAATTATGTTGATTCTGAGGAAAGAGGAATCCATGATGTCACTTGCAAAGTCAAAGGCAAGAGGTTCCAAGATGGAGTCAGTCTCTGCAGAGGATGATTGGTTGACAGCCCAGGTCATAAGTTCCAGAGAACAAATATGATTATCGGTCTCAGATGATGCAGAGACAGATACCGGAGAACCTGCATCCATGTCAGGACGGCCAATGTTTTAGTGATCCGAGTGCCAATGCACACATCTGGTCAAAGAGTGGCTCATACCTCGCCTGATGGAGATGCCACAAACCCAAGGGCCAACTTTGTTACTGGGTCAATAAAGGCCTCATCAGCAGTTCCATGTTTATGGAAGCAGGAGTCTGCAAAGCCAGGCAAATATCTAGTGCCCAGTTGAAGGGTCACCAGAGGCAGTGAAACACAGGCTGGGCACAGGTAAGCTCAGCAGGTCGAAATGTTGGTGACCAGTCAAGGTCTAGTTCTTGAAGCATTTGGTGAACACCCTTGGTGCGGACTTTAGGCCGAAAGCCAGGGTCGTGAATTGGTAGTGATCCTTGTTTACTGTGAACCTTAGCATGTGCTTGTGCTGCCTGTTCATGGGGATGTGCAGGTACGCATCTTTGAGGTCTATGGTGGACAAGAAGTCCCCGGCTTTTATCTGTGGGATGACCTCTTGTAGGGACGTCATTTTGAATTTTTGAGTTTTGACGTATTTGTTTAGGAACCGTAGGTCCAGGATGGGTCTTAGACTTTCGTCCACTTTTGGCACTAGGAAGTAGTTTGAGGACACTCCCTTGTTCCGTTCTTTGAAAGGAACTCGTTCGATGGCCGCTTTGAGGAGGAGTTCTTGGGCTTCCTCTTGCAGTAGTTGCAGCTCTCTTCCCGAGTGCTGTCTTTTCTTTGGTTTTCTGTTTGGTGGCCTCTTTTCCAACTCTATGCAGTATCCGAACTGCATAATATTGAGTATCCACTTGTCTGTTGTTATTTTTCTCCACTCCTGGAGAAAAAATCTCAATCTTCCTCCTACCGGCGTTACATGTTCCTTTGTGTCTTGTCCGTGTAGCCCTCTCCTCTTTGTTTTTCCGTGCTCCTCCCCCGGAGGGTTTGGGTGGTGGAGCACCTTCTCCCGTGTGAAGTCACTTAGAGGGGGGTTGTTCACCGCCTCTCCTTCTCTGGCCCCGTCCATTTCCTCTTGACCGAAAGGACTGGCCCCTGCTTTGGTAGTTCCTGCTTTGCCTCTGCTGGCCCTGGTGGCCTTGGTTGTCACTCTGTTGCCCCTGGTGGAAACTCTGGTGAGAATCTCCTCGCTGACTTCCACCTCTGCCGTTCGTCCTCCGTGTAGGAGTACCCCTTCTCATCCCCCTGAACTGCAGGGCCCCCATGGACCTTGCCGTCTCGTTGTCCTTCTTCAGTTGGGTGAGCTTATCATCAACTGGGGCTCCGAACAGTGTTTCACCGTTGAAGGGTGTGTTCAGGATGTTGTTCTGAACCTCAGCCTTGAAGCCTGAGATCCTGAGCCAGGCTTGCCTTCTCTCTGTGATGCCTATAGCCATCAGTCTGCTGGATGTTTCTGCCCCATCCAAGGCTGTCTTCAGGCACGAATTGGCGATGCTCTTCCCCTCTTCCACAAGGTGTGATGCCCTCTCACGGTATTGTTCCGGGAGGTGCTTGAGCAACTGTCCCATCTCATACCAGTGCTGGTATTGATGCCTATTCAGGAGGGCGTTGGAATTCGCCATCCGCCAGTGCGTTGCGGCGTACCTCTCAATTTTCCTGCCAGTTAGATCCATCCTACTGCTTTCTTTGTCAGGTGGGGGTCCAGACGTTGTTGGGACGTTTGCCCTTTTCCTGGCAATTGCAGCGATTATAGAAACTGCTGTGATGGATCCCTTGATGTAAGCTGGGTCTTGGGAGGAGAATTTGTATTTCTTCTCTGTCCTCGGCATTACTGATCTGCATGTAGCCGGGTCCTTGAAGGCCTCCTTCCCCTGGTCTGTGATACTCTTGAGCATGGGCAGGAACTGGCTTCTTGTCTGTATGGGGAGCAATGTCTCGAGCAGGAAGTCTGCTTTTGGCTTCTCCTCTTCCAGCTTAACTTCATAAGCTGCTGCCGCCTTTCTTACCACCTCATTGTATGCCCCAATGTCATCCGGTGGCGAAGGCCTCGAGGGGTATGTTTCCACCGCCTCCTCTGGGTTTTCGGCCTCGATGTCCTGCCATTCCTGGTCTTGGGCCGTCGAGGAACCTGAGCCGTAGCTTGACTGCTGTTCCCCGTAATCCCCTTCTGTGTAGTAGAGGTCTTCCTCCTCTTCGTGCTCCGAAGGTTCCAGAGTTTTTGGCGGCTCTTCGACGTCGAACTCCTCGAGCTCCTGTACCTCAGCGACGGTCTGTGCCGGCTTCGAGGGGATCTTGTAACTTCTCATCTTTTCATCGAAGTCCTTCTTTCTCTGAAGGATGTTCTCCATTTTCGGCCTCGAGCCTTCTTCTCTTTCTCTGCATTTCTGCGGCCTGTTCGTCGTCGAGCGTTTCGGCCGCTCTTTTCGGCAGCGTCGTCGACGTCGAAGCTTTCTTCGGCTCTTTTTCTTTCGACGTTGAAGTCGAAGTCGAAGGCCCTTTTTCGGGGGCTTGCTTCGATGACCTTTGCTTTTCGCTAGTCTTCGGCCTCCGGGAGTCCTTCTCGGAGGATCCGCTGGGCTCTTTTTCGGAGGATGCAGCTTCGGTCGTCGATTTGTTCGGCGCCGGTGCTCCTTTCGAGGCTCTGTGCTCAGACTTTCGAGAGTCTGCCTCAGGTTTCCGAGGCCCTGTGGGAGTTTTTGGGGTCGTAGACTCTCCTACCTTATCAGGCGTTTTCTTATCGGTCTCAGTGACCGTGAAGTCATCTGGGCCTTCGGCGATGTTGTCCTCGTCGTCGGTGGAGAGGCCAAGTTCATAAAGCGTCGGGGCTTGGCTCTTGCCCTGCATCGTGTGATGAGCCGTCCTCTGTCTTTCTCGAACTCGGAGTGTCTTCGGCTTGAAGACGGAGCAGGCGTTGCAGTCTCTGCTCTCGTGGTCGATTGGCAGGCAGAGGTTGCAGACTGGGTGCTGGTCCTTCTGTGCGAACTTGTGGTGGCAGTTCTTGCAGAATTTAAAGGGCGTCTTGTACATCCCTGCGCTCAGGGGGCCCCCTGTGTGCGCATTCCTCCAAGGACGTCGAAGATTTCGAAGTTCTCTTCTTTATTCGTCGTCTCTTTTCTAAAGGTCCTCTTCTCTTGATGTTCTCAGGTCTTCACCGTTGAAGATTTGCTGTATTTTCTCCTTTCCTCCTCCAAAACTTCTGGAGCTTCCCGCGACGATCCAGACCCAACGGCGGAAAAAAGAATCTGAAGATGGCGCCCAAGGGTGGTAGCTTCTGCCGGAAGCACGCCGACGTCACCGAAGGTACACCAAATGGTGGGACGTTGACGACCACCTGGGCTACGACAAAAAAAAAAAGAGAAAAAAGACTACGATTCCGGACCCAACCACCAGATTGCGGAATACGCACAGCATAGTGAATCCAGAAAGATTCACGCTGCAAAACCTTTAGTTTTCTCCACCCAGACACAGGCTCTCAAACTGTTCAATTAACTCTTCCCACAGCAGAGGTCTTTGCAACTTCCGGGGACAGCTATCTCTTTCTCCCTCCTATGCCTAGGCCTTCCGGCTCACCCCTTTGGTGTATCCTTGATTATGCTCCAATGGCCCCATATTATTTTTCCAAGCTTAATGTCAACCTTTAGTATTTTACTGTTCACCTTTTTTTGTTATTAGGTATGACCCTATTTTTTTTCCAAGATATGTTTTAATGTAAATGCTATCTGTGTTGCTGATCTAACACCTATGAGCAGCCATACATAAGCCTTCCTCTCAGGTCTGATTGTTCGTATGCTTGCCTCTACTTCCGGCAAGCCTATCTATCCAAATGCTATAATGGAGGGTTATTGTTGGACGCTCCTACATGCGTTGCAAGACTGTGATTTGTTCTTTTGTCTTAAAAATCTCAATAAAAAGATTTCTAGTAAAAAAAAATCTTCCACATCAGTTCCCAATGCCAAATATGATTGTACTCCTACTTTCAAGAACCTGTTCATCCTTTCCACCAAACCATTTGAGGTAGGTGAATACAACACCAATTGAAAGTGTTTAATATGTAGAAAATCAATAAATTATGTCATGAGTGTAGATGTAAAATGTGTTCCATTGTCAGTGACTAACTCCTTGGGTGGACCTTCAATTAAAAAAACTTTCTTCTGGAATTTAATTACTGAAGCTGTTTTGGGAGCTGATACAAGTTTAAAGTACATATACTTTGAAAAGTACTCAAACACTATCATACATCTTTTATCAGATGCTAACTCCTGAAAGGTCCTGTGAAATCCAATGACGTTTTAACCCAAAGATCATCTGGCATGTGTAACATATGCTTTCATGAACTTTCTGATGTTTATCCAAAAGCAAACAGTTTGTACAATTATCAAGACATTTGACAACTTGTGCATCCATACACGGGCACCAATAAAACTGCTTTAAGTTTTTCAAAGTACTATTAACACCTAAGTGACCCTCATGAACAGTTTTGATGAGTGCCTCATGTAAAAATATCACAGGAATGCACCTATCATTCTGCATGATCACTCCCTTAACAACAGACAATTCCTGAGAAATCTGAACATTTGGCTTCAAACCAAGAACCAAGTTCCTCTCCTTGGGACACCCTTCCCTCATTAAATGCAACACCATCTGAAGGTCCTCAGCAGTTGCAACTACACATTCAACATTCTCTTGCATATCCAAATCAGTACTCATATTCAAAGGCATTCTCGATAAACATTCTCTCCACCTGGAATGTACCTAATATCAAAGGTGTACTGTAGGAGACGTGATAACCTTACTAGGCAAGCTGAAGCATTTTCTATTCCACTTCCCTTTAATACGTACACACGAGGTTTATGATCTGTGTAAATCTCAAAATTTGCACCACACAAAAAGGTTTTGCATTTCTTCACTGCCCCCGTATAGGCTAATGCCTCTCTTTTAATAGTACTGTAATTTGTTTCTGACATTTTCAAAGAACGTGAAGTGAAAGCCACAATCCTTTCTTTGTCATTCACTCACAGAGAAAAGACAGCACTGACATTGGCGCCGGGGCAGCTGGTGACATTTAAAAATGGTGGGGCGTAAAATCATTGTCATACAGCACCGTAGTGAGCGAGCGCGAACAACCTAAGGGGGCTTCGGGGGGGGGGGGTTTCCCCCTCAGAACATTTTGAAAAAAGAGTGGCCAAATGGTGCATTTTCAAGCAAATTTGAGAAAGCAGGAAGGTTAATAAAGAATTGTGAAAGTACGTTATTACATTAATAAAGAGATGTCATAACATAGGTAGCTGCTTATTCAGTATAACCACAGAGCTTCATAACAGACTTCGAGATACAATGCATTTCTGAGTACAATATTCAAAATGTGCACCCACCCTAACCACCATGTAGAGTGGCCACACACATAGCCCTAACTCCAATATAAAAAAATATTGTAGCCGTGGTGATAGAGCAGCAAAAGAGATTGGGGCCTCTTGTTCTTCGCCCAAAAATTATGGTAATGGTGTTCAGGCTTTACCCAGTGCTGACAATAAAAATATAACAATTTATATTTGAAACATTAGGATAATCAAACAGAGACTGGGGGTAAAACATATTAACGCTATCATTTTTACCTTGCAGTTTGCATGCAGCTCTTAGATGACAGTTAATAGCTCACTGTTCTATGTTAGGATTTTAACTTACAAACTGCAAGTAACACAAGGATCTCTCTGACAAAAGCAGTGACTCACTGACCTATTTACATAATGTGCATTTTGTGATCTGCATCAGGTACTTGTTCTTTACAGCAGGCACATTAACCTTCTGCACTACCTTTCCATGAGTCAAAACTTCCACTAGACAAAACTCTGATTTCTCTCTAGGAAAAACATTAACCATCAGTATTATCATGACATTTTTATTGTTTCTGAAAATTGCTAGAGGCCAGGAAGGTGGTAGCGAGTGCTCTTAGATTTAGAACCATAATATACTTGCAACTACTCCATTCAAATTACGCACTAGACAAGACAGAGAGCAATATGCTGCCTAAATAAAAAGTACCAACACCCTGGAAAAAGCAAAGTAAAGCATGTGAAATGTAAGCAGGAAGAACATGGTTACCAATCCCCCATCAATCAGTCATTGCAGTACCCCACGATTGGTGCACTTACCCACCCGGGAAAACAATGCTGTTAAAAAAAAAGACAAGAAAACAAAGCAAAAGTACTGCTTCACTGGCAAACTCTAAATACATAAAACCTCCCCTGCTGCACAACGGGATGGGACATGTCGATGTATTCTATTAGTGAGGCATAACATTTTTTGTATAAATCCAAGTGCATTGGCCCTGGGGTTGACTCTAGAAACCCCTCTATTGGCCAAATCCAAGTAAAGCACTCACATGTAGTATCGGGCCCAGGTGTCACGGGGCCCTTAGCTAGGGTCCATACTTGCCACTTTAGTTTTGAGTCGGATAACTGTGCACTTTGCCAAAACGCAATACGCTTTTCTAAAATCTGCCACCAGTGATACTAAGAAAGCGCCTTCTGTGATATTCATCTCGCAAGAGCAGAATCGGATTGTTCTTTCTTAATGTAACGCCACATGGCGTGTGGCTTACTCCACAATAGAAATTAAGGAAAAGCACTGTCTTCACTAAGACAACGAGCAAAGACTGTAGTTCTGCTGATTCCCACAGCCTCTTGGATAAGGAAGATAAATAGCAACACTTCTGACTTTCAAGAACAGAAAGCGTCTGAAAGAAAGAAGTGCATACCTTCTTCTAAGATCAGAAAGATTCGAAACCTAAAGTATAGTTTTTTCCTTTCTGCGTATTTCCACGTGTGGCTATCATTTGGACGGCTTACAGAATCCTTAGCACTGCCCCTGGATTCACTGGCACTACGTTTAATGGGAACTACAAGCTCTGTCTTTTGTAATACCAAATCATTTCATTAACGTGGTTCTTACTGGGAGCACAAAACACACTGGGACTGATGGAGGCAGGTCTTCGGTACCAGCCTTGACAGCTCATTACAGAGATGTGAAGAGAAAGCGCGACTCTTGTGGGTCGTCTCTGTCATTGTGTGAAGCTGCATTAGGGGAACACTCGCACTTCTGCAGAGCTATCGGCAGCCCATTGTAAGAGCCTCTTTGACGGGGGCAGCAGGAGAGAATGAGGAAGCCGTGCATTGTTGTTTCGCAGACAGAACGTGTAATAGAAAAGAGACCATATTCATTTGATGATATGTTTGGTTGGCCTCCTACTACTGACTACCCATGCCAGGGAGTCCCCTTATTTAGTGTCCTTGTCTTCTTTCATCAAACGATTTACACTGACGTTTAATGAACATCATTTTACAAAGAGCACATCACCTACAGGGAAAAACAATGTGTATGAAGCAGCAACCCCTTAAAGCACTTTTTTCTCATGGGATTTCAATTGATAATCCTAATCACCAGTCGCGGCTCGCAGTACTCGTGGGAGGGGGGAGCTGGGGTAGAATAACATTTAGAAAACTTACCTGACCGCCTCTGCTCCTGGTCTGCATTGGCGCCTCTTCAAACAGGAACAGCACTGGAGTGGCAACCCCTCAGCCAATCCTGGCGCTGCTGCGGCGGCAGGATTGGCTTAGGGCACGGTTACTCTTTGCCCGCCGCCTGCCCATTAGGAGGCCGAGGGGCTCCTAAAGGGCTTTCGCAAGCCAGTGCAAACACAAGTGCGCATGACTGGGCGCGGGCAAAAAATTTGCTCACCTTCCCCACTCATGCGCACTTGTGCTGCTGCCTGTCTTTGGCTGGTCTGAAAATGCAGGTCAGCCAACATGACGCCGAACCGCACACCCCCTTCAGACTCTGAATGGGGTGGGTGGTCCGACGTCATGCTGACTGACGCGTCTCTGAACTTAAGTAAACTGAGTCAGTTTACTTAAGTTCAGAGACGCCGAGGGAGCTGTGGGCGGGCAACGCCCCAACGGACGCACCGCGCCTGTTGTGCACTCTCTGTGATGCGAATATATCAAGCCACGGTTCTCCGCGTTGCTGGAAGATGCCCTGCTCCTCCTCTGGGTGTAGCTGCCATTCCGGACTGTACACATCACTGGGTGAGGTTGACCACCCTGGGGTTCAGAAAACCTACCAGGTGGTTCATGATGAGAGAGATGTCGACCCCGTGACTTTCAAAGGTGCAGAGCCTCTGGGCACAGGACCTAGAACCACACTCTGCCTTGATTGTTTTGGTACCTCCTGGCAGTGGTGTTGTCCGCAAGAACCTTGACCAACCAGATGAATGGCCCACAACTCCAACAGGTTGATGTGGAGACAAGTCTCTATTGGAGAGCTGAGTCCTCTGATCTCAAACCCTCCTGGATGATCTCACAAACCCAACAGTGACACCTGTCACCACTGTCCACTCTGGGTAGGATAGAAAGAGGGAGATCTGCCACTGGTCCAGCTAAGGTTGAGCAGCCACCAATGCAGGTCTTTTGCAGTCTCCTCCGAAACCAGGATGGAATCTGCCAGTTTCCCTTGGTGCTGATCCCACTGAAACTTCAGATCTTACTGCAGAGCCTGCATGTGCCACCTGGTGTAGTTGCGTAGCAGGATGCACAAGACCAAGTGGTCAAGAAGTCTCAGTGCCACAATCACAGAGAACCACGCCAAGGTTGAAACACCAGGATTAAAGCCCAAATGTCCTGGATTTGTTGAACACATTGGAAGACTCGAAACAGCACCATATCCCGGATGGCTCAGATGAATGGGAGCTTCTGAGAAGGAGTCAAGTAACTTTGACATGTTGCTTGATAACCCCAAAGATGACAAGAGGTCTGCGTCGCCTGGTGGTGGCTACGACTGACTGTGGTGAACCCGCCTTCAACAGTCAGTCATCTAGGTAGGGGGAAGACTGGCATACCAGTTTCAGTTTATAAACTTTATTTCGATGTAAAAATCATCACAAAAGTTATCACAATCCGAGGGTAAAAACCGAGTTAACCATAACATTAATCAAGGGTCGACAAACTTGATTGTACAAGGACATAACACTATCAATTTTAAGAAAATAAATAATACAATAAAAGACTAGATCTAAAAACATGCCTTGATGAGGCCTATACTTTACATGATAATAATCTATCCAACTCCTTTAGCAATTCATTAAAAAAGAGACTCCAATTTCATTTACAACTCGTCAAGAGGAACATAGGACACAACATGCATTCATAAGATAATAAGGCATACATGTACAGAGGATACGATTACCGAAACCTTCCCCCCAGTCCACCGAATCACCCACACCTGGCCCAGAAACTTGGCAGTTGCTATCATAATTGGGCCGTTTATTGCACTTTTTAGTATTCTATACACTTCTCTATAATCTCGAATACCCAATACTAGACAGGTTTGTTTCAACCAGCGTCGCCTCGGTACACTGTAAGCCGGACACGCAAAGAAAATGTGTGGTATGGATTCAACCCTGTCTGGACAGTATGGGCACATACTGGTAGTGACCTCAGAATTTGACCGCCACCTCGAAATAAAGGCCTTGGTTGGTAAAGAGCCTACTCTGAACTGATGGAACAATTTCCTATCACGCGGAGAGGTAATTATGTCCCAATACAGTTCAAATTTGGGTTCATGCTTATTCTCAAGAAATGTGCTGGTCAGGTTCAGACCAGTGGAGACTGTGAACCGTCTAAGGTTTATCATATGCCAGTAAGCTGCCTAGTTCAGCTTTACTGGGAAAGGAGCATGCTGAGGGCGAGGTCCACAAGTGTCTCCACCCTAACTCACAAAAAAATGTCCTTACACAGCTAAAACACGGAAGTTTCTTGTTGACATCTAACTTCCTGACTTCTTCCAGAGCCAGGGCGTAATTAGCCAGCTCTGGTGTCACCCAGAGTCTCCTCCAGTATACTACTAGCCTGTAAAGCGCAACATCTTTAATGGAGCAGCACCTCAGATCTAAATATAAGGGAACCAGGGGGGTGGATTGCGGTAGCCCAACCACAGATTTTAAAAATTTGTTTTGGCTCACCGCTAGGGGTTCAAGGTTCCCATATCCCCACAGCTCAACACCATACAAGATAGATGCGCAAACCTCCGAAGGTATGCTTGAACCATCACCAACACTTTCGTGAAGATCCGAGGGACGCTGACAGGAAGGACAAATAACTGTAAATATTCTTGGCCCACATTGAACCTAGGCTATGTTGTCAAAAAGCGTGCTATATAGCACGCCATTGGCGGGTCATGGTTACGGGCTATATAGCACGCTTTTTGACAACATATAGATAGTTCATTTAGAACAAGTTAGTATCGCAAACCTTAATAAAGTTTTTTACAAGAACTAGTAGAGCGCGAGTATCCCACAGTACGCATGCGCTAAAGGTCATTCAGGGTAAACATCACGTGACTAAGATGTCACGGAAACATCCAGGGAGAACCGCCGGTATTGGCAGGGCTGAGAGGACACGTTAAAACTAACAAGGTGAGCTGAAACAGAATAACTCGAAGTTTCCTTTACGGAACGTGACATAACTGCAAAGTATAGTTTCAACTTATACGAGGATGTGTAGTAGAGTAGAGAAAATTCACATTTAAGCAGCGAAACTAGTCAAAATGCCATACACACATTTGCCGTTTGTTATTAAAACGCGCCAAATAGACTGGGCGGTTACTCATGTACAGTGAAGTGAGTGCAAGCACACAGAGGCGCAGTTGAATAGCGTTAACACCCACCCATTAATGAACCAAACAAGCTAAAAACGCAAGGCGGAACGAAGCAGACACACTAGAGGTTTTTTCTCTCACAGATGTATAGATGTGAAGCTTTTTAAGTCACCGAACCATGAGCAGATAATGGCGTAGTCACATAGAGACAGCATTTATCCTTGAATATAGCAGATTGATAATGTATTATTGTTGGTAACAACCATTGAACAGAACCTGAGGGATATATTTACAGACATCAGGAGTATTTGCTTTAAATAGAAAATGCAATGCGCGCAGGAGTAAAACCTCATAAGGGCGAGTGTGTAATACAGGTTAAAGATATCATTAAGAGCATAAGCTGTATATATGAAAAGGTCAAGTTGAAATACTATGGGTGTTTATGATTGTTTATTAATTGCAGATTGTTCCCTGATGAAGGTGCAGAGCGCACCGAAATGCATTGGAATATGTATATATATATATTTCGAACATCAAGATGAAATTATGTGAATGAAACATGTTCATAATCAGAAAATCATGATTGAAGAATAAACCGAACATTGATGAAAAGAAGGAGAATAAGTGAATTTAATTGAAGTATGAATGAATTGCGGGCTGAATAAAGTTCAGCATCAACCCAGTGCCTAGGGTGACAGACGTACGAGTAGTAGGTCTGCAACTTACGGATTTCTCACAACACACTCCAGGAAAGGAGTGATACTCTAGAGCACAGCTAATACGGACAAGCACAGGCAGTGCACATCCCACAACCATAAGCTTAAAGTAAAATAAGCCATGAGGTTAGACAAACTCACTGCACTGCTAGGTGATTAATAAGTTCTGAGCTTGATGCACCTCCCAACTACTCCCCTGAGAAGTCTATGACTGCTCGCAACTGCTTTTAGTTTTCAGAGCTATAGTAGGGCAGACCCCAGGACATCAGAGAAATTTGGCTCCAGCACCCATAGCTGAGTCCTAGTAGCCTGTTTGCACCGTGGCCTTTGACCGTATGCTGATTGGATTCAGTGCAGGGCTTTCACCCCACTTTCTGCCTTTAGAAGAAAGCCAGTCACTCATTTTAGTGCCTTCTTAAACGGTGGAGATTGTGATGTGTTTTTCACAGTATCAGTCAACGTCATGTTCGAGTGCCACTGAAGTAATCTCATTAGAGATAGGGCTACGCAGCAAACCCTGGATGCAGGAAAACATGCAATCCAAGAGCTTCTGACTAGCACCTCTTTGAGATTGAACATGACAAGCTTAGGCTATGGACTTCTGAACCTTTTCACTGGGAAAGTTGGCAATCCTTCAGTAGAAGCAATTCTTGTATCCAAGAAAAACCTCGCCATGACACCGACTAGTTTTTGACATTGAGTGAGGCCCCTTGTTACCAGGCGTTTAATGCTGGATTGGACTGTCTGTATGTTGCAGAGTACAAGGGTGCTGTGATGAGCCAACTATGGAGATACAAGAATACTGTTAGACCTTGACTCTCTAGATTGGGCAGCACTGGTTCCATACACTTCGTGAATTTGGGGAAGGCATATTTGAGGCTAAATAGTAAGGCCTTGAAATGGTAGTGATGCCAGTCTACCACTGAAGCGCAGGCATTCTTGATGATGTGGATAAATTGGGATATTGAAATCGACATCTTCCAGACCAATTAATGGTAAAAAGTTAACTCTGCTGACAAAATTATTAATTTTCATAAGAATGATGGGGGAATCTTACTTTTGCAGATATCTGTTAAGTCTGTACAGATGTATTATGGGACGGGATTCTTTACTCTTCTTGATCACAACAAAGAAGCTGTACTATCCTTAGCCAACTGCACTTTGCGCTCAGCATCTGAGATGCATTTTATGTTACTTGAGGTTCTCAGGCTTCATATCTTGAACATACTTATGAACTTACTGAAGGTGGTCTCTATGAAGACCTAAGAGAGCCACATGTTGAATGATGTTGAACACCCACTAGTCCTTTATCTTCTGTTAGTTGTGATAATCCTACCACGATCCGCACATCCACCCACCAGCAGGGTAAATAGGGGGGCGGAGAGCAAGCTGGAGCCCGGCTTACTTGGCGTGTTCATGTTCACAAGAGGATTGACCTTCTCTTCTTTGCTGGCCTGGCTTGCCTCGATTACTCTGCTGCTTCTGTGGCTGGTTGTATGAGTGAGGGCCATGTCAAAATTCCTGTTATTGGTAGGGGTGAAAATTACTTCCCAGATGAGAAAAACCTAATGGGATTGGCGTCTACAGCCAGGGTAACGTTACAAAATGGTAGAGAAGAAAGATTTGGCTGTCTATGTCACATTTCATTTTTTGTAATTTCACAGCCTTCAGTTTCCCAAAGACATGGTCTTAACTCAAAAATATGTCCATCATTTTTGCCTGAATTTCTGGTACAAAGCGGGTAGGTTTCAGCCAGCTATATCTGCCCAACACAGCCACGTCTCCAATTGGATGACAGCCAGCTGAAGCAGAGGTAGACCTGCCTATCTGCCAGAGAATCCTCATCATAGCATGGCATTCTCTGTTATTGCAGCTCTCTTGTCTCAGGAACTTTGCGTTGCCTGCCAGTCTCGCTCTGTGTTGAGAACGACACATCCCAGGTTATAGGACAAAACATGTGTTTTAAAAAACAGCAAGTTTTTGACTAGTCTGACTTACATTAGCTATAGGTTCACTATGTCTAATTGTCACTACCCTAAAACCTATAAGTCACCCCTACAACAGGCCTTAACAATCCTGAAGGCAGGGTGCTGGGCTTTATGTGAGAGAGTGCCTCTGCATGAGCAGAGCCTCTCTGCAGCCATCGGAGACCATTCTCCCAAGTTGTCTGTGACTCAGCCGGAAATTTAGGTAGAGGTGCATTATAACCTTGCGGTAAATGCCATCTCGAAAACGGCAGACTAGAAACATATTAAGTTTGGTATCAAACATCTTGGAATCATACCTCTACACCAGTAACTGGTGTGGGAGGTATGATTCCACTCTTCTGAAGCGAGCTTCATGGGGTCACTGGTCTTACCGGTGCCAGCCTTCTCGACCCGGACAGCACAAAATGGATGCTGCCGACCAGAGACACCTTACTGCCCTCCTGCTGCTGAGCCAAGCTTGAGCAGAGGAAAGCAGCACAATAGGCATCCTGTCACAGGGAGGTGTGACCACCTCCCAGACAGGATTTAGTGTATTGGAAGTGGGTTGGGGCACTCAGAGTCCCTGAAAGTCAGCACTTGGGCCACATTTGGTGTCCCTGTGCATAGTCCAGCTCAAACTAGTTTAGGGAGCCATTGGCTCCTGCTCTGGCGTGAAACTGGACAAAGGACATGGGTGTAGCCACCCCTCTGTCCTGCCCCTCCCCTAGGAGAGTCCCCTGAATCTGTCCAACACTCTCCCGTGGGTATAAAATGGGTTACTTGGCTACAGTATATTGGATTTTACGTGGACAAGATTCTACAAAGAAGAAACCACTGACCTTCAAATGTCTGGACACTTGGACTTCCCTGGACCTTGACTGGGATCGACTTCTACCCCCTTTCCGTCCGAAGCTTAGTTTGTGCCTTTGCTCCATACAGGCTCTGTGCAGGACCTATGGTACACTTACGACAACAGAAGAATCTTCCTTGGAGTAAAGGAGTCACTCTCCTGCTTCGCAGGCACCTAAAGCACAACTGACTGGTCTGCTGCTCCTGAGCTCTTACGGACTCTGAAAATTTTAGTAACATAGGTTCCTCAAGGTCCCTGAGGTCGATCTGCCCTCTCACGGAGTTTGAGGCCAGTATCCCTCATGGGGGCTGCGGAACCCAAACCCCTGTGCAAAGCATGCATTTGCAAGTGCATCTGCTTGTTGGCGATTACCGAGCTTGTGCACTGGACTCAGTGTAGTCCTGACCCTGAGCAGTATTTGCACCAAAGAACTTCAGACTCCTCGCACCGTATGCTCCGTTGGCTGGAACTTTGCAATCTTGCTCGAGGTCCCCTAGCAACTCCTGGTTATTCGGCCTGTGGGTCCTCCTGAGGGTCATCTTGATTGTTCTTGGGCTCTATTGTTGTTCCAGATGTGCCCTGACTCCCCATTGCTTGGTGAGTCCACTGGACCTTGCTGGTCCACACCGTAACCTGCTAGACCGTACTGCATGGGTTGCTTTTGCCAAGGCTTGTTGGTGCTCCTGTCGGACACCAACCCCTCAGCACTCAACATCCTTCATGGGACAGCTCACCTCCGGCTCCTGGTCATCCTCGATGTCGCCTGGTCCTCGTGGCTGCAGAGACAAGCATCCCTTCTCCGCACCTGAAGCACCCGACATCGGTGGGCATTCGTCTCCTGAACCCCTGGTCACTCTGAAGTGATCCAGACTCTGTCCCCCCTCTACTTTCATGTTCCTTACTTCCAGAATCCAGGCTTAGATTCCACCGGACCATTTTCACTTTCACGGCAGCAGTACTTCTTCCTAGCCTTCCGATGAGGACGACAAGAGTTTCTGACGCCACTTCAGACCTATGCATCCGGCTCCCCTGGGCTAGGTAACTCTGGTACTACTGTATCCACTGGTGGGGTGGCTCTTCAAACTCTTAAGTTCCAAAGGGTTCGCTCAGAGTCTTCCTAGAAGGGTCCTTTAACTTTAAAACGGTAACCGTGACTTTCCCATAGAATTGTACAGAGCCCGCGGTCGTGTTCCCACACTACACCCGGCCTCCGTGGGGTCCCTGTCTATTCACCTAGGGTGGCTCCTTGGGGTCCCAGCAATTCTACGTGCTCGAGACCTTGTCTTGATCTCAGTCATGACTGTTATACCACTATTTTTGTATGGTTTTGTCTCCCCCTGGAGCCCACTGTGTATTGTGCTACTTACAACTGTTCTATTGAATATGTATTATGTGTTTTGTGTTCTATCCCAGTGTAGAGGATAGTAGAGAGTGTTATATTAATAAATACATATTTTTATATAACTACTGTGTGGTTCTCCTTAATTTAGTCATTCAGGAGGTGATATTCTGGTAAAACAAGCTGCTTTACATTCCTTCAAGATTAAGCCTGAAGGCTGCTCTCCATAGCTACTACTAGGATAGCTTTCAATTAGGTTATCTTTAACCTCATACATCATAAGGGTCGTGTGGATTGGTACAAGGTGCCCACTTTAACTAGTGGACAGCATATACCAAGCCACCTTCTGACAACAACAAGGAGTGGTGTTGTTTGACATGGTCCAGGCTATGCAGACTAAAACCCAGGAAAAAGGACTAAATACAAAAACAGTGAGAACTATATGTGAAAGTATTTTGACAAAATTATCAGCACCCACTACCTTTTATTTTACAAATATTATTGTACATTCCGAAGAACCTAAATCAAGTAATGCACAGACTCCATTCAATTTGTTTAGAAAAAATCTTTCTTCATAGTCCTTTATTCATATTGTCCTTTTGTCATATGTTATCCATCAAATTTAGCCAAAGCATTTGTCTCTTCCTAGAGACTTCTTCAGGACTTTTTTCCAATATTTTCACCCCCATACCGAGTATTTATAGATCAGTCTTTTCATGTCGGGATAAGCTTGTTTGATACAGTTGAAATCTTAGTTTGTGCACTTGGAGTTCCAATTATTTGTACTATAACATGTTGGCAATGGAATCTCAGTCACTCGTCTTTGTCTTTTGTATTTTAAAGAAAATGATTGCGATCACAAGATAAGCACACTCAAAGCATGTGCACTAAGCATTGTCCTACTATGAACGTAGCAAAATATAAAAATCCAATATGTTAATTTAGAAAAAGGTAACCAAATTATGTTGATTCTGAGGAAAGAGGAATCCATGATGTCACTTGCAAAGTCAAAGGCAAGAGGTTCCAAGATGGAGTCAGTCTCTGCAGAGGATGATTGGTTGACAGCCCAGGTCATAAGTTCCAGAGAACAAATATGATTATCGGTCTCAGATGATGCAGAGACAGATACCGGAGAACCTGCATCCATGTCAGGACGGCCAATGTTTTAGTGATCCGAGTGCCAATGCACACATCTGGTCAAAGAGTGGCTCATACCTCGCCTGATGGAGATGCCACAAACCCAAGGGCCAACTTTGTTACTGGGTCAATAAAGGCCTCATCAGCAGTTCCATGTTTATGGAAGCAGGAGTCTGCAAAGCCAGGCAAATATCTAGTGCCCAGTTGAAGGGTCACCAGAGGCAGTGAAACACAGGCTGGGCACAGGTAAGCTCAGCAGGTCGAAATGTTGGTGACCAGTCAAGGTCTAGTTCTTGAAGCAATAAGATTCCAAAGTATCAAAACATACGTTCACAACTCTGCTGGAGCGTTGGTAGTTCCGGAGGGCTTGCAAAAGGAACATCCAGTGCGAGGAAGCAAAAACAGAATAAAAATGCCACAAATGAGCAATAACAGCAGCAGGAGTTCTCCAAGCGCACTAGAAAAAACAGAAATGAGCAAAAGCTGGAATGACTCCGAATATGGTTTGGAATGAAGTGACCAATCCGGAGTTTATAACCTTAAAGATATGTCCAAGACCGGCAGTGTTAGAAGCGTTAAAAATGTGATGATCTGATTCGCCAAAATGTAGTGGGAGGTTTGTGTTTAACAGTGCCTGTATCTCGCTGGATGTACTGCCACCTGTAACTCAAAGGTCTCGAAGGCAGATGCGAGAGTTACTTGTTTTTTGAGACAATAGTGCTTGTAGTCTGCTTAACTTATTGAAGTCTGCCTTCAAAGTTGGAATTTAAGGCCACAGTGGGCTCTCGACAACTTTTGTGAAGGCGACGAGGAGATTATTACAAGGTGTGACTGGGTGAGAAGTCGATAAAATATATGGAATTCCAGCATGCATTACACAGCAGCCTTGATCATCAAGCATTAAATAACTACCATTTGAAAGGACAGTAATGAGTTGAAGTATTGCTGTGGCAGGAATTCCCTTAAAAAAACAGGTCAAATTCACTACAGAAGCGTTTCATGCCACGTGCACAATAGTTTGCTTCCATCCGTATGAGTGCCTAACCGAACAGCCACATTCCTTTCCAGTAAGGAATACTTCCTTTCCAGAACGTTCACAATAATAGGTAAACAGAAGTGACCATAATTCATGAGTAAAGCTGCCTCCTAGGGGCTCATATGAACCGACATGGAAATGTTACACATCCAAGCTGTAACTTGAAATGTCGAGAAAGGTAAAGATATTACACTGTGTACTAATCATATTGCTGAAGATGTCTGGACTATGGTAAATGGGAGTCGTACTTACTTCTCTAAAGGCAGCATCGTATAGGTTGTATGTTTCATTGCCATTAATAGTTTCCGTGTCAAACTGAAAGGCAGAAAAACGGTATAGGAATTCAGATAACGCCATGGTACAGGCCCATTTTTAAGCGTTTGAAGTGTCCAGCTAAACTGCATGATAGATCTAAGCTGGCTTTGCCCATGATACAATGTTAACATGTCGCTTTGCATAATACCAATAACAGACGACAATTCTATTCAAATTATAAATGCGAGAAGACGGTGTATAAACACTATTATCTACAACAGCAAACACTTCATCTTAATCAATTTGTCTTAGACGTGCAGCCGCTTCCATCTGGGACAATTTCCAAATTTCATTATACGTACCATAAATAAATCTTTTAGGATGTGGAGATATATAACCCAATAAAAAATCTGATAGGTCCATGTCTTCGGACAGGAGAGAAAGATGCTGTTTCACTGCAGTGTCGAATGTTACAACCGTTTTTTAAACAATTTCTTCACTGAATAAGTGGTAACATGACCTGAATGTTGTGAATTAGAATATTGAGGGGTGGGTCTGCTTGATTTAAACCTAGGTGTGGAATTAAAGAATCACCCATGACACCCATTCGGGTCTACTGGCCACAATAAGTACCCCTGAGGACCTGCACCATAATATTGAGCTGTTTCTCAGTATAATTTGTCAAATGTTGCCAGTTACTGATGAGGGCAATGGAGGGAATATTTCGGGTATTTCTTTCTTTAATTTTCACCAGTCCTAGACATGTAGTCTGCTGGACAGTATAATTCAAATGAATCATTTGTGTTGGAATTAAACAGGCTTGAAACAAGGTTTCAGTTCACAGAACTTGCCAAGGTTTGGTTCCCCAAATCCATTTCAGTTCTTTTCAATAGTCATATCCTTTAAGGGCTAACTGGGTGATATTCAGGTATGTATGTCCTACCAAAATATACAAAATCTAGCAGAGACAGCAATTTCTTTTGTTGGTTTGGAGGTTGCAACTGTGCACATTTGTTCGAAAAATGCAAACGTTCATATCCTAGAAAAAGGACACTCAGAAAAGCTATATTAGATTTTTTAAAGTTGAACTTCTTATAGCCAAGTTCAGCAAATCCCAATATTTTGCTATCTACACTGGTCAAGTGGGGATTTAATTCATCCTCAGTTAAGTAAATATCGTCTACGAAGGACAGCACGTCAGAGTTGATATCATGAAAAAACAACACAATGGGGGCAGCAAAAATACCTGGGATAGTCATTGGCAAATGTCCATATCGCATTTGAAAACAGAGGGCGCTAAAAGTGGTCCAATCTCAGCTTTCAGGCACCAGATTGTGGCTGAAAAAACATTGGAAATGTCCACTGTGGTTTGGAATTTTTTATGGACTACATTATTAATCAGTGCTGTACTATGTGTATTCTGCATAGCAAATGTGCATGTATGACTGTTTAAATGTCTGTAATTTAAGACTATTGTATATGAATGTTCCTGTTTTAAGACATGAATAATACTCTTTTTTCCTTTGAGATAGGCAGGGTTCAACTACTCCCTGGTACTACAACTGGGAAAGCATTTCTTTGATGGGCGCACAGCATCTCGTTTGATAGGATATTGTGGTTCCACTTGCGGGCTGGACCATAAAATAAAGGTATAATATGATAGGGAGAATCCTTATCCCAGTTAACAGGATTGCGATAGAGTACAGAGGCTAGTGCAAGAGCCCACTCAGCTGCATAAACTTGTTTGACTTCTTCAGGAACAAGAGCAAAAAAAGAAGATAGAATAACATCGCTTCCTTGGGGGAATGCTCGTACAAACAATAGGGACCAATTGACCTCTGCCAACAGCATGTCATAAGACAAAGTCAAATGTTCCCAGAATATTGCTTTAATGGTGTGTTTAACGTCACCTTGTATTTGAATGTCTAAATGATAAAATCTATCTTGGGGGATACGCGTGCATCAGTGGTCTCAACTGTAACAAAAGTATCAGTTCCCCTCACTATCAGAAACTCCTGGAGATTCCAGCGTACTATGGTGACTTCTGTTCCGCTGACGAGGAGAGTAGCTACGCAACTCCTGTTCAGGAGGAGGGTTCTCAGCATCTGTGGCTTTTTTAGCAGTTACAGCTGCAACTTTTTTTCTGCAACAGGGCTCTATATTGAGGTCTCTCCTCCTTTATCTTCACGTCAGACGAACGATGTCTCTCCTTTTTTAATTTTGCGTGGTCCTCTTGTCTGTGTTCAGATCGCTCTCTTTCGTACTGCTGCTCAGATGACTCCTGAAAGGAAGGAGAAGAACTTGCATCCGGAACCGGATACCTGTCTGGAGTCTTGATTTTAATGCGATCACGAAAATCATACCCCCTTTTAGAGGACTCCGGGGATGGAGAACCTCTGCAAGGTTTATCTTTCTGTTGTTGCTTAGATTCACCCCATCATTTTTTAACAAACTTAAACTGTTTGTCTTCCTTGTCTGTACTAGGCTTGCCAAGAGGTGGTTTAATACATCTGGTTCCCAAATTATTGCGTCCTAAGGATGTGTATACACCAGCAATAATTATAGGCAACACATGTTCATGGTCCGCTAGTGTAACTGCTGTGAGCCGTTGGCGTATAGTCAGAGTGACTGCTTCCCCTTTAGCATTAACCAGACTCATTTTGGACACTACAGGAAAATTCCCCATTTGTTTTATCCCTAAATCCAGGGCAGCACCTGGCTCGTGTTCATTCCATCTGTTTGAGTACGTCTGGTAAGATGGACATTGAGGGAGTGCCGTGGCAGACAGTGGCAAAAATCGTCACCCATGTATTACAATCTCCAATAGCGGGAACCATCTCATTGGGTAAGCACATAGTCAAAGTTCTGTGCTTGTCCCGTGGACCCCTAAGGGGAAACCGCTTTAAGTTGATCGATTTTTGGGGCAATTCATAATTTCCTCACTATTAGTGGATCTTTTTTCCATAAATAAAATAGCAATTACAGGACTTATGGCAAGTGCTGCCAGCAATTGGGCTTGCCCTTGCATGCCACCGCGCGCTGGCCTGGCTAACAAGGTGCGCTAAAACAAACTGACTTAATAGTTTTATACGATCACTAGACCATGGTATAACGCTCATGTTTGAATCACTGTCTGATTCTGCCTATCAGGGTAAGGTGTATATCATATAGTTTCTTACCTGTCGGTGTAGTTTTACAGCTTGAAGAATTTTCTGAATTCACATGCTGGGATTTATTCCTTCAGTTAGTGGTTGGGTGTGGAATTCTTCCCAAAAACATGTCTTCTACTCTTTTAGTGTTTTGATGGGCTACGACTTACCTCCATTTGGTGCCCCATATGACATCATCATGTTTCCTACGGAAGCTCCCACCGCTGGTCGCTATCTTGAGATTATTTTTTTCCCCTCTCTTCTCATCCTCTTGGCAGAAAAGGGAGGGGTCACTAGTGAATCCAGAAAATTCTTCAAGCTGAATAACTACATTGACAGGTAAGAAACTACACGTTTTGCAGCATGAATCTTTTCTGGATTCACATGCTGTGCATTGAATTTGTAGAAGTTAGTCACTACAGTGGTAGTTTGTTTTCAAATCAACACTCACCTTCAACCGATGTTGTAAGACCCTTTGTCCCACTTGTGTTTCCTTGTTCATTTGAATATCTACACGATAGTGTCAGGTGAACCTGTGCACTGATGACCAAGTTGTGGCATCCACATTTCTTGTGGTGGAGTATTTGCTAGGAAAGCAAAGATTGCTCCCTTTTTCCTAGTTGAGTGGGCACTAAGACTGTTTGGTAACTTCTCTCCTGCATTCTTGTAGCACAACTGAATTGCTTGTGCTATCCACCTTGCAATCGGGTTCTTGGTAAATCTATTCCAGGCAACTGTTTGCAAATTAAATGAAGAGTTGCTTTGTTTTCCAGTCAGCCTTTGTCCTTTCGATGATGTACATTACTGCCGTCTTGCATCTAGAGGGTGTAATATTCTTTTTTTGCGTGCGTTTTTGTTTTTTGATAGAAGCTTGGTATCTGAATTCTTTGGTTCATGTGGAACTGTGAAATGACCTTTGGCATTTTTTCATGACAATTGTTTCTTTATGAACTTGAAAGTAAGGGTTCTGTATAGTGAGTGCTTGTAACTCACTAACGAGCTTGCTTGAGCCTGCGAGGTCTGGAGCCCAGAGACAGTGTGCGATGCACAGTCGAGCCGCACCACAGGCTGCGAGTCCTGCAATTTTAGGAGCTGCATTGCAAGCAGAGTGCGGGGGGAAATAAGCAGCAGGAGAAGTAGTGGAGGGCCCCAGGCCCGAAAGCCGACCTGCCAGCATTCTCTGCAGACTGGCCAGACGTGAGGCAGCATCAAGGCATGGAGGATTAGCAGGATCAGCAGGTACTTACCGGGAAGGCCAGGCCGGAGGGACTACCCACAGAGACAGAAGCAGCTGTCATCAGGCCGATGCTGCTTGTTTTGGATGGGGCCCGCCTCCCACACATTCCTGCTGCTGGCTGCTCCCTGCACACCTGGACCCCTAGGCTCACCTAACTGCAGAAAGGGGAGACTCACAGGGGAGTTGGGGCACCTCTACCACTCCCAGGTCCCACCGCCTGCCAACCCCTCCGGACACACTGCTAGGTGGTCAAATAAAAGGGCCCCATCCCACTGCGGGGGCCGGAGTCTGGCTTCTTGTTGACTGATGAGGCTGCCAGGGTTGTGTGCGGCAGGGGCTGTGGAGAGGCTCTCACCTGACCCCGCTGACCTGGCTGCCAGATTCTGCCTAGGGGTGCACACCACGGTTGGATGAAGAACAAACATTGACAAAATCCCCAATATATTCAGCAGTCTGGAGCAGCTAGGATAACTAGACCCACAGGACTAGCAGGAATCAATAAATTACCGGCTGAATTTATTTATTTTATTTGAAAGGTTTTATATAGCGCTGGCGAGACCCGAAGGTATCAGAGCGCTTTGCATGAGTATCAGACCATAGTTGCAGGTTACATCATTACAAGATTAAACAGTTTTAGAGCATAGTTACATAGTTACAGGTTAGGTCGAGAAAAACAATAAGGACATATACGTAAGGGAAAGAGAAGGCCTGGGGAGATTCAGGGGAGAGGGGGTAGGAGCAGGGGAAGTAGACAAAGCATGAGGGAGGGAAAGAGGTGTGTAGGGAGAGAGACAGAGTATGAAAGAGGAGGGGAGGGTGATGGGGGCTCAAGCCGGAGGGCGAGTAAAAGCTGCATCTTAAGTCCGGTAAGCTGTGATCCCAGGGGAAGTGAAATCATTCCCACACCGTTGCATGAGGCTCCCTTGACGCAGTGAACTCTCTCAGAGGGGTAACTGAGACTCCAGAGTATGAATATTAGATCTTTCCCCAACAAGGGGAGAAGGATTGCTTAGACAAAGGACACAAGAGACAGGGGGCTAGGCGGCGTAGATACAGGTTATGAAGCAGGCCAGGGGAGAGAATTCAGGGGAGAGGGGCTAGGAGCAGGGGAAGTGGACAAAGAATGAAAGAGGGAAAGAGGTAGGTGAGGATGAGAGACAAAGCATGAAGGAGGAGGGGAGGGTGGAGGGGGCACAAACCGGTCGACAAGTAATTGCCACGTCCAAGGTCCGGTAAGCTGTGATCCCCGGGGAAATGGTATCAACCCCACATCTCCATTGCGAGAGGCTCCCTTTACGCAGTTTACTCTCTCAGAGGGGTCTCTGAGACTCCAAGGTCTACCTACTGGATCCTCCCCCAACAAGGGGAGAGGGAGTGCTTTGGCAAGGGGTGCCATGCCAAACCTCAACTGTGAGTGGCTCCCTTGGTGTTGTGGACTCTCTCAGAGGGGTCACTGAGACTCCAGGGTACAGATATTGGGTCTTGCCCCAACAAGGGGAGAAGGAGTGCTTAGTCTAAGGGGACAGGGGGTCAGGCGGAGGGTAGGAACTGGCAGGTCAACAGAGGGGGAACATAAGACAGAAAAAGACAAGGTCCTCGAAAGGCAAGGGTCATGGAGAACCGGGAGACAAAGGAAGGGAGTCAGCGAGTTGTAGAGTCCCACAAGTAAGAGATACAGATAGAAGAAAAGGACATGTATAAGTTGTGGAGTAACTCAGGGGAGAGATGCAAAACGGGCAAGCTCAAAATAGTGATAGTAACTACAACAGACTGCTGCATATATTGGTAGTTAGAGAAACAAGACATTCAAGGGGGTAGAGAGAGGGAGAGGGAGATACGATAGGTGATAGGAGATACAGTATCTATGGAGTGAATGGAGAAACAAGACATCCAAGGGGGTAGAGAGAGGGAGGGAGGGGCAGATGAGATAGGTGATAGGAGAGATGGGGGCCTGGGGTGGAGAACGAGATAAGGCAGTCCAGGCAAGGAGCAATGTCTGAGGGTCGGCAGGATGAGGTCCAATTGACCAATAGAGAGGAAAAGAAACAACAAAATTGTGGCTCCGTGCCGAGGATATCGAAGCATAGCCATGATAGGATGCACGATGTAGAATATCACCAGTAAAATCTTGTTCTCAATGCGGGTAGGAGGTGGCCTAAAATAGGGGGTACGATTTAATATTACTACGAATAACACTCCTAAAGTAGGGGAACTGGTATAATACTCCAGGCTATGCATAAAAGAACACAATTATATCACAAATAAGAGTACAGCCATTAAAATAGGGTAGCCAATGCATAAAAGAGAAAAATTACATACAAAATTTGCATAAAGTCAGAAAAATAGGGTGGCCATGATTAAGATTTAGGAGAAACATCAGCAATGGCAAAAGCAAATGCGTTTTTTTTTAAACTCAAAACATAGGTAATGAAGCACCTATCAAAACACAGGTAATGAAAAACCTGTGATAGGGATGAACTGGCTAGCCTTCGAATGCTAATTGCGGCTACTAGATGGCGCTCGAGGTTAGAACAAGAATCCGAATCAATCACATCAAGTGCCATCAATCACATTCTTTAAAAATCTGAAAAACAGAAAAATCTGGAGACGAGTAATCATTGACAAAGAAAGCCTACGCACTGTACATGTTTGGAAACTGGTCTACAATCTACCTTTTAAGCTGGGAGACAGGATCCTACTTAAAAACTAGAAATGAGCCAGTTTGCAACAGGGGCGGAAAATGACAGAGAAGACCAGAGATTAAAACATCCGCTAGTAAACCCCACACCACAAGAACACCACCTAAGGAGCCTCAAGTCTTGCTTTAGCTTACCCCGCATTTCCAAATTCCAATGTCATGACAATTTTTAAGTATTTCACGCCAACGCCTGCTTCGCTGAGAACACTAGCGAAAGGGAAGCCATGCAGCAATGACATATCGCATGAACTATCCTCCGTAGACTAGGTGACGCAACATGTAGACGACAGCCAAAGTCAGGAACTATACTCGCACTACTGTGACTAGATGGATAATGGAACACCTCTTAGCCCACTGGGCAGTGGACCTGACCGGCCTTCAAATCTGGCACTCCTGGAGGATGAGGCAGGGCAAGGAAAACCTGAAGTCATAGAAATATCATCAGCACTGGACTCCCAAAAGGCGACACACACAACACAGAAGGGAAAAGCAACAAATCCCTTCAGGCTGGAGGCAGTGGCTCTTACAGTGACCTGTCCCTATCACAGTCCCTGTCAGCAATGAAGACTTCCATTCTCAATCAAAGCTCGCCACTTTTAGGATGGGACCTGAAATCTTCCTATCTATTCGGCGAGACAAAGTTCACAACTCAATCCGGGTGCTCCCACCAACATTTGTATCTTAAATAAACAATGCTGACAGCCGCTATCAACGTCCTCACACGGCAAACGCAAAAATTAGAAATCCAAATGAAAGCCATGCAGGTGATAGCAATAGGTATAGCGAATATAGCAGACAAAAATCTGCAACTTAGATGGTAAATTGGATTCAATAAAGACTCTGCATTCAGTGAGGTGTTCATGCCTTCCTATTGTCGAGAAGCTTAGCTCTCTGCCAGATGTTTTTACATCATTAGTTACAGAAGTAAAACAAAGATAACTAATGATAACAGACCACCCGGGCCAACGCTTAGAAGAGAGGGAACCAACTAAAGTAAACGTAATGTAAGCGACAACGCAGCCGGAGCAGACACCCCCCACCTCGCTACAGTCGACAATAAAGAGGAGTCCAAATAAAACACCACAGGACCAATGCTCAGAAGTCAAGTCCTTAACCTATGCCAAAAACCAAGCAAGCAACCTAATCACAGGACCAGACACCCCGCGGAACTCTTCACAGTTGGCAATTGTGAGGAGTCAAAACAAAATCCAACATGAATCATTAGCAACCAGTAAAACTGTGACCAGCAGAAATGGCCCAACAGATACTCTTGAAGAGACTATGGTACCTTCTAAACTGTTATCTAGAAGAGCAAAAAAATGCTTGAAACAGCAAGCAAAAAACACTAAACAACCGCGCTGGGCAAAAGGACTTCCAACTACGCCTGGAAGAATCGGATAGCAACATTCTGGCCACAGAAACTCTATCCAATCTTTCAAAAGGCATGGCCCATCGTCCGCCCAGGCAATGACCCATCAAATACGGCACTTGCAGCACAACCATCTATAAGACACCCCGATGACGAAGGCGGAAGCAAATCCCACAGGAGTCCAATCACTCTATGCAAACAGATAGTAGAGGGGGCAATGAGAAAGTACAACATCTAAACAGGCATGAACAAGCTGAGCTACTATCCAACGAGGATAGCGCAAGACCATTTCTACCCCAAACAAACAGTACTGTGACATGGGAAGACTAATTTGTTTCAACCTGACACCAGTTCAAATATAAAACAGTTCAATCAATCAATCAGGGGTTTATAATGCACGCTACTCACCCGTGAGGGTCTCAAGGTGCTGGGGGGAGCAGCTCCGGATCAGTCAAAGAGCCAGGTCTTGAGATCCTTACTTAATGTGTGCACGGTCAGGGAGCATCTGATGTTCACAGGAAGCTCGTTCCAGGTTTTGGCTGTGACGTAGGAGAAGGCTCTCCCGTCTGTTCTGCTTCTGCGGATGACCTCTGCCAGGGTAAGGTCGGCGGAGCGGAGGTTCCTCTTGGGTACGTGGAACGATTCTCTCTCGTTGAGGTATTTGGGTCCAATGTTGTTGAGGGATTTGTAGGCGTGGGTGAGGAGTTTGAAAGTGAACCTCTTTTCGAGGGGAGCCTGTGGAGGTCTCGTAGGTGTTGGGTCATGTATTCATGACGTGGTATCCAGAGGACAAGTCTTGCTGCTTACTTCTGGATTGTTTGGAGTTTGTGTGGAAGTGTTCTGGAAGTTCTCGGAAAAAAATGCCGTCACCACAAGGCCAGGGGTCCTTGCCCGAAGGGAATCAGAGAACAACAACGCAGTCCTTATGCCTGAATATACATCCTGCGGAAGATTGGAGACATTAAACAAGGAAAATATTTCTAAAAATACTCAAATACATTCCAGGGTTAACACACCTTATGACAGAAGACCTAACTTGAGTACAATTCAAGACCATCACAACGATATTGCAAGAGAATCAAATATAGCCACATGGAAGACTAGTGCACTAGCACAAATGATCATATCAGGAAAGGCCCAGTTTGCAAAATGGGGGATCAATCTATATGAACCCCTAGGAGGAAAAATACCCACATATGCGATCCGGAAAATCCAGCTACAAAATAACACAGACTCACAGACAGTCCATCCTAAGAGGTACAACTCAAGTTGCTTCTCCTAAATCATTCTCCAACTTGAGAATACACTTCACACCTACTACTTCGCAACAGGGCATAAACTCAGCGAAAGAGTAATAGTCGAGCTGTATACAAACTACCGTGTCAGAGCGGCAATAGACCAGTCAGGTGGGCAATCAAACTGTTCCTAGCACAAAGGCTTAACAGGCCAGCGGGTAGAACGAACAAGGCCTTAAAAGAAATTTCATGGAATGTGTATGGGCTGAAAACAACGGTACACAACAGGGCTGCCTTTGAATTTCTACTGACAGAGGACCTGTTGTGCCTCCAGGAAACCTGGCTTCTAGCGCCAAATGCAATATCAGGATTTGAGGAATTTCAACACCGAGCACATAAGTATACTTTATTTGGAAGACCATCCAGGGGCCTATCCATATATTTAAGTCTTGGTACAACCAGAACGTCAGCAAAAGCCCCAGTGATCATGGATATGGTACAGGCCTTACATCTGCAAGGCCTAAAACTGAATAGGTCCCATTAACGCTACTACTGTTGAATGTGTACTTCAATTGGAAAGACAGCCCGCCACACTGCAAAATGAAGGAACTGGTCGATACACTAGAAGAACTGTTCAGTAAATTCCCGAATTGTGGGATGATAATAATGGCCGGAGACTGGCCACTACCTACGCTCACAGGGTGGCTCATTGATTTATCCTATTGTAATACTCAATCTAAAAATGATAATGCCCTTAGACCAATAAGCTGTAAACCACATGATATTTGGGAACCTTATGAGGCGTATCTCATACGCCAGGCTGCAATTTTTGACAATGTAGAGGAATACGCAGGGGGATGCATCAGGGATCATAACTGACCTACTGTTACAGCAGGAGGGTGCAGATAATTAAAATAAGGCACATTGGGGAGGAAAACATTGGAAGCCTAAAGGATAATATAGTTTAATAGTTTATTCGAAATTGCATTGTATAAGTGAAATGTATTTAAGCCCTACTGTTGAGTGTGTTAACACAAGGATTGGTGATGAAGGACTCGACTAGTGATTGTGGTCTCTATATGTGTTCAAAATGATCCTCTATTGATGCATACGTGTACTAATATAATGGCTACTGTAATGAAAAATATTTTTTAAAAGTTTAAAAGAAATAATAATGGCCGGTGACTTTAATACTCACAACCTGGATACAAAACAGACGCCTCACCACCCAGGGTTTGGGCTAGCAACCTGCTAAATACATTTTTACACACTCACAGACTAAGGTCTGTACAAGAGGCACAAGACGTCAACTACGCCACAATTAAAGACACCCCCAAGAAAATTTCAAATCAACTATTGATCACATTTTTATGAGCTATTTTCTCTATGAGCATGAGGTCGAATGTTCCCCAGAAAAGTGACCATCTCCCACTGCTCACAGCAATCTCCCTGCAAACGCGTAGCCCTAAGCACATCAACCCCCTGGGTTAGTCTAATAGGAAAGAAATTCATATGCTCTTGAGACGACTAAAGTGTAATAAAATTGATACATCTAGTCTGACAGCCTGGAAAAACAATTGGTCAATAGTCAATAGCGACCACACAGAGTGGAATATACTCGCAAAATGGTCAAACGTGGTGACTGAGCTGCACAGTCATTGGCTAGGCAAATCTTTTTTTTTTTTTAAGTATTTTTTATTATTTTCACCTGGTATAAAGTTACAAGTACATTCAGATATAACTTCAAATCAAATTAAACTAGTTCGTCATATACATACATGATCTACTCTTATTTTATAAAATAACATTACTGTACATAAATCAAAACTTAATGTCAATTCAGTTCAATTCTAGTTTCCCCCATATTTTCTCATATTTCTGCAGCGATCTGACACCTCTAAGTTCTGCCAACGTGCGTTCCATGATGTTGATTTCGTTAACCAAATACCACCATTCCAAAGCGTTAGGTGGGTTAGGACTGACCCAAGCTCTAGCTAAAGTCAATTTAGCACAAGATAATAAAATAGATAATAGCACGGAATGTGGTTGAGTTGTAGTGTAAATACCTAATATTACCATAGGAGCTGTAATTGATGTGCTGGTAACATTTTTTATAGCTAAGATTTTTCCCACTTCTTCCCAGAACTCCCCAAGTTTTGGACATGTAAACAACATATGTATTAGGTCTGCTGCATATTGGTCACATTTTGGACACTTGGTTTTTTCTCCCAGATTGTTATTTGAAGCCCATTTAGAGATCTTTTTTGGCGTATAGTATAGCATATATATGGTTCTGTATTGTTGTAGGCGTAGGCTAGAGGATCTTACATTGTGATGGATGTTAGTGTACGAGTTAGTTATTTGTTTTCCTGCTATATTGATTCCCAGTTTTACCTTCCATTTATTAGCTATTATTTCGTTATCATTCGTTCTTAAATCTGTCAATATCTTATATGCTAAGCTAATTATTGATTTCTCCTTTTTTGAGTTTAGGATATCCCAGATACCCCCACTCGATAAGACTTTGATTCCGTTCTTCCGCACTAGAAAATCGTATATTTGCCTATATTTAAACTCATATGTGTCGAGTAGTCCATATATTTGTTTTAAGGTGCGAAAATCCATTATGCCTTGGGATGTATATAAGTCCCCTAATACCTTGATTCCTTTCGATTGCCATCTTCTGGCGTCCCCATCACTAAATATGTTAGGTAGTCCAGGATTATCCCATAAAATTAGTTGGGTGTGAAATATGTTACTTTTACAGTGGGTTAGTATATCTTTCCAAATCCTTACTAGATCCCGTGCAGTCTTAAATTTTACCCTTTTGTAGAAATTCGGGTCTGTAATGCGAAGTAAAAACTGTTTGGAATTTTCTTTTAAAAGTAAATAATGGTAAAAAAGCAAATTCTCTGGGTCTAATAAGGATCTAATACGCCTTATAAATGAGGCCCAAAAGTAATGTTTTAGATCAGGAAAATTGAGACCGCCTGATCCTATTTGATTTTTTAACATCTTTAGCGATCTCCTAGCTCTCTTATAACCCCAGATAAAGTTACAGAAAGCGCTGTCTAATTGTTTGAAAAAGAGCCTATCTTGTGCCAAAGGGATTGATCTAAATAGATATAAATATTTGGGTATGATTTTCATTTTTATTAGATTTATTCTGCCGATTAAATTCAGTGGACGTCTGTGCCATTTTTTTAGATTCGAGGTGGTGGTTTTCATTAGTTTGTTATAATTGATCTTATTTATCTCTCTGATATTTGAGGTAATTTGTACTCCTAAATATGTCGCGGTCTTACAAACTTCAGGCATTATTTGAGGGGGAACAAAGTTAGCTACTACTTGAGTTTTATGAGTGTTTAATTTGTAGCCAGATACATTGCCGAATTTGGATGCTTCTAGATTGATTGCTTTCAGAGGATCAATAATCTCAGTAGAATAGATGGCTATATCATCCGCGTAAGCAGTTAATTTTAAGCTCTGCCTATTAGTTTTGAAGGGTATTATTTCTGGTTGATTATCCAATGCCTTTAAAAACGGTTCTAATGATAAGGCAAATAATAAGGGAGATAAGGGGCACCCTTGGCGTGTGCCTCTCCGGATTGTAAAGTAATTTGACGTGAGACCGCAATAACTAATATATGCGGATGGGTTATCATAAAGTGCCTGGATCCCGTTTAGAAAATTTCCGCCGAACCCCATATATCCCATTGTATGCCATAAATAATCCCACCCCACCCGATCGAATGCTTTTTCAGCGTCAAGCATTATCTTTGCTAAGGGAGTGGACTCTACTTCTGCTATGTCAAAAGCTGTTATTGCCGTGTTTACGTGAGCTGATGTGTCCCTCCCCGTCACAAATCCGTGTTGTTGTGAACTTACTATTTTAGGCAATAGCGGTGCTAATCTTCTTGCTAGGCATTTTGCGAATATTTTAGCATCGGCGTTAATTAAAGATATAGGTCTGTATGAGCCCATCTCCTCTTTGGGTTTACCTTTTTTGTGAAAAAAAAATAATTTTCGCCTTATTCCAAGAGCGCGGAGCGGACCCTGTTCTACTTATATAATTGATTACTTCTAAAAGGAGGGGTGTTAGCTCTTCCATACATGATTGATACAATTCCAGAGGGATAGTGTCTTCCCCAGTAGCTTTGCCTAATGGTAATGATTTTATAGCTTCTCTTAGTTCTTCTCTAGTTATTTCTGAAGCCAGGTTTTCTGCTTCACAAGTTGTTATTTTTTTCGTTAAGTTCTCTTTTAAGTAGTTATCGATTGTTTCGCCATTGGGAGTGTTTTCCGGGGTATATAAAATTTCGTAATATTTAGCAAACTGTTGTATTATATTGTCTGTCTGATTATATCTCTTATTGTCGACTCCTATAATTTGTGATATTGTGGATTCTGCTCTGTCCTCTGCGACCTTATATGCTAAAATTTTACCAATTTTGTCACCCCCTTCATATTGAGCAAATTTATGTTTATGGATCTGTGCACTTCTTTTTTTTATCAAAATTTCTTTTGTCTTGCATTTTAACCGGCTAAGATTGGTGTTGATAGCCAAAATTGAGAGATTTCCTCTTAAAGCCTCCACTAGTTTTGCCTCTTCTGCTACAATGTCCGATGTTAAAATTAAGTTATGTTTACGTCTTTCTTGATTTTGTTTTAGGACATACGTCTGTACAAACCCTCTGATACTAGCTTTGCATGTGTCCCAAACTGTTAGACAGGAAGCAGTATTTCTATTAAAAGTCAAAAATTCTATAATATGTTGTTTCAGTTGTGAAGTGAAAATCGTGTTCGATATTAAATTCCTTGGAAACGTAAAGGCTCTAGGAGGATTACGTTTTTGAAAGGTAGTTAGTTCCACCATAATGGGGTTATGGTCAGATGTGATGCGTGGGTATATGACCATTGTTGTGATAGAGCTCATCAAAGAATCTGATACTAGAGCCATATCTATACGTGAGCATAGCTTGTGAGGAGCAGAATAGTATGTATATCCTGGGGCATTAGAATATAATGAACTCCAAACATCTCTAACATTATGTAGCTTGCACAGGTTTAAGATAGATGTTCTGGTTCTGGGCTTTCGAATAAGGTTACCAGGGCGTGTTGTGTCCGTCTGACAATTCATGATACAGTTGAAATCACCCATTATTATAATTTCTCCTTCCCAGTCTAATAAAGCTATATTTAATTCTTCATATATACTTGGTTCTTCTCTGTTTGGTCCATATACAGCACAAACCACAAGCTTCATATTGTTATGACATAATTGAGTGATTGCCCACCGCCCACGTTTGTCAGATTGCGTCTTAATTATCTCAACCTTGAATCTTTTATCTTTTAATATGGCCACCCCTCTGACATGTGAGACAGCTGCCGAATATATTATCATCTCAAAGCCCAATTGATTCAGTAACTTCTTGTCGCTATCTATAATATGAGTTTCTGACAGAAATACTAACTGGGGGTTATATAAATGTAATTCTTCAGTGACTAAGTGTCTTTTGCGCTTATTGTTTAGCCCTGAGACATTCCATGCTAAACATCTAATACTTTGCATCTTTAAAGTAATAAGAATAAACAATAATGCCTAATAACAGCATAATTTGACGCTCTCTAACGTGTAAAAGAAAGTACTTTACAAACTTAAATTTCTTCTTAAATCTTTCAACCAGGTTGAAAATATTTTTTTCCCCTCCACCCCTTTTACCCCAGCCCTTCCTCCACCCGACCTCCCCACACACAACCCCCCCAACCTGCGAAGACCTACCCTCCCCTTCCCCCCCTTACCTACTGCTGCCGTTGAAAAGGCAGCTCTTGCGGCGTGAAACCTAGGGCCGCCCCCCCCCTCCGTCCTTAATGGTTTTACATTTGCTGATAGTGTCAGCTCAAGCTCCCCTCTATTTTTTTTTTTTCCCTTTATTTATTTGTTTATTTGTTTATTTATTTATTTATTTATTTATTTATTTATTTATTTTTTTCCCCCGTTGTTATATGCTACCTCCTTTCATCCCAACTTTATGGTTGTTTACTCTTATTAACGCTTAGCACTAGTTAAGAATGCCTGCGCTTCCTGTACATCATAAAAGAACTTTGTATGTCCTTTCAAAGTCACTTTGAGTCGAGCTGGTTCCTGCAGATATGCTAAGCCACCCAGTTTATTAATTGGATCAATTAATTTGCGCATTTCCCATCTCTTATCCATCATAGCTTTACTTAGATCTGAGCGCGCAAAGATGGTAAAGTTATCAATAGTTACTGGAGTGTTGGGTTTAGCTTTTTGCCATACCGCTTGTCTTAGCAGAAAGTTGCCGAAGTAGATCAAGAACGGGCGTGGAAATTTACTGTTGAGGCGACTTTGACCAAGTGGAAGCCGGTGTGCTCGTTGAATTTGGGAGTCCCAGTCCCAATCAGAGAGTTCAGGAAATGTTCGGGGCATCAGTTTCACCAAAAAGGCCCTAGGGTCGGACCCCTCAGCCCCTTCCGGAATACCGTACAATTTAAGATTTGATCTTCCTAAACGATTTTCCAAGTCATCCACTTTTCCCTGTAGCTGGGTTAGTACTGAATCATGTCGCTCCACGGTGGCATCAACCCTTTGCGTTCTTTCCTCAACTAATACTGTGCGCTGTTGTAGCTCTGTTATCTCCTGTGTGACTCCCTTTAATATGGAGGCTATGTCAGTAACTGAAGTTTGCAGTCTTATAATATCATTTTTTAGCAGCTGATAGTGTGCCTCCGATTCTGCCCTTTGATTCACAAGGAGATTTAAGATGGCATCTAGCTGAGGGTGGTCGGTATTACCCAACTTGCTTTCAACATTTGTTTGGTTTGTTTGGTTTGATTCGAAGTCCGGGCCCGGGTCCGCTGTAGCTGCTGAAGGACTCGACTAGTGATTGTGGTCTCTATATGTGTTCAAAATGATCCTCTATTGATGCATACGTGTACTAATATAATGGCTACTGTAATGAAAAATATTTTTTCAAAGTTTAAAAGAAATAATAATGGCCGGTGACTTTAATACTCACAACCTGGATACAAAACAGACGCCTCACCACCCAGGGTTTGGGCTAGCAACCTGCTAAATAAATTTTTACACACTCACAGACTAAGGTCTGTACAAGAGGCACAAGACGTCAACTACGCCACAATTAAAGACACCCCCAAGAAAATTTCAAATCAACTATTGATCACATTTTTATGAGCTATTTTCTCTATGAGCATGAGGTCGAATGTTCCCCAGAAAAGTGACCATCTCCCACTGCTCACAGCAATCTCCCTGCAAACGCGTAGCCCTAAGCACATCAACCCCCTGGGTTAGTCTAATAGGAAAGAAATTCATATGCTCTTGAGACGACTAAAGTGTAATAAAATTGATACATCTAGTCTGACAGCCTGGAAAAACAATTGGTCAATAGTCAATAGCGACCACACAGAGTGGAATATACTCGCAAAATGGTCAAACGTGGTGACTGAGCTGCACAGTCATTGGCTAGGCAAATCACCAAATACTCGGTTGGGTTCCAAAGAAAGGGCGTGTTGCCAACACCAACCAAGGTGTAAGGTGTAAAAAAATCCAACAAAGCAAGACAGTACTGAGACAAGCCAAACATAACTACAAGCATGCTAGCAATGAAATCGCAATCCATAATTGGCTGGCAGCCAGGAACTCAAGATAAATATATGGAATTTTAAAAAACAAGAAGAAGATTCCCAATGGCTGCATGACTACAGTCTTCTAATCCCAAGCAGAAGGTTGGCAATACATTAACATGCTGTTTTGGCATGGCCATGATCGGCGAAAAAGAGTTTCAGGTTTCATTGATTAATCTTGCGAAAACATTGTACTGTAAGTCTATCTCCAGAACCCTTCCAGACCACCAATGATTGTCAGCAAATACCTGTCAGCATAACGTCACTGGAAAAAAATTGGGGCAAGCCAAATAACTACCGAAGAAACAAGTAAACCTTTTGATGTGCACAACCGTGTGGTAACAATACTAAAGAACATCAGAAGTAACAGAGCCCTGGGGCCTAACGGTCTACCTGGACACCTATTCAAAGAGGACTTTGAGCTCTGGGCAACACCATTATCACTCTCTACATCAAAACCTGGGTACATGTTAAACGAACCCGGAACGTAGCAACAAAGAAGGTGTACGTGGACTGAGGGCTGAAATAAGGCTGTGTATTGGCAACTCTACTTTTTGATCTATATACTGCAGAGCTTGAAGAATCAATATCAAAAGCCAACCTTTTAGCTCCTAAAATCCTGCACACCAGATTGTTTTAAATGTAGTATGCAGACAATATGGTCTTAAAGGATCATACAAAGATGGGTCTGCAAAGAGCTCTGGACACACTAAGCATCTACAACGACGACAATTAACAGCCAACGCCAGTAAAACAAAGGTAGTGATCATTGGAAAATATGCAAACAAACTTAAATATTAAAGGAGAATGGGTAAGCTGAAAATAACCACAACATCCAAGTATAACTACCTTGGGGTTTCGATCATGAGCAATGGCAAGCCCACTGCACATATCTCATCTGTAGAAGCAAAAGCTAATGCAGTGATTTACACCCTTTGCAAACTACACTCCAAATTGCATAGCCAATCCGAAAGGTTATAAAAGCTAAGCTACTTACTTCAATATCCTAAGGGCAATTAGTCTTCCCTGGGGCACTGACCAACATCATGGAGTCTGCTAACTGTTATGCATTTCAACAGATCTTCAAGATACTTGCCCACTCACAGAATGCCTTAGTACGGTTGGAATTTGGCCTAACCAAACAATCCTACGGATACTGGGCAACGATCATCCGCTACTATTGAGCAATATGTACAGCACTCCCAAATACAATGAAAGCAACTCTGAAAGAATTTTTCATGAAAGGCAAAAATCCTTGGTCGGACTTCCTATCTATCGCCTCACCAAACTGCACCTTGACTTATTCAACTGGGGAGATTTTATTTATCAACTGGGAATCTTAAAAGCCATTTTAAGGAAAATACTTTTATTTAAGCAAGACGACCTGGGGCTTATAGAGTCCTCCAGCAGTAATTTTGAGATCTCCTCAAATGGGGGAATAGTCCACAGCAACAGATCCCTTGTAACCATGTCGAACCTGAACAATGGGTGACGTTTTTTGAAGCTCAGTTTAGGGCATCAGATAGTAGCAATGAAATAGTACCTCTTAGTTTATCTGAAGAACCATTTAAGTTTTCATGCAGAGAGGTGGAGTCTGTGTTGAAAATAGTCCCAAGTGGCAGGGCCCCAGGGCCAGACTGCATCCCTGCAGATCTGTTTAAACAAAATCAAGACCTATGGGTCACCTATATAAAACTACTAGCAAACGCCATAGCTAGTGGTGCCCCGCTCCCAGCATCCTGGTCAGGCGCAGAAATTATAGACCTATCAGTCTAATCAACGCTGTTCAAAAGATAGTAGCGAGATTACCACTAGGGAGGATACAGGGATGGATAACAGAAGGTGACATCTTAACACCCTTACAGGCAGGGTTTCGTCTCATACAGGGACCCTTGATCAGGCTTTCAGATTTGTGTTAATTTACTGGAAGGAGGTGGTTTTAGGGGGGGGCCTGCTTTTTGCGGCATTTGTGGATTAAAAATCCGCATTTGATCTCGTTCCAAGGGAGAAACTGCGGAGGGCATTATTGAAAATGGGGATGCCTCAATGTTTGGTTGCTATTCTGGTCAAATTACACGAAAACACTTATGCGCAGGTTCGTTGGGGCAAACCAGGTGAAACCACAGAAAGGTTTAAGGTTAGCAAAGGGGTTCGTCAGGGGTGTGTGCTTGCTCCCACCCTGTTTTCTTTATTTATAAATGGGGTGGTCCAGTACTTTGAAAACTACCCAACTGATGCACCAATATTAGCTGGCATGAAAGTACCACTGCTCATGTTCGCGGACGACACCCTGCTTATATCCAAAATGAGACAGGGTCTGCAGTTGGCACTGTCTCGCTTTGAGGTGTTCTGCCGCGAACATGAGCTTGTGGTCAACGTAGGGAAGACAAAGTTTATGGTGCTCCATAGGTCTAAGCCAGTTAAAGCGAGTGTTTACATGGACGGTGCCTTACTGGAGCAAACAGATGTCTTTACCCACCTGGGTGTTACATTTAATGATAAATTAAGCTGGAAGCCCCAAGTTGAAATGCTAGCGTTAAAGCATGCCCAGCTGGCCGGTGCCCTGGTTAAGGAGCATAGGTTGTCTCTAACTAAACCTATAGCCCCTATTGTCAAGATACATACAACCAAAATTAGTCCAGCCATACTATATGGTGCTGAAATCTGGGGTTTTAGCAATTTATCTCCACTTTCTTCAGCCCAAAATAAGTTTATGAGATTGCTAGTAGGTTTGCCGCAATCGTTCCCCCTTTTACCATTGTTTCTTGATCTTGGCTGTTACGCACTTGTAGACGTAGCACGCTATAGACCACTTGCATTCTGGAGGTGTCTCTGGACCACCCCGGAACTTTCCCTGTATGCTAAGGCTCTACTGGAAGTGAGGGGGTTGAGTCAATTTCAATTTCAAAAGTGCTTTATTCGAGTTATTTACTCATAAAAGCAGACATACAAACACGTAATAAAAAACAATTAAATTGACAGTCGTATTTGACATAAGCACATAATCTAACAAGCAAATATACATAATCACAGGTGTAAAAGTTCATTACTTATTAAAAATACTGATTAAAAAAGGTTACAATATCATTAAGGTAAAATCATCAAAATTTCATTCAAGATGACACGTGAATTGTACCAATACAGAGAATAGACAATAGTCTAGCAGTCTCTGAACAACTGAGCAGAGAGTAGTTACCCTACTAGCAATCTCTGCCTTAGTACCCACGCCCACCCCAAGTACTTAGCGATGGCAATTGTAATCCAAGGCAGAGTAGTAGACCTAACAATACGCAAAGCTACCATACTGCTTTTGGTACCCAAATTCTTACACATAGGCGCCAACCAGACTCGCCTTGGAGCAGAATATACTTTACAGGAGAACAAAAAATGACCAAGGGTTTCAATTCCTTCCCCACAGACTGGACAAGTAGCTGGACTTCCTACCCTCCACTTAGATGTTAAGTAACGGAGAGGGAGAGAGCCAGCCCTCAGTTGAAAGAATAATTTCCTATCCATGGGGTTGGATATGTAATCCCAATACATTTCATATGCAGGGAACAGTTTAACCTCGAGAAAGTTGATGGTCATGGACCCACTGTTGGTACTGAGCAAACTCCTATTAGCAACCCTTTCCCAGAAAATAGTTTTTAGGGTTGCCTTAGTGGGAAAAGAGGCCCCAGCTGGATCAAACCACAATGTATTTAGCCCTAGATCAAATAGTGCCAATTTTAATGATTTGAGCCAGCTAATTTTATTGAAGCAATCTGCTTTAATGACATCAATAAACCCGTCCGCATAGTGGGAAAGCTCAGGTGTTGTCCAAAGCCTACGCCAGTATAAAATCGGTCGTCGTTTTCCCATTTCTGAGATTTCTTTCCTGCCAAGGTCATATCTCAGAGGCAATAACGGACTACTCTGGGGAGTGCCTGTAAGTTTCCTAAAAAACTTGTTCTCTGTAATTTGAAACTCATGCAGATTTTCATGCCCCCACAACTCAGCCCCGTATAATACTGACCCAATTGCTTTTGCTTCATATATAATCATAGGCGGTTTAATCGGTTTGGTCAGTGATTTCCTATGCTCCTTTATGATGGTACCGGCTAGTTGCTTATGCCTTAATGTTGCAATATTTAAATGTTGGGTCCATCTATTATCATTAGAGATATGGATCCCCAGGTAGGTAAATGATTTTACAACCTCAAGAATGCGTCCACTCATGGTGATTTTGGATTTAAAATTTCTATGTGGATTAAAAACCATGAGTTTAGTTTTAGACGTATTTACCTCCAAACCGTGATCACCACAAAACTTATCAAAAATGGCCAAAGCTTTTTGCAAACCACTTGGGGTTTTAGATAAAATTAACGTGTCATCGGCGAACATTAAAATAGGAACTTTAACACCAGCAAGGGAAGGAGCATCCACAACCTGTGATTGCATACGGGGGACAATACCATTAATGAAGAGGGTGAACAGTGTTGGTGCCAATGAGCACCCTTGCCGAACCCCACGCTCAACAGGAAATTCGGCAGTATCATTGCCATACCCACCCCATTGAATTTTGGCATAAGTACCTTCGTGCAATCTCATGATCAAGGTCAACAAGACCCCAGGGACCCCTACAGCCGCAAGCACTTCCCACAGCTTCGCTCTTGGTACCAGGTCGAAGGCAGCCCGCAAATCGACAAATGCCGCATAGAGACTGCCTCCACCTAGCACCACGGTCCTCCACTGGATCAACTGAAATCGAAAGACTTGATCCACAGTGCTGGTTGCCCTGCGGAACCCGGCCTGAAAGGGAGATAAAATATTATGTTCCTCAGCCCAGTCGAGTAATCTATTTACAATAACTCGTCCCACGATTTTTTGGACAGTGTCAATTAGATTGATTGGGCGATAGTTGCAAGGCTGGGCACGATCTCCTTTTTTATACACAGGAATGATTACAGCACCCCGCCATGATACCGGGATATCTGCACCCTTGCTAATGTGGTTTATTAACAAATAGATATATTTACACCACCTTCCAGTGTCATTTAGAAAAACGTCCGCTGGGACCCCATCTATGCCGGGAGCACGACCGCTATGTACAGTTTTGAGGGCAGACAGTATTTCACTCTGTGTGAAGACATTGTCTTCTGCAAATAAATATATGGGACAGTTACTAGTTACAATCTGGTCCCTGGTAGCATACTGGTCGCTGAAGAATTTAACCCAGGCATCCTGTGCGACATTGTTGTTACTTAGCTCTTCAGACCTTTCTTGACCCCATTTTACAATGTGCCAAAATAATCTAGAATCTTTTTGATCACTTGCACATTTCAACTTATTCCAATGTGCCTCGTCCCAATCTTTTTTCGCCTTAGCAATGCAGATTTTATAATTCTTCCTGGCAGATCGAATAGCCCCCAAATTTTTGCTCTTAATTGCTGCTCCCAAAGAGGTTCGTGCCACCTTGCAATCCTGATTATACCACTTAGCAGCTCTGTAGGCACTTACCCTCTTTCTACTTACAGGTTTTAAAAAGTAACATTTAATTTCTTTAAAGAGAATCTCATGTACTTTTGTGATGTCATCTAGACCCGGAGGATCCCCTGCCACACACTCTAGGGCCTTGATGGCATTGTGAGTTGCGACTCCTATTTTTATTAGGACCTGCTGGTCTGTCCTGACACTTGTCCACCTCAACCTTCGCATGTCATTAGTTGGTACAATCAGTGGGGGTAGTAAATCAACACCGGAGTTAGAAGCAATACCATCAGACAACCACCATTTATGAAAAACACATAGAGGGTTATGATCACTCTCAAGCCTTTCCGTTACAACCATATCACTAACAGTTGACCAAAGGGGCATACTACAAATGACATAGTCAATGCGGCTTTTGTGTCTCCCATTATTGAACGTCATAGCTGGCACTCTATCTGACTTTGTCCTACCGTTCAGAGCTCTTAACCCATGTTCGAGACACATTGCATTTAGACCTAAGATATCCTCAGTCCATCGAGTTACTGGGGTAATATTTAATGTGGGAATATCCCATTGCTTGTCTTCCTCTATACCTAAGGAAGCCTCACCACTATTTAGAGGTTCAAACGTGCGATTTAGGTCGCCTGCAATTATTATGTTCCTATTGCTAGAGTGAGTCTCAAGTAGATTATACAGGGTAAGAAGGACCTCAGATTTTCCTCTATTTCCACTTCTGGCATAAATGTTATAGATATCGAGGGAAATGGATGTATCACTCGTGAGCCTAATGAGCTGGATGTCTTTTTGATCGAGCTCCACACTTTTTACTACAGCCTTAAGAGACTGTCGGACCCATATAGTAAGGCCCCCCATCGGACGCCCTTTTGGGCCCTTAATTGCTGGTACGTGGAAATTTAAGTACCCTAAAGCAAAAGCAGGATCGCAGGCCCATGTCTCCTGGAAGATACAGACATCATACTTGCTAACAAACCCAAACCAGGCTCCGCAGGCCAGCTTGGAGCATAGCCCAGCCACATTCCAGGATAATAAGTTCCCAGTGCCATGTACCATTTCAAGTTTAGGACTAGAGTCAGACCCACTCAACACCATATCATTGATAACATTGTTGTTTGCATTTTCGTTGCTTGGTCCGATCGTGGCCACACGGTTGACATTCTCAGTTGGAGCGCCTACTAGATCACCTGGTTCCCTTGTGGTGCATACATCAATTGTAGTTGGCAACAAAGGCTTAGGGTTAAATGGTAGTCAATCACAGGCATTCAGGTTTGAGAGGGCAGAGAATCTATTTCCCAAACCTAGTCCCTCCTCGGTAAAACCAACAGCATTTCTACTCCTTTTAGTCACCACATTCCATTTTGTCCTTAGGATGCTAGGATTCGGGCCTTTTCCTCTCCGAGGGTAGAAAAAATCTAGAGTCAGTAGTCGTAGTTGATCTTCGCTGTGGAGGTAAGATGTTAGGCAAGATGTTTGACAATACCTCAGGGTCAGAGAAGCTAAGGACAACACAATCCCCCTTGTACCTCTTGACCCTGTTACCAATCCACTCTACCCTTCTAGCATTTACAAGTTCTTCAGCTAATTGTTGCCTCCCCCAAGGCGATATTACCATATTATTAGTAAGCCATGAGAGAGATTTGTGAGCTAAAGATGATGGAATTTCAACCTCCCCTGGTACCAATGGGGGGACATTTGCAAGAACGAGTACTAATGGAGAAGCTTCTACCACAAGCTCAAAAGACCCTTTCCCAGTATTAAGATCAGCAGTGGTAGGAACAGGGGGTACAGCCCCTAGAGCACTATCAACTGGATTCATCGGCGGTACCGTTAGCGGATTTAGCACACGGATAGGAGTAGGACCACAATTTTCACCAGAGGGTATTTTACTCATTAATGGCTCAACCCTAGTCGCAACTTCTTCAGGGAGATTTTCAACCTCCACCAGTGTTTTCTCTAATAAGCCACTCAATCTATTGACCTCAGCGGTTAGTTTGTCTATTTTACTAACCAAGGGTTTGACTATACCTTTAATTTTTGTGTCCATCATGCTCCATAGTTTATTAAATTGGGCATTTGAGAGGGTCACATAAGCTTAATTAGTCAGATCAACCTCCTCCTCCTCAAGTATTTTCCTTGGTGGGGTTGCAACTTTATTTCTACCAGACCTTAAACCCTCCCGTTTAGGCATGACCTTTCCCTTCCCCCCTATAACCCTCGGGGCTGGAACAGGGACTGGGTCAGGGAGAGGAGACTCGATATTGGTAGATGTCCCTGACTCCTCTTCGCTGTCAATACTATCTTCAATAAGAGCCACTATCCCACTAGGCTGGATGATGTTTATATCATTGAGAGAATCATGTACCACACCATAAGTACTGCCGTTGTTTAATACAAAAGGATCCTCTATATCTTTATCGGTTAGAGGAGATTGGTTAGATGAGTCCAATCCCAACGAGGATCTCCTGTCGCTATTTATTTTTGCCACAACTTGGAAGAGATAATTATCCATGGTGTTACTGACAGGGGCTAATTGTTTTCCGGGCATAGTTAGAATAGGCAATACAGTCAGTACAATATGTTTACTCACAAGACTCAGTAGTTATTTCAGTTACCCGATGCAGACCAAGCCAAACTGTGTCCAAGAAGAGGTCGCAGGAATTTCGGGCAGGGGTCCTAGCCCAACCCAGCCTAGGACGGCCTGCCCTTGTCCCGGGCTTCTCCCGGGCGCGCCCGCGAGCGTCCCGCGGGACGAGGGAGCAAGAGTTCCTTTATGCGCCCCCAGGCGCTTCCTGATTGCCTGCGCGGCGGCGTCCTTGCCGCAGAGGGTGATGGGAGTTGTGGTTTACACGCAGCCCGGCGGAGCCAAGCCCGGCCAGGCCAACAGCGGAGCAAAGCCCGGCCGTCTTGTCACCAGAACGCAGGTCGCAGGTCAGCGGAGCCCAGCCCGGCCACAGGACACACAGCGGAGCCAAGCCCGGCCGTGTGTGAGTCTCTCAGGTATTTTCCAGTGCCTTCCACGAACTCCCCTCGCAAGAGCTCCTTTATGCGCCCCCAGGCGCTTCCTGATTGCCTGCGCGGCGGCGTCCTTGCCGCAGAGGGTGATGGGAGTTGTGGTTTACACGCAGCCCGGCGGAGCCAAGCCTGGCCAGGCCAACAGCGGAGCAAAGCCCGGCCCTCTTGTCACCAGAACGCAGGTCGCAGGTCGCAGGTCAGCGGAGCCCAGCCCGGCCACAGGACACACAGCGGAGCCAAGCCCGGCCGTGTGTGAGTCTCTCAGGTATTTTCCAGCGCCTCCCGTCGATCACATAAGATCCCATGGTTGACTGCAATTAGGTCCTTAATGACTGATAGGGGGATGAGGAATCTATGGGAACACCCAGAGGCTGGGGAATTTCACCGAAAAGGTCCTATAGAGCAGCATACTGGGAGTTGGTTAAAATCAAGAGATTCTCCTCCCATACCTGCCAGTCACTGTCAAGGGATTTCCTAGAACTAAAGGATGAAACTCTCTTGGAAGGATACTGGGATCTCATCACGAAGCCTCACGATCGCAAACTGTACCATCAGTTTAGGATAGGTACATTACCTCTACGCTGGTTTACAAGCAAGTGGAATTCGGTTAGTAGCGATAAGTGCATATTTTGCCATGATCATAGTGAAAGTATTGATCATTTTGTATTTGTATGCCCGGCTTACCATCAGCCGAGGAGTATCTGGCTGAAAACAGTATGCTTGACTATGAATACAAGATCGGCGATGGTCGCAAAGAGAATATTGAAATCTGACACTTCCAACCTAGTTGTTATTGGTGTAACAAAGTTTTTGAGCTGGGCATGGGCCTTACGCAATAAAATTTGGGGGGGGGGGCAAAGTAGCTGTGTAATGATCAAAGATGGGCCTCTTAAGCAGGGGATGGAGTTCGAACAGCAATACTTTGTTTGGTTTAGAAGATTATTTAACTCTTGCAAATGAATTGATGAAGATTAAGTCTTTTTGCTGAGTAATATATTTAATCCTTTTTAAGATACTCTTTTAACATGTATTTATACATATATTAATTTATTAATAATTGTTGATGTGGTACAGTTTTACATTTTAGATCTAGAGTATGATGGTGTATTTTAAAAACAAATGAAATCTGTATTCATTTTGGATACCTTTGTCTTTTATGATGAAAAATCGCAATAAAGACTTAATGAACTGAACTGAATTGAGATCTTAGCCAGCTCCTACAAAGACAAACTGCACCAGCCATATCTAGACTTGGCACTGAGCAAATCAATTGAAAAGCAAATTTTGCCAGTCAGACTTAAGGTCATACCAATAAAAGATAAATGCTCAATGGAAATCCCTGAAGACATTCACCTCCTGCAGATAGTATCACCAGTATTAGGAATCTTTGGTTCACCTAGTCTGCATCTGTCCACATCTGAGTCATGCACGCTGCACTTTATTAAAACATTTGTTTTTAAAATATGGCACCCGTACTTTTCCAGATGCAAGGAAACGTCTTTTTAATTGGGAGACCCCCATGGAACTGGCAAGGTTAGCGAAAGTTGCTCAACAACTTAAAAGAACTCATAAGCCAAGCCAAAGCCCTGGTCTAAAGGTAGACCAAAGACCAAAATCTGTGGTCACATTTCAAATGTTATGGTATTATTTTTATGTCCCATTGTAATAGTTTAAAATTTACTAAATCAAATGATGCAATGTTTTTACCAATAAAATAATATGGCACGCGGAAATATATACTGTACATGGTCTATTTGTAATCATTTGTATTGATTGAAACAAATAAATGTATTCATTCATTCAATCACTAACTCTGCGTTGTGACGTTATAGCCATTAAGATGGCAGCCTTTAGTGTATTCATAATGTTGCCTTACGTAATGGTTCAAAGTGTATCTTCATCAATTGTGTAAGCCCAATTAATTCCATGCAGGAGCTGGCATCCTCTTTGGGGGTGCAATTCTCTTTGTCTAAGAACTATTTGATGACTGGTGATGTGAAAGGACTTCTCTCAATGTGACGCCTTGTCTATGTCTCTATTGCCTCAAATTGCGCCCTAAAAGTAGAATAGGTCAGTTTACACTCTAGAAGGTTTGTTAAGTATTTTAGCACGGTCTTATCCTTCGAAATCCTTTTTAAAAATCCTTTTCTGCACCAGAGTGAGTATCTTTTCCATTTATCTATATAACACTTTCTAGTTGTTGCTCTTCTAGCCTCTCTTAAGACAGCCATTGTGTTTCCGGTAACTTCAAATCTCTGAATTCTAAGTCTTCAGGAGCCATGCTGCCAGGTTTAAAGACTCTTGTTCTTGGTGAAGCACCCTTCCTTCTAGCACGGAGAGCAGGTCTTGCCTCATTGGTAGCTTGTGAACATTCTCTTATGACAGGTTTATAAGCTCTGAGAACCAGGTTTGCCTTGCCCACTGGGGTGCAATTAGTATCAGGATCATGTTGCTGATTTTGAATTTGCTTTTCACCTTGTGAATACGTGGTATCGGGAAAAACGTATGCAAATATCCCGAACCGATTTATGAACTGTGCATTCCTTATCGACTATTGGCACTTGTCAGGAAGCAAAGCTTTTGCATTTTGTGCTCAGTGGTGTCGGAAAGAGGTCTATTTTCGGTGTCACCCATCTTTGAAGAATTTGCGAGAGTACTGTTTGGTTAAGTTCCCACTCATGAGATCATTGTTTGCCTCTGTGTTGTCCTACCCTGGTAGGTGGACAGCTACAATCTATTTTCCTTTGAATTGCCAAAGCCACATATTTTGTGCTAGTTTTGATAGTGGTAAAGACTGTGTTCCCCCCTCCCCATTTGTTTATATAAAACATGGTGGTTGTGTTGTCTGTCTGGATTAATATTGATTTACCCCAGAGCTCTTTCTGAAACGCTTTTGAGATTAGGAATACTGTACTTTGTTCTAAGATGTTGATGTGTTTCACTGCATCCTGGTCCTTCCAGACTCATCTGACAGATTGTTCCTGTGTGCTCCACATCCCATCTGGGAGGCATCTGTTATGGTCACTATAGGCGTTGTTTGTGTGAACTTTCTTTCTTGTGATATATTTGCTCTGCTCCACCACTCTACCCCTTTCTCTATCCTTTGTGTGACAACCACTATATCTTCCCAACTCCCCGTTGTTTGTGACCATTGATTTTGTCGCCATTCCTGAAATGGCCTCAAGTGAAGGCTTGTGTTTGGTATCAACCCAATGCAAGAAACCATCATTCCTAGCAGCCTCGCCACCATCCTCGCTGTCAGAACTTGCCCCTTCCGGTACAGCTGTATCTCCTTCAAAAGCAAAATTGCTCTCTTCTCACTGGGAAAAACTTTCCTCTCCATAGAATTTATTCTTGCTTCCAAGAACATTTTCTCCTGGTCTAATTCGGGTGATGATTTCTCCATGTGTATTGGAAATCCCAGCTGAACAAGCGCTGTTATCACCTGTTGTATGTGCTCTTTGCATCTTTTGTATGAATTTGCCCTTACCAGGCATTCATCCAGGTAGATGTACATGTGTATTCCCTGCTTACACACTGTTTCTAGGTACTTTTAACACTCTTGGTGATGATTTTATCCCAAAAGCCAGTACTTTGAAAGGGCAATGGTCTTTTGTCTATCACAAATCTGAGAAATTTAATGTGGCTTGCGTTCATGGGAATCTCTGAATAAGCGTCCTTTAAGTCTATTGAGGCCATATAATGGCCCACACTTGTATCTGGGGTATTACCTCCTGTAGGGTAGTCATCTGGAATTTTTGAGTTCTTATGAACTTGTTTAAAAAACTGAGATCTAGAATTGGTCTGAGTGATTCATCTACCTTAGGAATTAGAACGTATGTGTAATAGTTTACCTGGTTTCTCTCCAGTCTTGGGACAAACTCTATGGCCTTCTTTGACAGCAACTCCTCTAACTCTTTGAGTAGATGGGCCGTTTCCTCCCTTGAATGTACCTTTTTCCCTGGTCCCATTTCTGGATTGTCTTGTTTAAATCTATGCAATATCCAAATTGTATTCGGTGTAAAAACCACGTCTGTCGTGTTAGTCTTCCACTAGTTGAGAAACTAACAAGTTACTTACCTTCGATAATGATATATCTGTAAGAGACATATATGAGTTATAGATTCCTTACCTTAGAATTACTCAAAGGCGTCAGACTGGATCCGGTCACTGGGATGGCGTCATGGTGCCTACTTAGATGCGCCCCTTCGTCCTAACGTAAGTTCTGATACGACTTTCCATGCCAGAAGAGCAGAGCCATGCAATACACTGAACGCTGATCCACAAAACTAGGGCCCTGAAAGCGAGTCCCTTACACTAGACGTCAGTTCACAGAACAGGGAGGATGGGTGAGATGGGAAGGAATCTATAACTAATATATGTCTCTTACAGCTATATCGTTACTGAAGGTAAGTAACTTGTTCATCTGAAAGAGACAATTAGCTATAGATTCCTTACCTTAGAATAGATACCCCAGCAATGCCAACCCCGGAGGTGAGTCTGCGAACCAAGTTCGAACTAGAAAATCCTGGAGAACAGAACAGCCAAAATAGCCGTCTCTCCGCACTTGGGTATCCAGGCAATAATGTTTGGTGAACGTGTACAAAGATGACCACGTGGCTGCCTGGCAGATGTCATTGAGTGGAACTCCACGTCCCAAAGAAGTAGTGGCAGCCATCGCCCGGTGGAATGGGCGGGCAGTCCTACATGAGGATCCTTTTTCGCCAAAGAATAGCAGATTTTGATGCATAGGACATCCCATCTAGAGATGGTATGTTTATGCACGGCCTGACCTTTCCTAGCGCCCACATAACCCACGAAAAGTTGATCATCTACCTAGAAATCTCTTAAGCGGTCAAGGTAGAAGGATTCAGATAGTGGAGTTTCTCCTCCTCTTTAGAAGGGTGCGGAGGCAAAAAAGTGGTGGTCAACGTGATGGTCTGACCTATGTGGAAAGAGGTAACCACTTTGGGCAAAAAAAGAGGGCCTAGTGCGAAGGACCCTCTTGTCCGGATGAACTGCAAGAAAAGGAGGCTTGGGCAAAAGAGCCTGAAGCTCACTCACCGTGCGAGCAGATGTGATGGCAAGTAAGAAAGCGCTCTTCAAGGTTAGAAGAGGACAATTATGTAGTGGCTCGAAGGGAGCAACAATAAGGAAAGTAATAACAAGATTCAAGTCCCACTGGGGCATTATGAAAGAAGAAGGAGGAAAGAGATGAGTAATGCTCTTTAGAAGGATAATGTTACTTACCCAGTAAGCATCTGTTCTTGGCATGTTGAGCTGTAGATTCACATGCTTTGCATACTCCCACCATCTACTGCTGGGTCCGGATGTTTGCAAGTTGTTTTTCTTCAAAGACGTTTTTCCTAGTCATGCGGTAAGGTGACTCCTCCTTTCGGTGATAGAGCGCATGGTCATCAACTCCATTGTTAGATTGTTTTCACGCAAGAGGGTGAGAATGGAGTAAGTAAGTGTAGTATAGAGCTGTCCATATGTATGAATGTATAATTAACAACTACAGGTACCCAGTGAGGCAGGTGGGCGCATGTGAATCTACAGCTCTACTTGCCAAGAACAGATGCTTACTGGGTAACTAACATTATCCAAACGAGGCATCTGTGCTGTAGATACACATGCTTTGCATAGACTATAACAAAAAGAACAATTGATGGATAGAATGCAGAACAATGTCATACATTCACCCCAGTGCAGAGATCTGGGCCTAAATCCATTGTTTCTTTGCCCACCATGCTGGTCCAGTTTGAACCCAGCCGTATGCAAATCAGTCTTGACCCTGTGCCCAATGGGAACAGTCCAGCCCGAGCTACCAGGCCAGGTCCTCCCTGGACTGGAAACAAGCATCTTAGGACCGTGTAAGCGGCACGATGGCCTGATGGGTGGACGGGAACACAGGACACACACCGTAGAAGCTTTTCAAAGTCTTTCTTTTCTTGTGTGTCCATCGTTCAGGGCTACATCGTTTTATCAGTCCCATAGACCCGATGGATTATTAAAAAAAAAGAACAGACTGGGTCAAACAAAATAAACACAATAACAAAAGAATAGCTGGGGATCGTCTTCTCCCTCTGGACCATCTTCAGGAGCTCGTATTCAGTATATCCGTGGGTCTTGCTTCCTCCCTCGCCCGGGTGCTCCAAAAGAAGGGGAAGGAGGAACATATACTGGGATTAGCTCGACGCCTCCTATTCTGGGTCTAAGTGCTACCACCACCATGTGTTGTGCAGGGGAAGGCAACGGGAAATACCGGCTGAAGGATTAGTGATAGGGAATTGCGTCAAGAACCACACGTGTCCTTATTCCTCGTGCCACCCCACCACCCCCACCAGAACGATACCTTCAACGCTACTTGCCTAGGGCTACGACCCAGAATCAGGACCGTGGCGTTGTGACCCGGGGCGTCCTTTCCCTTCTCTGGGCTGCCGGGCTTGTCCGCAATGTATACTGCTCCGGGGGTCTCCGGACTTCCGTTTCCACCTCCGCAGGGGCTTCTCTCCCGTCGCGCTCTCCACTCTTTGGTTTCTCCTCCGTCTCTCCTCCTTCTCTGACTTTGCTGCCGCCGCTTCCCTCTGTGTTTGAATTTCTGCCCTTATGTTCCTCCGCCTGTGATGATGTCCGGACGTTGTATCTCCCCAGCGCCACTAGACCGCTGGGTTCGTCCGGTGTTTTTCCAGTGTCCAGGCTCGTGTTACTCCCCTTCCGGTCTGGTGTACTCTTTAGATCCTCACACTTCGCCCCCCCTTAGGAATGGACGTTGGAGCCATTCAGAAGATGGGTGCAGAGACAGGTAATCAGCACTGACTTGTTTCGCACCTGGAACGTGTATGGTCTGAAATGAGAAAGGTTGTAAGGTGAGAAACCATCTAAGGATGCGGGGATTGGTGTCTTTATTCTTCGCAATCCAAGAAAGAGGGGCATGATCTGTGAGGACAAGGAACTTTCTTCCTATTAGATAGTATTGTAGAGACTCTATGACCCATTTGATGGCTAAGCATTCCTTTTCTATTGTTGAGTAGTTGGTTACCGGGGAGAACAGTTTTCTGATGATATATAATATGGGTTTTAGTTCATCACTGGAATCAGGTTGGAATAGCACAGCACCCAGAAAGTGGCCTGAGGCATTAGTTTGGAGGACAAATGTTTGGTCAAAATCAGGATAACGCAACACTGGGGCTGTACATATGGAATGTTTTAGAGCCCTAAAACTATCCTTGTGTGCTGGAGTCCAGGTGTGTCTGCATGTGGAGTGAGCTTTAGACAGGAGATCCGTTAGGGTACTGGCTATGGAAGAAAAATGGGGTATGAATCTACGATAGTACCCTATAAAACCCAGGCAAGAACAGACCTCTTGTTTTGTTGTGGGTTTAGGGATGGTCTTAAGGGCTTCTATCTTGTTTACTTGGGGCTTGATATCTCCGTCCTGAATAGTGTAACCCAAATACTGTATCGTGATCGTACCCTGTAGGGACTTCTTTGGGTTAATGGTAAGGCCAGCTGATCGTAATGTCGAGAAAATGGATTCTAGATGTACTAAGTGTTCCTCCCAGGTTTGGCTAAAAACAACAAAATCGTCAAGATAGGCACTTTTGGTGGGGCTTTAGGACATGATCCATTAATCTTTGAAATGTTGCTGGCGCCGCATGTAATCCAAAAGGAAGCACCTTGAATTGGTAGAGTCCCGAGGGAGTTGCAAATGCTGTTTTCTCTTTGGAGTTGGAAGTCAAGGGGATCTGCCAGTACCCTTTTGTTAGGTCAAGGGTCGACATATACCTGGCTTTACCCAAACGTTCAACCATCTCGTCTATTCTGGGCACGGGATATGTATCGAACTTGGTTATTGCATTTAATTGTCTAAAATCGATGCAAAAACGAAGACTACCGTCTGGTTTCGGCACAATTACCACCGGGGAGCACCAATTACTATGGTAGAGTTCGATTATTCCTGACTGGAGCACGTCGGACACTTCCTTTTCCACTGCTTCCCTACGGGATGCGACAGGGTTTTTGTTTTATGATCTTTGTTTCCATGGACACAATCTTGTGTAGGACCAAGGTGGTTAACCTGGGTGTGAGGAGGACGAGCATGACTAGCATTTCATGACACCTACATCGACGACAACGGAACACTTTCCGCCTTACCTTTCTCCATGTCCCCTTCTGTATTTGCAGATGCTTTTCGAGGACCACTGTGCCTTTAAGCTCATAACGCTCCTGGGTCACATGATAGAATCACCTGATCTACTGGGGCTTAAAGCAGAAGACGCAGGAGGAGTGGCGTTCTCGTTGGGACCCTCAAAGACACCGGACTCGGAGCGGGAGAAACAGCTGGTGGAGATCTTCGTCATTCGACCTTGGAAAGGCTCGGGACCCTGGCAGCAGAAAGAGGAACCGGCGCCATAAGAAGCAACATCCCCAGGACTGGAGACGGCTGGTGGAGTAACAGATGGGCAGCCAGACCCTAGCTGGCAACACGCGGAAGCCCGCCACGGCCCTGGAGGGTCGTGGCTGCACAAGGTACGTTGACGGTTTGGTCAGGTCTGGGGGCGTGTTACGGACGGGCCTAAGGGAGGGGGTGGCAGAGGAGAGAGAGAAACTGACCCACCCTGCGTTATCTAAGCCAGTCGCTTCTAGTGCATGATAACACTGGTGATGGTATGTGGTGATATTTCCTCACACTCCTCGTTTCCCGCGTCAAACGATAGAAGGCAAATCACCTTCCTTACGCCCCCTTTATTTTTCTTTCCCTTTCCTTTTTGGTATACCTGCCATCCACGTAGAAAAAGCGTTCCAACCCCGGAAGCAATCCACACGAGTAGAGCAGAAGATAAGGAAGACGGGGATCAAGACTACAACTCCCATAACACCCTATTGTGAACGAATCACAAATAAAACTCGCATTGTGAAAATATCTTGCAGTCCTGGTCTACTTCTCCATCGCGCCACACCGGGACTGGTGGAAAACAGGCCAGGAAAGGACTTCAATATAAATAAACAGTGGTCCTAGACCTATTGATCACATAAGTTGACTCAATCAATCTTCATTTCTTAATTTTTGACAATCCAGAGCACTTCAACTGAATCTGCTCCAATTAAGTTATTAATCTTAGTGAAAAGGAGATAACAAGCCACTACAACCAAAGGCAGAGATACAATGTGTTTAATTCATTGTCTCAACTTTTTTAATTCATTTTGTACAAATAATGTATTATTTCAATAAGTAAAAACCAACAGAAAGGTTGCCCAAACAGAGCGTGCAAGGAAGAGTGATCAGAGTGTTAGGAGAATAAGAAAGGAGAAGGAGTTCACAGTAGTAATCATAACAGTTTCACATTACTTATCAATCAATAACGGTATTATAATTCTTGCCGTATTGAGTACCTGGCCAAATACAAAATTACTTTAAATAAGCATTATAATAAAAAATAAATTGACAGGGACATTCATGCCCACAATATGCACTATGTAAGGTTGAAAATGGTCCAAGGTAAGGGTGATAGCGACGACGTTTCAACTCGACTTAAGGCCAACCGGTCATATGAACCTGGGGCATGCGAGTCTTCATCAGGACAAGATAAAAGCAGGGCAACCCAAGGGTTATCGATGACCCTGTAAAAAGATAGAGGGGATATTACCCAATTGTAGTGGCAATGGTGATTAATTCAAAAGGCCCATGAAGGGAGGGGGCATATGCTTACCCTACGGTGGAGAAACAACGAGGTGAGTATCCTCGATCAGCAGTGTCTACTTGGTCTCCTGTAAAACAAATTTATATAATACATCTAGACTTGATCAATTCCAGTTATTTAGTCATCGATCTAGGCTCATGAAGGAATAGAAATGTACCTTAATGATAAACGACTCAATCGTCAAGTCTAAGGGGTGGGCACAATATTTCATGTATGTGCCAATGTCATGGTTGTACCTAAAGAATGAATAAATGGCAACATCAATCCACTGACCTGGCTCAGTATCAATCAAGGAAGTTGGAAATTAATTCACGGCTGTTACCTTAATCGAATTCACTATCCCTTTGGGTACATCCAGAGACGCTCCTGTCAACAAAGTCCAGGCAGCTGTTTGAATGAAATAGGAGGAAAAATAAATCACTCCATTTAAACTAAAAAAATCGGCCGAGGCGCGATGTAAATATAGTTACTCTGCTCGTTCAGCTTGTCAGAGCACACCGTAACTACACTGAAAAGGCAAGAAAATTACCGTTTGGCCGCTTGTTCTGCACGAGTAAAGAGCCAAGCCTTAGTTCTGCAAGGACGCTGCTACGTGGGACGTATATCCGCGTCAAAGTTATTCGGTTTTGCCCTGCGGGGATAGTCATAGAAAGGGGACTATCCTTCATTTGCAGAAAGGATACGCCAATGTGCGTCACTACCCGGGCCAAATATTTCAAAATCCAAGGGGATCTTTCAAAGGATTATGATTAACAAATTAACAATATATAGCAAAGGGCAAATTTCTTATTGTCTTATTCCTCGGCAAAATAGCGAAAAGGGACTATCCTTTTGGTTTACAGAAAAAGGGGGAGAGACACCACCTATGTACGTTTAGAATTGGTCAATGAATTATCCATAATTTAGTCGTAAATATTACCGGTAACCACCACCAACATTCTTTTTGGAGGGGGAGGTGGCCCGATAATAGTCATATAATAATAGCCCAATGGTGATATTACCTGATATGAATGGGCAGTGTCAAGGTACAATGTGGAAATATCAGACAAAATATTGTGTTCCATTAACAAGACTTTTAGTTGCAATTTCTCTGATGACAGAATCTTATTAACCACAATATTACAGCGTTACCTTCTGATATAATTATGTACAGTCTGAAGGTTGAATCAAAGGGAATAGGACAAGGTCAGTTTTTATCTAATAAGTATAGTCACATATTCATACATAAGTACCAACGAGGAGTAAACAATATTATTTCATATATCATATACACAAGGACATATTGCACGTTATTGCCGGTGATCATACAGTGATCTCACTTTAGCAAAGCTTACGTATCTTCTCATATCCTTAACAGTGACACTTGTGTATTTATCTCCTCCAGTTCATTCAGGCCCTTATTGACTGTGTCTAAAGAGTATATCCATTTACACTCTCTTCTATTTAAAGTATTATGCAGGTCACCACCACGTGGGTTTGCTGTTACTTTTTCGATGACCCACCACTTCAAACTGTTCTCTGAGTGTTCGAATTTACTGAAGTGGTCCACTAAAGGAGCTCCTTGGACTCTACAGCGTATCCGACTCATATGCTGTAGAATCCGACACTTCACTTTTTGTGTGGTCTGGCCCACTACATGAAACCACACGGACACATAATGGCATAAATTAACCATGAGGTATTACAGTTAGTGTGATCCGTGAGCTTATATATCTGATTGTTATGGCTGAACGTAGTTCCCTCTACAGTGAGCGGGCAGGCTTTACAAGACCAACATTTCTTATGCCCCGTCACTGCTGGCATTCCCCACAGTGTGGATTGCCTTGAAGATTGTTGTGTAGGCAGCAATGATTTTACCAAATGTTCGCGGATGTCTCTGCCCTTTCGGAATGCATGCAGTGGCGGAGGGATGCCCCCTAGTTCATTGCTGATTAGATGCCAATGCCGGTTGACGCATTTTTTGATGGCATTGCTTTTTGTATTAAACGTCGTTACGCATACTAATCTTTCTTCTTTCGATTTTAAGTTCACATTCAGTAAGTGCTCACGGTGGTTATGCCAGGCCCGTTTACGGGCTTTCTTAAGTAATCGCATTGGGTAGCCTCGTTCACTTAATCTTGCCAATAAAAGTGCGGATTCATCAAGGTAATCTTCCTTCTTGAAACAATTCCGACGCACCCTCAGGAACTGTCCAAAGGGCAAATTGTCCCTGAGGTTGCGTGGATGATGGCTCGTGTATCTAAGAAGGGTGTTTCTTTCACTGCTCTTTCTGTACAGAGTGGTGTATAGGCTTCCTTCTTCTGTTTTAATTTGTACATCTAGAAAATTGATGGACATCGCATCTGATTCTAGAGTGAATTGGATGTCTTTTGAGCAAATATTCACCCAGCCATGGAAGTTCGTTAGTTCTGACTGTTTGCCCTCCCAAATAAGGAGGACGTCGTCAATATACCTTACCCATAATAAAATATTATTCCGATAAGGATTATATTGATTCAGAATGTATTTGTTCTCATATTCGATCATATAGATAATGGCTAGATTGGGGGCAAAGCTTGCCCCCATCGCCACACCTTTAGTTTGAATATTATATTTGTCCTGAAATATAAAGAAATTCTTAGTCATTGCAATTGTTAATAATTGAATGATAAAGTCTGTAGGGACTCTGTGTGGTGCAATTCTCATGTTCAATACCCTTTCCATACAGATTAGAGCCGCTTGTTGGGGGATATTGGTGTATAAAGCTGCAATGTCCATTGCAGCTAATATACACTTGTTGCAATCGTATTGAAATCCTTCCACCAATTGGATGGTATGCATGGTGTCCCTAACATATGTGGGAGTGGCGGTAGCGATGGGTTTTAAAAACACGTCCACATATTTACACAAAGGTTCCAACAGTGAACCACAGCCCGAGATTATTGGTCTTCCAGGGGGGGTCTTCTAATCTTTTGTGCACCTTGGGGAGGGTATATATTGTTGGCATTCTTGGGTTCTTGTTATTTAAGAAATCATATTCTTGTTTGGTGATAACCCCCTGCTCCAAGGCTCCTTGGGTCAATTTTTGGATCGAGTCACTGATGGCTTTTGTGGGATATTTTTTCAAAGGTATATTGTGGAAAAGTAAATTTTGCCATGTTCTGTGTCCCTACGCCTCATCCATCATGTGTTATGTGTGCATGATCAATATGCATATGTTATTCCCCATTTCTGATTAAAGACGCAATTACAGTTGTGTCCACCTCTAATATGTTAGTTTCCAGTCCTCGTGAATACTACGAATATCAGGCCTATGTAAGTAATGTTGCCACGTTTCTCAGTGTGCACGTTATTCAATTATAAAGTCCCCGTTTCCAGGCCTCAAAAGGGCCCGGACCACAGATTCAGCTCCTGTCTCCTGAAAGCCTCGCTGAGGAGCGATACAGCCCCCACCTGTATCCTCGACCCTTCACTTACTTCCTGCCTTGCAGTGCCCGGTGCACCCCGGCTCTGCCTCTGAGTCTGCCAAAAGTATGTTATAGTTCCAGCTATCAGTTCAGTCCTCCTCCTCTGCATTCCTAAGCTACTGAACTGCATCAATAGTTTCCGTCATTTGTCTAGCCTTCTCGTCTCCACGTTAGAGAAATACTGTATTTAATGGTCATTTAATATTTTTCACGCACTACATGTAGAATAATGCATGGTCCAGTCTTAGAATCAGGTTAGCTTCTCCCCTCATGACTTCTAGTTTATATCAACATGTTCCCTAAACATTAGATACCAGATAGGGTTTAGGTACATGTCGCTCCGACCCTCCAGACTCTAGTCTCTGCTCCTAGCACAGAGTTCGTAGCCCCCAGCTTCTCCTAGTAACACGTCATTGCCAGTTTTCGCGCACCATTAGGTTAGAGGTCCCGGCTCCTTAGGTAGCCCCCTCCAATGTTTCCGCCCATTCATGACATATTCTGTTACGTTTTGCATCACATGTCTAAGTAAAACTCCCAGTTACACCTCTTATTACTGTTATCTCTCGCGACTGCTACGCGTCACGCCTCCTACTCCACCTACTGTTACGCCTACTGTAATGTAATGCTATGTGTTTGCGCTATGTATATAAGTCAATGTTTTGTTATTAAATGTTAGCGCGCTCATCCCAGACCAAGCCCCGGCAGCTGCTGGGCCCCAGTTGTCCTGCTGGGCCTTATTGTCCTATTCCCATGCAGGTTGTCCTGATCCTGTCCTTATGCTGTAATAAACCTGCAGAAACTCCTACTACCTCGAATCTTGACTCTTACTTATTGAGCTATCTGTTATGCTATAAGTCTAGTCAAAAATAGGGTATTATTTATTTATTTACCACATAATGGCGCCCGAATAGGGACTTGCCCTTTCCCCACGCGTCGGTGAAGCCACGCCGACCCCCTGACCCTCTGCAGTCGTGACGGAACCATACTGGCCAAGTGCAGATATTTCTGCTTCAAGTATCCCTCAGGCCCACGGAGGAGACGGAGGAGGCGGTCCAGCATCCGAACGAGACGGTGGAGGAACGCGGCGAGTCCCGACCAGAGCCCAAGCCGAGAGTCCAAGGTCCGAGGTATCCGGAGGCCCACCCGTAACTAAAGCCCGAAGTCCGAAGTTCGTCGTCGTCGTCCAGTCCAGTCCGAGGCCTTCCGTTCCGTGCTGCCCGGTGAGTACCATTGCTGGGGTAGTGTCTAGACAGGGTCAGTCTAAATTGACTCCTGGTCCGTGGGTTGGTGGTACCCAAGCCCACAAACGAAGTGTTCACCTAGGTGGATACGGGTCTTGATGCGTTCCTTTATGGGACCGGTATGTTCCGTACTGTTATAGCAGTGCATCCAGTAACTCTAGTCTGTTCCGTTCTCGAGAATTCTGTTCTGTTTCTGTTTTCAGTATTTTCAGGTAGTATTCAGGTAGTATTCTGTTCGAACTGTTATTTATAATGTTGTTTAATGTATTTCCAATGTCGTGGTATGCCTGAATTGTTTTCCCAATTGTTACTGTTTTTCGTGTATTGTATTTTGTTCCGATTCAAGTTTAGAATGCCGCTCTTTTCCAAGTTACGTCAGTTAAAAACTAGAAAGGGTCTGCTGGAAGCAGCAGTTCCTGTTCCGCCTAGGGACAGTCCAGGTCACTTTATGTATCAGAAACATGGCATAAGCGCCATATTGTATCTAGATTTATGGGTAGAGTATACCAAACAGTTAGAAGAAAAGTATAGATGGCCCGTATCGGGTACATGGGATGCCGAATGTATCATGCGAGTAGAAGAAGCATTATGGAAAAAGAAAGCCAGACAGTCACAGAAAGATGCCATCGAGTTATGGCGTAAGGAAGCGCATAGAAGAACGGAAAAGGAAGTCAGAAAGTCAGAGTTAAGTAGAGAATCCCAAGAACGAGCCCAAGAAAGAGAATTAATCGAGATAGGTGAACAAGTCAAAGTCGAACAGTCAGACAGACAGAGGCATGCCCTTATTAAGGGTATGTATCCTCTCCTTGCCGAAGGCTTGCCAAAAGCGACCCCAGAGGCACCCAGTAATTTCCCGCCACCATTAGTTCCGACCAAGCTACGTCACCAACCGACCGCAGCTGATATTTTTATTTCGTCCTATTTGGACGACACAGTTCCAGAATATGCAAATCCAGTTCGCGCTCCACCTGTCCCTGTAAATCAGGCACTTCCCGTTCCTCCAGACACCGGAGTACCTGTTACGGTACCCCCGGGTCAGCCTGTCATACAAGTTCAGCCCACGTTACAATTACCGACCCTGCAAGCACGAAGAATGTCAGTCGACGATTCCAGTCTAGGGGCCGCAGGAGGAGGTCCTCCTCAAACCCCGCCGCCTCACAAGCGTTTATCAGCACTCGAATTACATGCTCAAGCATCACAGCGTACTCCAAAAAGTAATAAGTCAGTTACAGAAATCAGACAAGCCCTTGCCGAATGCGTCTATGACACAGTTCCAGGCGAGTATAATATGGTTTTATATTCCGTACGCGTAAGAAGGGTGACCGAGTATCTAGTCACCTTACCAAATATGAAAGAAGATCTAGACAGAATATATCGTTTCATCCGTACAGGGGATGATCCAGAAAGTATTGGCGAGATTATGTCTCAAAGGAAAGCCGAGATTCAGCTCATGATATTAAAGTTCCTGATCAATTGTCTAATAAGAGAACAAGATTACCCGTCTAAAGATCCCGCCGAAATGAGAATCCTAACAAGGTGGAGTGATAATATAGCCGAGGGTAAGCACAAGACCATTAGTGCCATGGAAAGTATGTACAAGAAAATTCGTAAAGAAATAATAAGGTTACACGAACAGCGTAAAGCAGCACAAGTAAGCGAGAAAGAAAGTGTCTCTGATCCTGAAGAGGAAGACGAGAATCCCGCCAGAATAGCGTATGTAGGAAAATCCAGATTTCCAGATCGCCATTTACGTCTAGAACCCAAGCCTATTTTTCATCATCCAGCACCCGAACGAGGCTCTCTAGAACAAGTATTTCAAGCTACCGATCACATTCTGAAATCACGAGTCGGATATAGCGAATTAAGTACCATGCACGAACAAGAACTAGCCCGATCAGCAGTCCGATGGATTACTGATTCTACCACTTTTCCAGACGAAATAGTGGCACCAATGTTTCTGAAACTGCCCCCAGCCGAGCAACGACTGGTGGGTATGTATATGATCCAGCACCTCATTACCCTGTATGAGGGTCAACATTCTGATCCAGGCCCGTTACATGATATCCTGAACGAGTTACTCCAGTACAGATGGAGAGGTCTAGGTACCGATTTAATTAGTGTCATTCTAGAACAGCGCCACAAGTATAGAACGTTCCTGAACCCGCATTTTGTTCATGTCTCACCCCCAGAAAGTAAACCATTCTACATAGACAGACAGAATCCGCTACGAGAAGTCCACCCAGTCCAAGGGGCGGGTGGCGTAATGCAACGAGTGTTTGTATACACTCCGATATCAAAGATGGAACTTCTTGAAATGAAGAAATTAATTCCCTGTCATGACAAAGATCCAGCAGGGTTCCATCGAGAATTAAAAGACATGCTCCGTATGGGAGAATATACTTACCCAGATATCATTAAAATGTTAAAGGTCCTGTTACCCGCAGGGGTGTATGAAAAGTTAAAGGAAAAAGAATGGGAGGTGGGAGAGAAAAAGATCGATTGGGCAGCTCTAGAAGCTGAAGACAAGGCACGAGTACCAGGTACCGGTCTTGGAGATAAATGTAAAGAATTACCAGAATTATTGATTCAAGTTTTACCCAGATTATTGACAACTAGGAAAGAAGACTGGGATGCAATCTCAGCCTGTAAACAGAAACAAGAAGAGGATATTAGTGATTTTTATTCTAGATTTGAGAAATGTTTCAGTATTAACAGTGGTCTCAAGACAAGTAGTGAGTCATACCCTCATCTTTTCGTTACCAAATTAGTCGAGAATTCAAGTCCACAGATTAAAAACCGAGTTTTGAAAGTCGAAAGCACCTGGCAAGCAAATACTCCGTCCCAGATGCTCCAGATGCTCCAGTATCACCAGAATAGAATTAGAGAAGAGCAAGAACACGAAAGAAAACGTATGAAAGACACGAAAATGAAAGTGCTAGTTGCACAGTCTATTCCTCAAGACAGTCAGAAGAGAGGTCCGAATCAAGCCAGTCACCCTGCGGCTCCCGTTAAAGGGAACTGCAATTATTGTAAACAGCCAGGTCATTTTATAAACGAGTGTGCAGTTCTGAAACACAACATAGCTACTGGTAAGACTAAAGAAAGACCACGTCCGCCGAGACAAGAACAAGTTTCACAGACTCCTCAGTCACAGAATGCACTACAGACAGTTACAGTACCGCAGCCTATTGCTGCAACACAGCACGTTACATCGCAGATGTACCAGTATGCACAGTCCGAGTATCCAGAGTACCAGTCATATTCATGAAACAGCCTAGAGAGGGAGGTAGGCTTGCCTCTCATCGAGATACCTGTAGACCAAGAAGGTCCCTATGTTCATAGTCAAGTATTAGGGAAAGACAGAAAGTTTTTGATCGATACAGGGGCAAGTAGGACCACAATTAGTCATGCCGAAGTTCCAGGGGCTCCGCTCTCAGGCTCAAGAAATGTTTCCCTTGGATTTTCAGGAAAACCCATAGTTAATGAAATATCTAAGCCAGTTACTCTAGAAGTAGGTCCATTGTCCCGTACTACTGATCTGTTACTTACTAAGTCATGTCCAGAAAATCTATTAGGCATTAAGACATTGAAAGAATTAGGTGCAGTTATTTGCTGTTCCCCAGAGGGAATACGTCTATTCCTACGTGACTTTAAGGGTCACTATGTATTACGAGATTTTGATTCAAGATTGTCTAATGTTCCGCAGCATTTATGGGCGCAAGGTCCAACTGATGTGGGTTACATGCAAATCACACCCTATCGTGTGACTCTCAAACCAGGTGTAGTGTTACCACGAATCAGGCAGTACAGATTGCCACCTGAGGCTGTAGCAGCCTTATCCAAAATTATTGACGAGCTCATGGCTCAAGGAGTAGTTGTAGAAACTGACTCCAATGTATGTAATTCTCCGATCATTCCAGTCATGAAACGTACTGATCCAAATGCACCCCCAGTATATCGATTAGTGATTGATTTACGAGAGCTTAATAAATGTATTATTCCTCAGTACCCAGTTGTCCCAGACATTTCTTCCCTGTTAACAGCCATTGATTCCGAAGCCATGTTTTTCACTGTTATTGACCTCAAGAATGCATTTTTTAGTGTTCCAATTCATCCAGACAGCCAGTTTCTTTTCGGATTTTGTTTAAATGGAAGGAGCTATATGTTTACACGCGCTCCTCAAGGTTTCACAGAAAGCCCTAGTATTTACAGTCAAGCACTCAAGAGACAACTAGACAACATTCACATGCCAACTGACACTGCCCTGCTCCAGTATGTCGATGATCTACTGATCACAGCCCGTTCTGAACGTGACTGCGAGCGAGCATCACTTACAGTTCTGTATTTTCTAGCCGAGATGGGGCACAAGGTGTCACCTTCGAAGCTTCAATTCTGTGTCCAGCAAGTGGTATACTTAGGACACTTGCTGTCCAAGAGGGGTAGGCAGTTGACACCCGACCGTATCCAGTTAATAGCGAGTCTTCCCCAGCCCAGAACCCAGAAGGAGGTACGTGCTTTTATCGGCCTTACTTCTTATTGTAGACAATGGATTCCCCAGTATGCATTCCTAGCCAAGCCACTGATACAGTTAACGACACAGGAGGCAGCCGTATCGACTGTCCTCCCTTGGACATCTGACCATACACTTAGTTTCAACGAGTTAAAGAAAGCCCTATGTCAAGCTCCAGTTCTAGCTACACCGAACTACAGTAAGCCTTTTACACTTTTCGTTACTGAACGCGAAGGTACAGCATTATCTGTTCTCACACAAGATCAAGCAGGTCAATACAAGCCCTGTGCTTATTTTTCGAGCACATTAGATCCAGTCGCCCAGGCGTTGCCTGCGTGCCTCAAGTCAGTTGCAGCCACAGCACTAGCTATCAGACAAAGTGATTCTATAGTTTTAGGACATTCCCTGACAGTACAAGTCCCACATTCAGTAGAAGTTCTTTTAAACCGAACACAAACTCAGCACTTGACAATTGCACGTTTAACAGGTTATGAATTGACACTGTTCCAGCCACACATAGAAATTAGACGCTGCAACGTCCTGAATCCTGCTACACTGTTACCATCAGTTAGTTCAAATCCAGACACACATGATTGTGTGGAAGTAGTTAACATTACGACAAAGCCAAGACAAGACCTGACAGACATTCCGTTACCAGATCCTGACCTGACACTTTATGTGGATGGTTCATGTATGAGAACTAGTACAGGAGAACTAGTCGCCGCGTATGCAGTGACTACTGACACTGAAGTTATTGAAACACACCGTATTGATACCCTGTCCGCTCAAGCAGCAGAGCTAGTCGCTCTGACACAAGCCTGTATACATGCCAAGAACCTGAAAGTTAATGTTTACACAGATTCACGTTACGCATTCGGAGTTGTACACGACTTCGGAGTGCTCTGGCAGGAGAGAGGTTTTATGACTTCTCATGGAACCAAGATTCAGCATGGTCTCCTTATTCAAGCCCTGTTAGATGCCATACATTTACCGACATCTATTGCTATCATGAAGTGCAAAGCACATACGAAAGTTACTGACATTATTTCCCAAGGTAATGATTTAGCAGACCGCACAGCCAAGCTTACAGCACAGACTCCAGACATTCCAGTTAATCAGACACATATTCCAGATCTGATTATATGCATGACAGTTAAGGACCCTACTCAAGATGTCATAGATATCCAGTTACATGCTACTCCCGATGAAATCAAGAAATGGTCTGTACAAGGAGGGGTCCAGACAGATCAGGGATGGGTAACGAAGGGTAGAGCCACATGGTTTCTCCCCGATTCTATGGTTCAAGTCATTATCAATACCGCACATAGTCCAGCACATTTAGGAGAAAAAGCTATGTTAGACAGTATCCAGAACATTTGGTTCAACAAGCATTTACGAGCTGCAGCCAAGCAGAAAGTCCGTACCTGTATGATATGTTGTCAGTTTAATCCAGGTAAAAGTGTCCCGGTGGAACAAGGTGGTTTCCAGCCCCCTGACCACCCTTTTGAGGTCCTCCAGATGGATTATATTCAAATGGAGCGATGTCGAGGTTTCAAGTATGTCCTTGTAGTTGTATGCGCCTTGTCCAGATGGACAGAAGCATATCCAGTCCCAGATTATACAGCCGCGACCACTGCCAAGCAGTTGGTTCGTGAATTCTTCCCTAGATATGGACTCCCTAGAGTCGTATATTCTGATAACGGCCAGCCATTCTCATCTGAACTCATGAAACACGTTTCCCTTTTGTTAGGGTACCAGTGGAAGTTCCATTGTGTACGCCATCCAGAAGCAGCTGGACTAGTCGAAAGACATAATCAGACTCTGAAAATCCGTATAGCAAAAGTTTGTAAAGACAAGGGTGTGGACTGGTTAGTAGCTTTGCCAGTCGCTCTGTTTTACATGCGTATGGTCGCACATTCCAGATCAGGTCTGTCCCCGTATGAGGTCGTTTTCGGCCGCCCCCCTAACATGTGGGGTACTCCTAGACCCCGAAGTATTACCGATGTTTCATGTAATATGCTGACAGATTACCTAGCTTCCTTGATGTCTGCCCTCAACTCATGTCGTTCACAGGTTGCCGCCGCATTTCCAGACAATACCGAGGTGGCACCGCACGAGATCGTTCCAGGCTCCCTAGTGATGATCAGAAATTTCGACAGATCAAGTCCGCTGGAACCACGTTGGAAGGAGCCACGCCAGGTCCTCTTGACCACCCGAACTGCCGTCAAGTTGGAAGGCAGGAAGGGGTGGGTCCACCTTTCTCATGTAAAACTTTTTAAAGGACCGAAACCAGTCTTCAAAAACATTTCCAAGAACATTTCCCAGGATTCGAAGGATTGCCAGAACATTGTTTTAAAGGACTGTCCCGCACAAGACATTATTACAACCCCTCCCTTGTTAGAGAAAACTCCGCAACAGGAGTATAAGTTAAAGCTCAGGTCTAATAAGTCAGCCAGTTTGATTGTATAAGTCCTCCCCTAGGTGAAACGGTTAGACTGTTTCTGACATGTATAAAATAGACCCCCATAGTGAGAGAGTCAGTCAAAGCTCAATCAAATGTATCGTTTTTCTGAGTTTCGTATTATTTCTCAGCCTAATGGTTTCTTGCACCAGCTATGCTTTCTATCTGTGTTTCTCAGTTCCTCATGTAAATATGTCTGCTCATGCTACAGTAGAGCACACGTTTAGTGATCTGCCTCCTCACGAATATGCATACCGCCTCGCCATGCGTAATAACACATTTATCCGTATGTTACATTATTCACACCAGACCAGCAATGCCACAAATTGTTGGGTGTGTGGTCGACTCCCCCCTTTCCAGACACCGAAGGGAGTTCTGCCACTCTTTCCTTATCCATTCTCACACAATGGTTCGTGTGGAGCATGGTCCACGTTAACGTCATCCTCAACAGATATGTCTTTTCTTAACAGTACATGTTTCCCAGACAAGCAAGGTTTCCCCCACAGAACAGGTTTAGATTTAGAAAATGAAGTATATAATTTAGGAAATTATTCGTCGAATTTCATGGTTCTGAATGTTCAGTCTGATACTACTCCAGACTCACCCGCTATTTCAGTACTACCAGTCAAAGGCGAATTATGTGTCCGTAGTTATGGTTCTGTACATATAGGTCATAGTGAATGTACTACTGTTATCAAGTATAGTGACAGTAGGAAATCTATTTTTAAAGCTTCACGTCATTCTTATTTTGTTTGTGGTCAAACTGCATATGTCCGTCTGCCCCTCGATTGGGAGGGAACCTGTTACATTGCTTTCCTACTGCCACCTGTTTTTCTAGCCCCACCTGACTATCATAGGAATTCTTTCTTAGTACACACCAGACACAAGAGAAATCTCCCGATTGTCGATTATACTGAAACCGCTGCAGAGCAATTCATTGATATAGATAAAGGTGTTTTCCCTTATTTAGGCACAGTTGTAAATAGTAAGCTTATTCGTAGGTTAACAAGAACCCTTGAAGCAGTAGTAGATGAGACTGCCTCCGCTCTAGGTAACTTAACTGAAGAGCAATCCTTTATGAGAATTGTCGTTTTACAGAATCGTCTCGTCCTTGACGTCATACTGGCCGATAGGGGCGGGGCCTGTAGAATTCTCGGATCCAGTTGTTGCATTTTCATTCCAAATAACGCGCCGTCTGTTTATTCAGCTATAACCAGACTCCATAAAATTGCCCATCTGTTACACCAAGATCCAGGCACCTGGACATGGTCCGGTTGGTTCTGGAATGTAATTTCCGCATGGGGATGGAAAGTCCTGTCCTTTCTAGGTATTGCAGTAGCGATCATATTTAGCTGCTGCCTCTGTATACAATGTGGCCCTGCGATTTGCAGCATGTGTGCTACCTCTTGTATTCCCCGTCCCAAGCCCTGTTCTAAATCCCGTTCCAAGACAATTCGAGACGAGCAAATGGTACTGTATGAAATGATAGACGGTATCATGAATATTGATGTTTCCTGATGGAAACGTAGTGACAAGGAGGGAATGTGGAAAAGTAAATTTTGCCATGTTCTGTGTCCCTACGCCTCATCCATCATGTGTTATGTGTGCATGATCAATATGCATATGTTATTCCCCATTTCTGATTAAAGACGCAATTACAGTTGTGTCCACCTCTAATATGTTAGTTTCCAGTCCTCGTGAATACTACGAATATCAGGCCTATGTAAGTAATGTTGCCACGTTTCTCAGTGTGCACGTTATTCAATTATAAAGTCCCCGTTTCCAGGCCTCAAAAGGGCCCGGACCACAGATTCAGCTCCTGTCTCCTGAAAGCCTCGCTGAGGAGCGATACAGCCCCCACCTGTATCCTCGACCCTTCACTTACTTCCTGCCTTGCAGTGCCCGGTGCACCCCGGCTCTGCCTCTGAGTCTGCCAAAAGTATGTTATAGTTCCAGCTATCAGTTCAGTCCTCCTCCTCTGCATTCCTAAGCTACTGAACTGCATCAATAGTTTCCGTCATTTGTCTAGCCTTCTCGTCTCCACGTTAGAGAAATACTGTATTTAATGGTCATTTAATATTTTTCACGCACTACATGTAGAATAATGCATGGTCCAGTCTTAGAATCAGGTTAGCTTCTCCCCTCATGACTTCTAGTTTATATCAACATGTTCCCTAAACATTAGATACCAGATAGGGTTTAGGTACATGTCGCTCCGACCCTCCAGACTCTAGTCTCTGCTCCTAGCACAGAGTTCGTAGCCCCCAGCTTCTCCTAGTAACACGTCATTGCCAGTTTTCGCGCACCATTAGGTTAGAGGTCCCGGCTCCTTAGGTAGCCCCCTCCAATGTTTCCGCCCATTCATGACATATTCTGTTACGTTTTGCATCACATGTCTAAGTAAAACTCCCAGTTACACCTCTTATTACTGTTATCTCTCGCGACTGCTACGCGTCACGCCTCCTACTCCACCTACTGTTACGCCTACTGTAATGTAATGCTATGTGTTTGCGCTATGTATATAAGTCAATGTTTTGTTATTAAATGTTAGCGCGCTCATCCCAGACCAAGCCCCGGCAGCTGCTGGGCCCCAGTTGTCCTGCTGGGCCTTATTGTCCTATTCCCATGCAGGTTGTCCTGATCCTGTCCTTATGCTGTAATAAACCTGCAGAAACTCCTACTACCTCGAATCTTGACTCTTATTTATTGAGCTATCTGTTATGCTATAAGTCTAGTCAAAAATAGGGTATTATTTATTTATTTACCACAATATAATTCCCCTGCACTGCCAATTGTGAAAGGATTTCAAGTTGATATTTCTCCCGGCTTTGGACTACAATAGCCCGCCTTTGTCGGCGGGCTTTATAACAATGTTACTGTTGTTCTTCAGAGAATGTAATGCAGTCCTTTCTTGCCGGCTTATATTGTAGGGAACATATTGTCGTGCAGCTAATGTTTCATCAACATCTCTTAAAACCACTTGCTCATAAGCCATTATTTTATGGTCTAGCGAGTGAGTAGGGGGATTGAAATTTGACGGAGGTCGTAGTCCACTTCCCGAGAAAACTGGATTGTATGGAATTTTCAAAAAATAGTGTTTAAGACGGACTTTTCAAAAAAATTGTTGCAACTCAATTTTCAAGTTGAAATCATTAGGCATTGAAGTGGGCACAAAGGACAGTCCCTTTGACAGGACGTCCTGTTCTATAGGGGTCAATTGATAATCTGATATATTGATTATAGAGTTTTCTGGTTTATGGGTCACCATTTGTAATGTTGGTGCCTCGTTTTGATTTCTCCGTGGGAGTCCTGTTGGAAGTGCGTTTGTTTCCTCCCACGTCCTGTACCTCTGTTCCACACTGGAGTTCTCGAACCCCTGGGTCTCCCCCAGGGACGACCTCTCGCAGGTGGACCCCACCATTGGTCCTCGTCTTAAAAAGGTTGTTGTTCTGGGTAGTTCTGAACGGAATTGTTGGTAGATGACCCAGTACTAGTACTGGGGCGTTCTGAATCACTGTCCGAACTGCTCCCAAAGGAGGATCCAGAGAAAGTGTTGTATCTCTTATATCCCCCTCTGCCTCTGCTAGACAAACCACCTCGTTGATCCCTAACAAAGTAACCCTCTTGTAGGTAGGGATATGTGTTTTTTTTGTCATACACTTTGATGTCTTTGGCCACTTTCTCCAATTTCGTCCCTTGTGTGTAAATGTCAAATTCCCTTATGGTCTTCTCCAGCCTCTCCAAGGCCTCCTTTGCATTTACAAGGGCCTTGACATTGATAATTTCCTTTCTTAAATCCGCTATTTCTTTTGTGAGTCTTTCGACCTCCTCTACTGCAGTCTCAATGCCCAACACCATCCAGTGTCTTGAACAGGTGTTGGACACGAAACTGAAGTTTTCCTTAAACTTCGGATTTTCAAGGAAAATGGCCGGTTCGTTGCGTACCTGAAGACCAATTGGAATCACGTTCGAACTGAGATATTTTGCTAAAGTGTGGCCATGGAGCCTAGTTCTAATTAGCTTTTTCTCAAGTCTCTCTAACTTCGAGATTTTACCATTCAATGATAGATCATTGGTCACAGTACTACCATCTATGAAGGTCCCCCCTCCCTCTTCTTCCAGGAGTTTGTCTATATAGTCCTCACTATATGTAAGGGTCTCTTTTTCAGACATAGTCTAGTGTCTGCAAATGTTATACCATTTAGAACAAACAATAATAACAAACTACATAAATTTAACAAATACAACCCTCGCAGTCATGCTGCACAAAGGTAACCATTAAATAAAATAGGGTAGCCCACAAGGTATGGACCTGGGTATATTACGATATAAATAAACAGTGGTCCTAGACCTATTGATCACATAAGTTGACTCAATCAATCTTAATTTCTTAATTTTTGACAATCCAGAGCACTTCAACTGAATCTGCTCCAATTACATTAATAATCTTAGTGAAAAGGAGATAACAAGCCACTACAACCAAAGGCAGAGATACAATGTGTTTAATTCATTGTCTCAACTTTTTAAATTCATTTTGTACAAATAATGTATTATTTCAATAAGTAAAAACCAACAGAGAGGTTGCCCAAACAGAGCGTGCAAGGAAGAGTGATCAGAGTGTTAGGTGAATAAGAAAGGAGAAGGAGTTCACAGTAGTAATCATAACAGTTTCACATTACTTATCAATCAAGAACGGTATTATAATTCTTGCCGTATTGAGTACCTGGACAAATACAAAATTACTTTAAATAACCATTATAATCAAAACAATTTTGACAGGGACATTCATGCCCACAATATGCACTATGTAAGGTTGAAAATGGTCCAAGGTAAGGGTGATAGCGTCGACGTTTCGACTCGACTTAAGGCCAACCGGTCCTTTGAACCTGGGGCATGCGAGTCTTCATCAGGACAAGATAAAAGCAGGGCAACCCAAGGGTTATCGATGACCCTCTAAAAAGATAGAGGGGATATTACCCAATTGTAGTGGCAATGGTGATTAATTAAAAAGGCCCATGAAGGGAGGGGGCATATGCTTACCCTATGGTGGAGAAACAACGAGGTGAGTATCCTCGATCGGGACTGGTGGAAAACAGGCCAGGAAAGGTCTTCATCAAAGCCCATAACTGGGTCTTTTGTATCAGTAATACCCCTCCCCAGTGGGAACGGTTTGGACTATGGAGTCTTGGACAGACAGGAGGGGTATTTCTAACCGTTTGTTGGTACAGGCAAGGTAGGCAAGAATTCTCGCCAATAGGGAAGGCTGTGATTCCTCCCATTTTTTAAAGAGGTTCACGTGGTAGATCTGCTTACCCCCAACGCGGTAGGGCAGTAATACACTATAGGTGACTGGGGTCACTCTTTTCTCTACCACATATGGCCCGTGCCACTTCATCAGCAACTTATCTTCAGTGGAAGGGAGTAAAAGAACGACCTTCTCACCCGGTTGGAATTCTCTTAGGTGGCTGTTCTAGTCGCAATATCTTTTCTGTGTCCCTTGTGCCTCTTTCATGTTGTCGTGTACCATGCCCCACAGTTGTGTTAAGGAGGATTTAAGGTCATAGGCATATTTCAATAGGGGTTTTCCCTCCTCGTCTTCTTCCTCCCACTGTTCGGCCGCCATGTCCAGTAGGGTTTTAGGCTTTCGCCCAAACAGCAGCTCGTAAGGGGACTACAAAGTGGACCTCTGTTCGTGCGTCCGTAGGGCAAAGAGAACCAGGGGCAGCTTCTGGTCCCAGTGCCTCCCAGTTTCTGAGATGACCTTGTGGAGCAGGTTTTTAATCGTTTTGTTGTAACGCTCCACAAGGCCATCTGTGTGTGGATGATAAACCGAGGTCCTGATCCTGTCTATCCCCAGTATCGTACATATCTGCACCATCAGACAGGACATAAAAGAGGTCCCCTGGTCTGTTAGGCTGCCGGACGGAAATCCTACTCTTGAAAACAGAGTTACCATGGCTTGTGCTACAGCAGGAGTAGTCATGCTTGATAAAGGAAAGGCCTCAGGGTAACGACTGGCATAATCTACTATAACAAGGATGTAGCTATGTCCTCTGGCTGAGGGAGTCAGGGGGCCTACCAGGTCCATTCCAAGCCGCTTAAAGGGGATATCAATGATAGGTAATGGCTGTAGCGGGCCTTTGTGAAAACCCCGGGATTTGTGTATTGACAACATGCATAAACAGCACAAAGTTTCGCTACATCTCTGTGCACACCTGGCCAGTAAAATTTCTCCAGGAGATACTTTAGGGGGTTCTCCTTGCCGTAGTGTCCCCCCACTACTTTATTATGGGCCAACAGGAGTACATGTTCCCAAAAGGAGGTTGGTACAATTAGTTGTATTCTAGACTTTGGATCCCCCTTTACAGCTCTATTCAACAACCCCCTTTTTACCAAGCAAAAGGTCCTATCTGTTCCGGTGGTTGTTCATGGACCTGCTCCAAGGCGTGTGTGAGAGAACTGTCCTCCTGTTGGGCTGTACAGAAGCTACTGGAATTTGTTCCGTCAGTGTCTGAAAGGGAAAGAGGAAAAGCAGGACATGACAGCTGCGAGTAGGAAAAATCCCTTTTCTCCCGTTGTTTCTCCTGTCTACTTTTCTTAACCCTAATGTCTTTCTCTTCTAATTCAATCCCGCTAAAAGGGGCTTCTTGTAATCAGGTCCGGGCATTTCGTTTTGTTCCTTCCATGTATGTCTCGAATTTGGGGTGGTCAGTCCCTATAACGACTGCTTCTGGTAAGTAGGGTATTACACCTACCCTCCGTAGGTGGGGATCGTTGTCTACACCTCTAGCAAGACTTCAGCCACAGGGTACATTTTGGTGTCCCCATGTACACGTTACCCTCACTTGTTCTGTATCTCTAATCTGGGGAGGGGCAATCAATGACTCATCCACTACTGTGACGTGACACCCAGTGTCTAGTAGCGCTTGCTTTTTCTTACAGTTGAGAAACACCTCCTTCTTATACAGGTGAGGACCCTTCCTCGTTAAAAAAATCCTGCCCCGGGTATAACGCACCTCCATAGGTTCTACTGATGGGGTAGGTGGGGACATTGCCTGGCTATATGGCCCCATTCGGCACAGCTGAAACATTGTGGGCCCTGTCCACTAGCGCCTGATGGTGGGACGGGTGGTCTAAGGACTGGGCGGGTGGTATCTGGGGCTTGCTTTCTGGTCTAATGGAGGTTCTCAGGACGGATATGACTGGAACCGTGTTGGGGGAAGGAGGAACTGGGGCTGTGCGATACCAGCTCTAAAATCAGGAGCCCTGTGAAAGGCACAAGCGATCTCTACTGCTGATGTGGGAGTGAGATTCAGGTGTTGCTTTACCCACGAACGTGTACTAGGCGATAGGGCGTCCAAGAATTGTTCTAGATAGATATTTTCTACTACTTCCCTCTACTGTGGATACATATGGTGTTAGCCATTGGTTGCCAATGTCTCTTATCCGGTAGTATAAAGCCCGAGGATTGTCTCCAACTGACCATTTTTCCTTTCTAAACTTGTTCTTATAGTGTTCCTGATCAAACCCCAAACTTTTAACAATTGCTTTCTTCACATCTTCATATGCTGTAGTCCCAGCCGGATTGGCTGCTTGATAAGCAACTTGTAATTCACCTGAGAGAAGTGGGGCGATATATTGACCCCACCTCTCCTGGGGCCAAGCAGCTGTGGACGCCACCCACTCAAAATTCAAAAGGAAATAATCGGGATCATCCCCTTCCTGATATTTTTGGAGAACTGTTCCTGGGACATTCGGACGTACTCGGGTGTTTACTATGGCGTCAGTGAGCCGTAATATGGCTGTGTCCTGGACCTGCTGGTTAGTAGTGACTAGGCTGGCCTGATCTTTCAAGACCCCCTTGTAGGGCTTCCCTCTCTATCTGTGCTGCCTGTAACTGTTGTTCAAACACTATCTGCAAGTGTCTTTGTTCTTCGGCCAACTGTGCAATGATATCCTCCAAAGGCATAGGTTGTGTCATGGTTCGACACTTAGGGACAGGGGAGTGATTCCACTTCTGACACCTCTTTGTAAGCAGCACAATGGCCCGACAGGTGGAAGGGAACACAGGACACACACAGTAGAAGGTTTTTAAAGTCTTTCTTTTATTGTATGGCCATCGTTTAGGGGTACGTCGTTTTATCAGTCCCATAGACCCGATGGATTATAAAAAAAAAGAATGGACTGGGTCACACAAAATAAACACAATAACAAAAGAATAGCTGGGGATTGTCTTCTCCCTCTTGACCGTCTTTGGGGGCTCGTATTCGGTATATTCACGGGTCTTGCTTCCTTCTTCGCCCGGGTGCTCCAAAAGAAGGGGAAGGAAGAACAAATACCGGGATTAGCTCCAGGCCTCCTATTCTGGGTCTAAGTGCTACCACCACCAAACATTTTGCAGGGGAAGGAAACGGGAAATATCGGGTGAAGGTTTAGTGATGGGGAATTGCATCAAGGACCACATGTGTCCTTATTCCCCGTGCCACCCCACCATCCCCACCAGAACGATCCCTTCAACGCTACTTGCCTTGGGCCACGACCCGGGATCAGGGCTGTGGCGTTGGGACCCGGAGCGTCCACTCCCCTCTCTGGGCCGCTGGGCTTGTCCGCAATGTATACTGCTCCAGGGGTCTCCAGACTTCCATCTCCACCTCCGCGGGGCCCCTCTCCCGTCGCGCTCTCCACTCTTCGGTTTCTCCTCCGTCTCTCCTCCTTCTTCTCTGACTTTCCCGCCACCGATTCCCTCTGTGTTTGAATTTCTGCCCTTATGTTCGTCCGCCTGTGATGACGTCCGGACATTGTATCTCCCCAGCGCCACTAGATCGCTGGGTTCTTCCAGTGTTTTTCCAGTGTCCAGGCTCGTGTTACTCCACTTCCGGTCCGGTGTACTCTCTACATCCTAACAGACCGGTTTCGGGGTTTCACCTCTCATCAGCCAGGATAGCTTGACTCCAGTGGCATGGAGAGCACGGGACCCACATCTGGGCATACCCGTCGCACTCGGGTGACAAATGCAAAAAGAAAAACTGATGGACAGAATGCAGAACAATTTCATACATTCACCCCAGCACAGAGATCTGGGCCTAATTCAATCTGGGGTGGCATGGTGAGCATAAGAATGATGGATTTAACCCAGATCGCTTGTCTGGGGGTGAATGTTTTGATTTGTCTGCATTCCGTCCATCAATTGTGTGTCTTTTGCATACGCTAGAAAGCTGTATACTCCCAAAGCGGTGGCTAACCTGTAGATGTTGCAGTTGTTTGGAATAGTGTATCAAGTACTGCTTGGCCTACATAAGTCTGTTGACGTTCTAACACATCTATGCAATAGTGTTTGGTAAATGTGTGCGGTGTAGACCATGTAACTGCCTTACATAAGTCAGCTAGAGGGATTTTGCCTAAAAAGCCCACTGACGCCCCTATTTTGCGAGTGGAATGCGCTCTAGGGGGTATGGTTACAGTTCTTTTAGCTTTACATAGCAAGTTTGGATGCATTTCACAATCCAGCTGGCAATACCAGACTTTGAAATAGGATTACCCTTGTGGGGTAGCGCAAATGCAACAAACAGTTGTTTTGTTTTGCAAAAGTCTTTTGTTCTTTGTAGTATAGTAAAGCTCTTAACATTAAGCGTGTGAAGGGCACGTTCTGCCACAGAATCAGGTTGAGGAAAGGAAACTGGTAACTCAACCAATTGGTTTATATGAAAAGCAGAAGCTACCTTGGGAAGGAATCTTGGGTTGGTACGGAAAACTATCCTATCTTTATGTAGCTGAAAGAAAGTATTTTCTAACATTAATGCCTGTAGTTCACCATCTCCTCAGTGCTGTTGTAGCAATGAGGAATGCAACTTTCCTTGAGAGGAACTGTAGAGGACACTTGTGCAATGGTTCAAAAGGTGGACCCATGAGTCTTGTGAGAACAATGTTGAGATTCCATACTGGGACGGGGGGACTCCTTGGTGGTGTTACCCTTTTTAAGCCTTCCATGAAGGCCTTGATTACTGGGACGCTGAATAGGGACAAATGTCTGTTTTGTAAGCACTCAGCAACTGCTGCAAGGTGCAAACAAATAGGCGTGTAAGCCAGACCTGTTTGTTGCAAATGTAACAAGTAACAAATAATGTTTTGTATAGAAGCATCTGAAGGATTGATTTTGTTGTTATTGCAATATAGCGCAAATCTTTTCCATTTTGCGGCATAGCAAGCCCTGGTGGTAGGCTTTCTTGCTTTTTTTAGAATATTTATACAGACTGGAGTTTAGGTGTAGTTTCTGATGTGGAACTAGTGACAGCTCCAACAGGGTGGTGTACCATGGTTGACAAGCCCATGTAGGAGCTACCAGAATTAATGTGAGAGATGTTTGCCCGAGTTTCCGAATCACCCACAGAATGAGCTGAAGAGGCGGAAAAGGGTAGGCAAATGTCTCTGACCAGTTCACCCACAAGCCATTGCCTTTTGATAGTGGGTGTGGGTACTTTGCACGGAAGTTTGGGCACTTTGCATTTTTGGCTGTGGCAAATAGGTCTATTCGTGGAAACCCCCAATGTTGGACGTAAGGAAGGAGAACTTGGGGGTGAAGTTCCCACTCATGAATTTGACTGAGGAGATCGGCAATTTGGTTTATTCCTGGGAGATGTTCTGCCAGAAGCTAAATCTAGTTATGGATCACCCAATTCCAAATAGCTTGAGTGAGTGTTTACAGTTGGAGAGTGTGTGTCTAGACTTTCTTCTGCACATATTACATTGCTGTCATATTGTCCGTTCTGACTAGGACAGTTTTGGCTATGAGCGGAGTCTGAAAAGCTTTTGATGTGGAGAGTCCTGTGCTTGTTGCTCCACATGCCTGTGTAATGTATGAGATGAGCCCCCCCAACCTGTTAGAGATGCGTCTGCTGTGAGCACGATTTGTGGAACAGGGTCGATGAAAGGCCTGCCTTCTGATGCATTCTTGTAGGAGGCACATGTAAAGCCCGCATGGGGTACAATTGCCAAGCAGTACACCATCCTTCTCAATAATTGCATGAACACTCTGGCTACTAATGCTTGGTTGGGTTGAAACTGTAGAATGGTAGCTTGAATAGTGTGTATTCTGGCTACATTGGGAGAGGCTGGAGCTTTTAATGTGTCTAGAATAGCTCTTAGATAAGACTGCATTTGTGGTGGACGCAGCTGAGATTTTTGTGCATTGATGGTGAAACCCAGTTGATGAAGTAGATCTATTGTGATCTGTGTGTGTTGCAGACAGCTCTGGTAAGTGCTGGCTTTGATGAGCCAGTCGTCTAGATAGGGGAAGACATGAATTTGTTGTCTTCTGAGATGAGCAGCAACCAATGCCAGGCATTTGGTAAAAATGCTTGCCAAAAGTCACAAATCTCCGTTATATGCGATGAGCCGGATAAATTGGAACATGAAAATATGCGTTTTTTAAAACTAGAGTAGACAAAGTCTGCGCTTTGTAAAACTGGGAGCACCTTTTGAAGTGTCACCATGTGAAAATGCTCTGGCAGTATGTAGTGGTTTAGCGCTCTCAAATCTAAAATAGGTCTTAGGGAACCGTCCTTTTTTTTTTTTCACAACTGTGTTTATTAGAAGTTCAAGCAGATCAAATGTACAGTCCCCCAAAATCAGGAGAACACGTCAGTGGGCAATATACAATAGAATATACATACAGCCCAAACTTTTAACTAGCTCCCACCCGCCCCATTATCCCCCGTAACTGTAACATTCCCCACTACCCACCCCTTATCCCGCCCTAACCCGATGCACGTGATCACAATCAGCTGCAGTACACATAAGGAAACACAACTAAGTGTCTTGGAGCTATCCAGGCCCCGAGGTCTCAATCAGTGGATAGGCTATCATCTGTTTCAGTGGGGGGCTCCAATGTCAGGTCTCTGTAGTCCGCCCACCGCTTCCAGATCTTGTAATGTTTCCGAGGGCAGCCCCTGGCCTCAAACACTGGCAATTCCAGCCCCATGAGAAAATCTAAGCCCGCCCTCCAGGCGCTAAGTGGGGGAGCGCGGTCACTCTTCCAGGCCCTCGCCAGATCCCTATTGGCCACAACGAGGCCCAGCAGAAGGAGATGGCGCTTATATATGTTACCACCCACTTGATCTAGGATATGAAGAAGACCCAATCTAGGTGTACGAGGAAGATCCCATCCCAGCACCTCCGACAGGCAGTCCCACACACCACTCCAGAACCGGACCAGGCCCACACACGACCACACAGTATGCACCAATGTGCCTCTCTCGGCCCCGCAGCGCAGGCAGTCTGGGGAAGCAATAAGGCCCGCCCTCCACAGTCTCTCTCTGGTGTAATAGGCCCGATGCAGGTATTTATATTGTATGAATCGCAATCTCACTGCTATAGCCGCTCCTCGGGGGGACTCTAGTGCCTCCCGCCAGTCATCCTCATCTAACAGACCAACATCCACCTCCCAGGAGGCCTTCAACGACACAAGGGAAGAGGAGCAGTGAGTGACCAGTGTTTGGTAGATTTTTGAGACTTTTTTATCCCCCAGGTCTCCCATGAAGAGCTTAGCTTCCACGGGGCTAAAGTCCGGAAGCTGGTCCAGCTCCACCAGACTCGGCGCCAGAGCATGACGAAGCTGTAGATATTTAAAAAACTGGGTCTTGGGCATGTCAAACTCAGTGCTGAGTGCTTGAAAGGATTTAAGGGTAGTCCCGGTAAGGACATGACCAAGCGACGAGATCCCTATGGAGTCCCAGCCACTAAACCCTTGTAGTGAGGCCAGCGCAGGGAGCTGTCCGTTATTCCACAGTGGAGTTTCAGCCGTCAGCCGTCCCCACCATCCCATGCGACGCAGTACCTGTCTCCAAATCAGGAAGACTACTTGAGACACTTGTGGCAGAGTCTTCCGCCGCCCTGCCGAATACAAGAGTGTATGGAGCGTGGCATCTCCCATCAGAAAATGTTCCAGGGCATATGCCGGATCGTCACGTCCACCGTACCACCACTCATTTAAAACCAACAAATGAGAGGCCTGGTAGTATGACAAGATGTCTGATGTTGCGAGACCTCCACAGTACGTGGACAAAAAGCAAGTCCGCAGTGCTACCCTAGAAGCACCCCCAGCCCATAAAAAGCGGCCCAGCAAGGAATTCACACGACGGAACCACTGCGGGTCCACTCTGTGTGGATGATTTTGTAGCTGGTACAGTAGTCTAGGGAGGGCCACCATCTTAAATATAGCAGATCTGCCATAGATATTAAGAGGCATGCGCGACCACGTTTTGACGTCGGATTGAACCCTGTCCCACACCGGTTGCATGTTACGCTCCCACGCAATTGCAGCAGACTCTGATAGGAAGACTCCCAGATATTTCAGTCCACCAATCGCTACCTGCAGATCCGATGCCCAAGGAGACACCTCGGGCCGGCCCCCCAGCACCCAAAGAGTCGATTTGCGCGGGTTGAGGTAGAGTCCCGAGACGTCACCGAAAATGCGCAGTATCTCCAAAATTCGCGGGCCCGAACGATCAAGGTCTGTCAAAAAGAAAAGGACGTCATCCGCATATAGCGCGATCCTGTCTGTGAGGCCCGCACTCCATACAAAGCCACGAAGCTGCGCGTCAATGCGCACCCACGCAGCCAGTGGCTCCATGACCAGCGCAAAGAGATACGGGGACAGAGGGCATCCCTGCCGGGTCCCCCTAGCAACCGGAAATCTCTCCGAGATGGCCCCCGAAATACGTACAGAGGCGGTGATGTCAGTGTACAGCAGTTTGACGTATGAGACAAAAACTGGACCCAAATTGAGGCGCGGTAATAGAGCAAAAAGGTAAGCCCAGCTGACAGAATCAAACGCTCTGTCGATGTCAGCCAGTAGGAGCGCTGCCCGCTCCTCAGTCGCCCTCATCGCTCCTACCGCTACCTGTGCCCGTCTGATGTTGTGCCTTGTCGCTCTGCCCGGCATAAAGCCCGCCTGATCCGGGTGGACCAGATCTGCTATGTATGGGAGGAGACGATTCGCCAACGCCTTAGCCAATAATGTGGCTTCAAAATTAATGAGAGATATTGGGCAATACGAATCGTGCCTGTCAGGGGGCCTGCCCGGTTTCTGGAACACCACAATCTCAGCCTGACGCCAGTCCACCGGCAAGCTACCACTCTCCCGCGCTGCTTCCAAAGCCTGTCGATAGTGCGGTCCCAGCTGCAAATGAAATTTTTTGTAAAATTCACTGGGAAAGCCACTCGGTCCGGGCGCCTTACCAGTGTTGAGTTGTCCCAGCGCGTCGCCCAGTTCCTCCACCGACAGGGGAAGGTCTAGAGCCGTCTTGGCTTCATCCGATATCGCTCTGGGGGGGAGGTCAGCTATAAATTTGTCGATTGCCTCCGGTGGGAGACTATCTCGTGGGGCGTATTGTACCTTATAGTAGTCGGCAAAGCTCGCCGCAAGGGCAGCAGGGTCCGTCATGGCAATCCCCTCTCCGTCTGTGAGGCCCGGCAGAGAGATCGGCTGCAGAGTTTGCTGACACAACCGGTGGAGCATTGTGCAGGACTTGTCGCCCCATTGGTACACCCTGCTCCGCGTGGCCAGCCAGGCTTGTCGAGCCTCGTCCAGTAGGACCGAGGCATATGATTGCTGCGCCTGTAGGAGCAGTCTGAGCGCCACATCGCCATTATCCCCTCTACACCGCTCCTCTAATGCTCTCACCTTGGCCGCAGCTGCCACTGTGGCCTCCTGGCGCTTCCGACGGGCGGTAGCACACCAGGCGATGTCTACGCCCCGCAATGTGGGTTTCATGGCTTCCCAGACCGTCACACTATCCACGCCCTCGGTCAAGTTCTCCTGCCAATATTGGGCTATCGCTCCGCGCATGTGTGTCGTATAATCTGTCTGTTGGAGATGCCACGATGACATCCGCCAACGGAACGGCTGGTGCGGTTTACGCAGTTCAATCCGTGCCGCGACCGGGGAGTGGTCCGACAGTCCTCGAGGTTGTATCACGGCCTGCTTCACCCTATCGAGGAAGGCCCCAGGTACAAACACACAGTCCAACCTGGAGAAGGAGCCATGCACTGCTGACACATACGTGTATTCACGCGTCCTGACATGTAAATGCCTCCAAACGTCCACCCAACCCAACCCATCAATCATTGCTTTCAGACGTGTAGGGGTAGGTGCTACTGCGGCCACTTGCATTCTCTGTCTGTCCAGACCCACATCCACCACGTCATTCCAGTCGCCCCCTATCACAGCCAGGCAGTCCGGAATTTCGGCCCACAATTCAAACAGGCGCTCCGCCAGGGACCACTGCAGGGGTGGGGGAGCATATACACTGCCGAACACTACAGGTTCTACACCAATCATGCCCTTGACAAACACATACCGACCCTGGGGATCGAGCCAATGGCGTTCGTGAGTATAAGACAGTCGTCGATGAATGAGGATAGCTACCCCTCTCGACCCCCTGGTAAAGCCTGCGTGGAACACCTGGGTATAGTCAAATCGTTGCAAACTCAGTATCTTCGTTCCCAACATATGCGTCTCCTGTAATAACATGACATCCGCTGAGTCCCTCTTACCCCAGCGCAGCACTGCTCCCCGTTTAATTTTGTCCAGCATTCCCCTGACGTTCCAACTGAGAATTCTCATGGAGCCACTAACAGGCGCCTTCTCTGGGGAATCACCCATAGTCTCGGTGGGAGAGCATCTGAAAGCCCCCGGACCTAGCCCAAGCACCTTGTATTACAGAAATCACAGCAGCAAAAATCACGTGCATCCCTGCCCAACCACCCCGTACCCCCCCCACCCTGTCCACCAACACAACTCCCCCAACTACCAAACCTCCGCCTATCCCCCCTCCCCCACCCCTATACCTCATGGAACACTGAAGTACCTGTCGCGGCATAAAGAGCTTCAGGCCCAAAACAGAGCGCCCAAAGCCACCCATGCCAATGGATCCCCCTACTCTCCCCAACTAACAGTACCTCCCCTTAGGGCCCCCCCTCGAACGTGAGAGGATTAGGCCGCCCATGGGTCAGTACCCCGAGCCCCATTAATCATATGTGACCCACCGCTTAAGTGCAGCGGGACAGTACTACAACAAATACTACGCCCTTCCTGCATCCAGCCATGGCCTAGATCTCACCACACCATGCGCCAGCCCATCAAACAGGAATTCTACCCCAAAGGCCACCAGCAGAGGCTAGTGACGAAATGTCGCTCAGGAGGCAGGAATGGGACTCCACGGCCCTCAGGTCCCAGTCCCAGACTGAGCAGTGTCCGACTGCGCACCATCCAGCCGGCCACCCCCGGATTGGGAGCGTCGCCGTGACCGAGACTTCCTGGGTCTCCTGTTCCTGTTGGAAGATTCGCCTCTCTCTTGCGACGACCCACGCGATGCTCCGGGGTTCAGGCCCGGCTGGGTATTCGGTCTGATCCTGACTGTCTCGTCCGTCCAGCTAAACACCGCCTCCGGGGTGTCGAAAAAGTGGGTCTTGGATTGAAACACAACTCTTAGACGAGCCGGGTACAACAGTGAATATTGTATTTTCAGTCCACGTAATTTGGCTTTCGCATCTTGGAAGGATCGGCGCTGCTGCTGCACCAGCTTGGTATAATCTGGGAAAATCATAATCCTGTGGCCCTCGAACAACAAGTCCTCCTTGGCTCTCGCTTCTCGAAGTATAACGTCCCTGTCATGAAAGTTGAGAATTTTAGCGATGACTGGACGTGGTCGCTCTCCTGCCGGCGGTTTCTGCGCTAGGGCCCTATGGGCGCGCTCCACTACAAAGCAGCGCGACAGGACGTCTGGGGGAAGCCAACTCTCCAACCAGTGTGTCAAGAACGCATCCATGGATCCCTTCTCACAATCCTCTGGAAAGCCCACGAAGCGCAGATTATTTCTTCGCGCCCGCCCTTCCGCGTCCTCGACACGGAGCGCCAGCCCCTTTTGGATCCTGGCCATGTCCTCCACCTTTTTCTTGAGGGCCACCACATCATCTTCCACCCCTGTAATCCGAGTTTCGGTTTCTGTGATGCGGGCCACAGCATTGCGGAGATCTTGACGCAGCAGCATGACATCGGCTCCAACCGCACCTATTTTGGCATCAAGCATGTCTCTGGATTGCGTAATGGCGGCCATTAGGGCCGCATTATCAGGACCTGTGCCCTGGCTACCTCCGGAGGCCCCGGATCCTCCACTGCGTCCCGTGAATTTATCGATCGGCCCTTGTTTGGTGGAACCAGTGCCGCCCCCACCTCTCGTCATGTTTAGGGGCAATGAAGAGGGCCTCCCAGCCCTTGCGGTGGGTCCCACGCCGACAGCAATCCAACAGCAGCGTCCACTCGGGGGGCCCAGGAGACTCCGTCAGGGCTTGAGCGCCGTCCCCAGTGGGCACCCCCAGATCACGGGCACCGCAGCCAAGCCCCGGGTGGCAAGCCCCGGTGGGAGCGCAAAACAGGACAGTCTCTTCACTTGCACAGGGCCTCCAAGGTCTCGGTCCGGACCTCACCCAGGACCCACGAGCCAGGGCACACACAGTATAGTCTCAAGACACTGGGGCGTCCAGCCCCGCCGTCCTCCTGGCCACCCCACACCCCACTCGTGTCTCACAGCAGCAGATGAGGCAGGGCAGGCACTTGGGTCCTCAAACTGAATAGCCCAGATCACCACTCGGGCCACATGTCTCTTCACAGTGCCTTAGAAGCAGGGCCACCAGAGGGGAGGAGGAGGGGGGGGGGGCACTCACTGTTCGTCGCGGACTATCCGTGGACGACCTCCAGACACCACCCGCGCAGTAGGCACTATATAGCGTCGTCGATTCACCACTCCATCCAGCACTGCAACACCAGTTCTAGCCCTCCAAATTCGACGTGGCGTTCAACCTTCCAGCACTCTAGCTGCACTGTGCCCACACCCTCGTCCAGGAGCCAATGAAGACGCCGCCCGGCCGGGGCCCACCATACTTGAGGCCCAGGCGTCCCCAGGGCCAGGCAGGCCTCAATCTCACTCCGAAGCCCCCAGTGTCCGAGGCAGGATCCAGCGGGGGACTCCCTCTGTTGCTTCACCGGCCCCAAGCAGTCCCGGAATCCGGCCAAGGGAGGCGTGCCTCAAAACGCACGTTACTGGCAAAACACTAGGCCACCGGGCAGCCGAGCCCCAGCTGCAACCCGCCTCCTCGGGCTCCTCCTGTATGTGCCCAGCGGTCTCCACGCACAGTAGGTGCCACACCAACACCAGGAGTGAGCCTCAGCGACCCCCGGTCAACTTGACTCGGACCGGCCCGGGGTCGCGAAACTCGAGGCCCCGGCCGCCCGGGGTCCGCACAGGCCGCGGCGCCTCCACGCCGTCACCGGATCACCTCGGTACAACCTCCGACTCCACAGGCGTTCCCAGTGGGTCCCGCTAGCTCCGGCACCGCAGTCTCCGGGCGGGGAGTCCTCCGACCGGCCCGACCACTGGCCGTCGGTCCCCCGTCCCGAAAATCGAGGCCCCGGCTCCGCCTGTGGACAACAGGCCGCACTGCGCCGCCAACAATCACGGGTCACTGGAGTGGCCGGTGGAACGGGGCGGCACACCGGAGAGGTCTGGGTGCTACCCGGAACACGGGGACACAATCCTGCATCCACAGTGCTGCACACACAATACACATAACATATAACTAAGGTTCTTCAGGCATTTACAAGAGCAAGAGCGAAGGACATTAGGTTATAATCGCTTCATATATGTGAAAAACACATGAATTTTAGCACTTCATAGTGAACTTAGTGTTTAACCACATATTGTTTGTCGACGGCGTTTCGATCCAATCACAAATAATGGATCATCATCAGGACATGTAATAGGTTGCCTGAAATAAAAGGCCTGTAATAGCAGGGGGGTAAAGGGGGAAAACAACATATAACAGTGATTAACCGACCACGTATATTCAACTATTTATACCAAGATGTACTCATACCATGCTTACTGGTGTCAAAAGCCAGACATGTGCAGGGTGTCAGGCAGTCTGTGCCAGGCATCCATGGTCTAAAAGTGAGCCATGCTTAAATCAGAACGGTGAGGTGCAGACTAATAGTGTTGTGCTATAGCCCAATACCTTCGGAGCCGGAATTCATGACTTAGAGCACCTTAACATTACAGGCAACGTCGTGATTGTGTTATCTCCCCATGCAATTGCTATGATTTAGGAAACCAGCCTTAATGAGATAATTTATATCTCTTTCAACAACTATGTAACTAATGACTGCTGCAGTCACAGTCAAGGATGGGCGTTGACCACAGGTTAAGGTAAAGGAGCTTACCTTAAGTTTAGGCTAGGTGCATGAGGGTTGAGTTGGCACCAGAACTGTGCAGGTTCGGGTAACCTAATGAAGGCAGTATAGGGTCAGGATGGTACCTTGGGGGCATGTTAAGTCTTAACAGTTAGGCTGTAAACCGGGCTTACCTATATAAGAGGATTGCCCACGTCTAATGAATTCTCTGGGGATCAGGCTGCTAGGCGAGACGCGCTCCCGCTAGACAGATAAACAATCGATGTAATCGTCGATGTGATCGTAGTTCAGATAACCTATAGGGCGGTAATTGTAACCTGTTAGAGCCAACCCATGGATCGTGTTTGCTTAAGGGAAACTGCTAGGGAGTGTCGCTTACCTGGGAGCTTCAGGTTCAATCTCCCTGTTACGAGGCTGATTAGCGTTTATAAAGGCTCCTGAAATTAGAGCACATAGCATTAAGAGTCTAGGACCCAATACCATAATGGACCTAAGCGAAGGGGGGGCGAGGTTCGCTTACCTTTTGTTCACAGTGGAACAAGGTGCAACATCCCGGTACCGAGTCGCGCCGTGGAGTGCAAGAGCGCGGGCGATAGCGGTAGAAAACATCGCACCGGCCATTTTGGAATAGGCAATTGGGGATGTGTGGCAGCCATATTGGTGGGGGCTGAAGTTGTGGGAGCAGACATATTGGAGTGGTGAATTGAGTAGAAGTGAGCAATAAAAACCAATTGAAGTGCACTTTAAAAGCATGCATGTGACTTATTCGCCAATACAGGCGCAAGAAGGCAGGTATATCGTAAAAGGCAATTATTTCGCATACATATTCATAGAATTGGCCGTCCATCCAGAATTAAGCAACCACTATTACAGAAAATTAATCACAAAAGTGAGGTCCAGTCCTCACTGCGGTTCAGACCATTTCGTATACTGTCAAATATTAGTATCATCTTTAGTTCTTCTCTATTGAGCAAGAGTCCAATATCACCTCCCCTAGGAGGTAATTTGACAGATTTCAGCACAGTCCATTTTAGATCATTTTCTGTGTGGCCTTTGTCAATGAAGTGGTCCACCAATGGGGCATTTGGTGTCTTGCATCTCACCCGGCTCCGGTGTTGACAGATCCTTGTTTTGATTTTCTGCCTTGTCTGTCCCACGTAGATTAGTTTGCAGGGGCATTCAATCAAATAAATCAAATCAGTACTGTTGCAGTTAGTGAAATGTTTACATTGAATAGTGACTTTATCAAATACAAACGACTTTCCTTCAATGGTAAACTCACATACGTTACAGGAACCGCATTTGACATGACCCACTAATGGAGTTTGTGTCCAGAGGGAGTTAATTGTACCAAACGTGGGGGGACTAGGCAGAGCAGCCCTGACCAAATGATCTTTGAGATTTGAGCTTTTTTTGAAAGCAAACAATGGGGAATCAAAATTAAGAGCACCAGCATTCAGGGTGGGCCAGTGTCTGAGTATGCTTTTCTTTAATTCATTAGACACTGGAGAAAAGGTGGTCACACACGCCAGTCTATTGTTGGACTCTTTTTCTTTTGGACAGAGGAGTGCCTCCCTTGGTGAATACCACGCGCGCTTCGCTGCTGTCCTGACTAACCTATTGGGGTAGCCTCTCTGTTTTAATTTTTTGGATAGCACATCAGCCTCCTTGAAGAAGTCTTCCTTTGCAAAGCAATTTCTTCTAATGCGCAGGAATTGGGAGTAGGGCAAGGAATCCCTGAGGGCTCTGGGGTGATTACTGTTGTAGGCTAGCAGAGTATTCCTTTCAGTAGGTTTGCGGTGCAACCTTGTATGCAGGTAACCTTCAAGGTGATATATATTCAAATCTAGAAAGGCAATGGATTGGGTGTCAATATAGCTGGTAAATGTCAAACCACAGCAGTTATTGTTCAACCAGTGAATGAAGAGAATTAAATTCCTTTCATCATTGTTCCAAATCAAAAAAATATCATCAATGTATCGTTTCCAATTAGAAATACATGATGAGAAAGGATTGAAGGGTGTTAAGATGGAATCTGTCTCTATCTTGTCCATAAACAGAATAGCCAGATTTGGAGCATAAATAGCCCCCATGGCCGTACCCTTCACCTGCTGGAAGTATTGTTGGTCGAAGGAAAAGAAATTCCTGGTCAGACATATCTCCAAAAGCTGGAGTATAAAAACTGTGGGGACTCGGTGCGGTCTGGGTCTAGTGTCTAGAATGTCACGTATGACCAAAAGTGCTGCTGTTTGGGGGATATTAGTATATAAGGACTCAATGTCCATTGTACACAACAACTGTTCACCCATAGTGAACGGTGTTTCTTCAACAAAGTTGACCATAGCCATACTGTCTCTAACATAGCATTGAGTTTTGGGTACAAAATCCTTTATAAAAAAGTTGACGTATTTCCCCAATGGTTCAAGGATTGAACCGCATCCAGAGACAATTGGACGTCCTGGTGGAGCACTGATGTTTTTATGAATTTTGGGAAGGGTATAGATTACAGGCAGCCTGATCCCCAGAGAATTCATTAGACGTGGGCAATCCTCTTATATAGGTAAGCCCGGTTTACAGCCTAACTGTTAAGACTTAACATGCCCCCAAGGTACCATCCTGACCCTATACTGCCTTCATTAGGTTACCCGAACCTGCACAGTTCTGGTGCCAACTCAACCCTCATGCACCTAGCCTAAACTTAAGGTAAGCTCCTTTACCTTAACCTGTGGTCAACGCCCATCCTTGACTGTGACTGCAGCAGTCATTAGTTACATAGTTGTTGAAAGAGATATAAATTATCTCATTAAGGCTGGTTTCCTAAATCATAGCAATTGCATGGGGAGATAACACAATCACGACGTTGCCTGTAATGTTAAGGTGCTCTAAGTCATGAATTCCGGCTCCGAAGGTATTGGGCTATAGCACAACACTATTAGTCTGCACCTCACCGTTCTGATTTAAGCATGGCTCACTTTTAGACCATGGATGCCTGGCACAGACTGCCTGACACCCTGCACATGTCTGGCTTTTGACACCAGTAAGCATGGTATGAGTACATCTTGGTATAAATAGTTGAATATACGTGGTCGGTTAATCACTGTTATATGTTGTTTTCCCCCTTTACCCCCCTGCTATTACAGGCCTTTTATTTCAGGCAACCTATTACATGTCCTGATGATGATCCATTATTTGTGATTGGATCGAAACGCCGTCGACAAACAATATGTGGTTAAACACTAAGTTCACTATGAAGTGCTAAAATTCATGTGTTTTTCACATATATGAAGCGATTATAACCTAATGTCCTTCGCTCTTGCTCTTGTAAATGCCTGAAGAACCTTAGTTATATGTTATGTGTATTGTGTGTGCAGCACTGTGGATGCAGGATTGTGTCCCCTTGTTTTATTGTTTTTTGTTTAAAATTGATTATCTTAACATTTGAATAAATTTTATAGTCCGGCTGGACTATGTGTTCATTATAGTGCACATTGTGGCCTATAATTATTGGAACTGATAAATTTCCCGTGTCAAGGGCCATTGTTTTTTCAATTAACTGATACCCCAGGTCCTTGGTTACTTTGTGGGTTCCCTTGTTTTTGATGACACCCGGAACACACCCAGCACAGGTAGGGCAGTTTACGGGCTCGGGGGCCAGGATAATGAGCGGATAAAGTGCGGGCCGGCGGGAGCTCCTCTAAGCTGCGACCGCCATCTTCGCCCTCCAAGCCACGCCCCCCGGGAACCGTCCTTTTTGAGGATGAGAAAATACAGAGAGTAAACCCCTGAGCCTTGGTACTGTATGGGAACTAGCTCTATTGCCCCTTTTAGTAAGAGGGACTGGACATCTTCTTTTAGCAAGTGTATGTGTTCTGGAGATAACTTGTGAGATCGTGGTGGAATGTTTGGGGGATTGCTGGTAAGCTCCAGGCAATAACCAATTTGGATAATTCCAAGAACCCATTTGTCTGATGTTATAGACTGCCAAATGGGGAGAAATTGTGAAAGTCTTCCCTCCAACAGGTGTGGTGTAATCGGGGTGGGGAAAGGGGGGAGGGGGAGGGGGGAAGCTGTTGCTTCCTCTATAACCTCCATGAAAAAAACCTCTGGAGGGAGAGGACTGATTATTACCGTGGTAAGTGGAGGTATTTTGATTTGGAGAGGTTGTTTTTGACCCTCCTCTGTAGAAGGGCGACAAAAAGAACTTCTGTTGAATGAAGGTTGAAGTGGTCCCAATGATTTAGCGACTTCAGTGTCCTTTTTCATCTTTTCTAAAGCCTGGTCAACGTTCGGGCCAAATGGGAGTCCCTTATCAAAGGGTGTGTTAAGGATTGGTTGTTGAAACTCAGATTTAAAACCTGAAATCCTTAACTAAGCGTGTCGCATGAGCATGATCTCCCTAGCTGCGGAGTCTGCAGCATCTAGAGCACATCGAATAGAGGAATTAGAAATGAGCTTACCCTCATTTACCAAGTCCTGTGCTTTAGACATATGCTCATGTGGGAGGTATTGGAGAACTTTCTCCATTTCGTCTGAGTGTGCCCTGTCATACCTAGCTAAAAAGCCTTGGGTATTTGCAATGCACCATTGATTTGCTGCCTGAGCAGCTATGTGCTTGCCAGAGGCGTCAATTAGTTTGGACTCTTTATCTGGTGGAGGAGCATCCCCTGAAGTTTGGGAATTTGCTCGCTTATGAGCATTTGATACCACTAGGGAATCTAAAGGCAATTGCCCTTTGAAAAAGATGGGGTCTGTAGGAATGGCTTTAAATGTTTTGTCCACTCTAGGAGTTAAGATGCGGGCTCTGTGTCTTTAAAAATCTCATCAGCACTGGGACGCCTCGTCACTGGGGCAGCTATGCGCTTTATAAAATTAAAATCAATCAATCAGCATGTCGCATTATGCTTTTAAGCATCGGGAGTGATTGTGATGACCCATGTGTAGATGCGAATGTGACAAACAAGAAATCTACCAGTGATTCATTGTGGAGCTCTACCCCATGGTAATGTGCAGCCCTGGCAATGAGTTCATGGTGTGATGCACTGTTCTCTGGAGGAGATGGTTTGGCTGTGTACAAGTCTAGATCCGTGTCACCTGGGGGATCCACTGTGTAATCTGTCAATGGATCGATTGGAATATTTATCCCCCCCATCATCTGCATCATCATAGTCATGATGCGATTGAGGAGAATCTTGAAGTGTAATCTGCAAAGGATTATCAGGTGGTGACAGAGTGATGGAGGTGGGGGTGATGGAAAATGGAAAGGACTTGTAGCCACAGTTTTGAGGTCTCACCTGAGCCAGCGCATGCGCTGCTCTGACGAGACATTTAGTGTGTGTGCTTTAAAAAGCCGACCACAGCTATTTGTCTGGCATAGAGCGTGCAGTTACGCGCACAGTCACGAGCAGAGGCGCCACCTGGCTTTCCTCTCTCGTCATGGTGTGCGCACATCGCACACTACTCGCCAGCCTGCTTTCACTTTTGCCGTCACGCGCACACCACTCGCGTGCTTTTTAAAATGTTCTTTTAGCGTGCGCGCACACTACACCGGGGCTTGTTTTCGCGCACGGACAAACCACTTGTGTGCCTGTTTATTTTTGATAATTAGATCTGCCATTAATTTCCTTGCTTAGTTGCAGCTTTGTGGCTACAACGCATCACTATGTGACAGTGTTTTCGGCCAATCGGATTTCCCACTTAAACCTGGTATTTCGTACCCTTTTCAGGTTGTTTCATAAAAGAAGACTGCTTGCACCTATCGACTTTCAAAGCCACAAGGAAGACGGTTTAAAAGTTAACCGAAGTGTAAATCACACATCCATGTTTAGCTGCAGGTAGCATTTATGACGAAATTTTGCCGATTCTGCCAGTGTACATGAAGGCGCTTAGTGGACGACGAGTAGACTAACAATCAAGTTCTTTCTTTGAGCTACAATGTAAATTTCATACATAGCAGTAGGTTTTAATCCCCAATTATCCATCTCTCGCCTCTCTGCCACCAGCTCCTGGGTAGAAATTTGGCTGGCTTCATGTGTCTTCCTCGGTGGGCTGCGGGCACTGGCTGCGATCGCAGACATTACTCACACAGGCTTCAGTCTGCGAGGGAAAGGATTTTAATCACCGGGGCAAACATGCGTGACATTATAAACAATGATGCCAGTCCCTTTACTGAGGGGATTACATGAGGCCACTCAAAATACCCGTTTGGTAATTTATGTTTACATTGGGGATACTCAGATTTTAATGGCTGCTCCCCCATGGAAACCAAGGCATGACCTTGTGTCGTACTTGTGAAGTTTAAACGGTTCATGACATCACTGGGCCTGTTGTGGGTGCTGACTGGTCACGCTCCACATGTTGACCCCAAATTTCAGCAACTTTAGTAGCGGATTAAAGGCCCCCACGTACTGGGACTTTGAAAGGGTGATATGGTCGCGCAGGCGGTCTTGAGCGTCTGCTGAGTGATGTGGGTGTCTGGAGCTAGCTGGTGTCACATCCGGGTACTATGGAGAGGCAGAGAGCGTGAGCAGCTTCTGGCAGGCGTCACAGGGATAAAACAGGGCACAGGAATCTATCAATAGACCGTAGAGCATGCAAGGAATATATTCATGGAAGCGCTTTATGAATGTATGCATGCATGCATTTATTGTAATATTTAATTTATCACTGCCAGTACTCAATTGCTTCGTGTCTGTGTACATGTATGTATCAGATGGATCGAAATCTGTATGTGTAGCACATCATAATTAAATGCCTTTCTCTTTGGAAAAAATCAAAGTAGAATATTTGAAAAGAAAATACAATCAACATAAGCTGGTAATAGATACTCACATTAATGAATGTCAGATTGTTTCCCTGGTAGGTGCGAGCATATGAATTCTGTAGTCTACTGTGTAGGAGAGTAGGGTCTGCTTCCTATGGTCACCCCCACTATTTGCAGTGATTTTCTACTTTAGTGTGGCTGTGGGCCTGCTAATCAGATCCACAGCCCAGCTGTTCTCTCTCTAAATTGATACCATGTACTTTAGGTACATACCTGATTGGATATTGGGTCACCTTTGTGAGCCCCTGTATAGTGTACCATAGGTACCCGGGGCATAGGTGCATCCAAGGCCTACCAGGGGCTGCAGCATGTATTATGCCACCCCTGGCTGGCCATCCAAACTGACACCACAGGCTGATCACTCAGCCTGGGCAAGGTGGTGTAATCACCCCTTGCTTAGATATAGTATACCTATATCTACCCTTATATATAGACACATATATACCTATACGTCACTCCTATGGCAGGTCTTGACAATCCTGAAGGCAGAGAGCTTGGTTTTATGTGAGAGGGTGCCCTAGCTTGAGCTGAGCCCCTCTGCAGCTTTCGGAACCATGTCCTTATAGCTGTTCTATGATATAGCCATACCATATACTCTTAAGTGCCTTATAATCCTCGCGGTTAATGCTAACTTTGGTTTCGTTTTATCAAAACATGTCGTGTAAGGTCTCAAACACTTTGGAATACTACCCCCCCCCCCGCCAGTTCTGGCGGAGGGGTTAGGATTCCACCCTTTATAAGACATGTAGTTACTGCTTTACCTGGTTAAACTTAAACAGAGCCTCAGTATCACAAAATGGATGCTGCTGCCACAGACACGAGTCTGAAATCCTGCTGCTGGACGAAACTCCGGGAGGCCTGGACAATAGGTTTCCTGCCTTGGGAGGTACTAGCATCTCCCCAGACAGGCTTTTAGTGTTTTGGGGCAGGGAGGGCTGCAAAATGAGACACTGCCTTGGGCACACAAGGTGCTCCATGCATAGCCCGGTTCAAACCAGTTGCTGGGGCACTCCAGCCCCAGCTCTGGCGCGAAACTGGACAAAGAGAAAGGGGTGTAACCACCCCCTTCTCAGGGTCTACCCATAGGAGGGACCTAGCAGGTAATCCAGCCCCTTAGATTAGTATAAAGATAGGAGCTGTGTCTAGAGACATTAGATTATCCTGGACTGAAACTCTGAAATGGAACTCTTGGACCTTCGACGTTCTATACCGACTAGAAGACTGAAGACATCTCCCTTGTGGTCAAGGAGTGGACCACCCTGTGCAAACAGGCACCACCAGTAACTTGCCGGTTTGCTTTGTCGACGCTCCTGCCTCAGCGACTCAGGAACTGGACTTCCAGACTTCTCCGACTCACATCCACAGCAAAACTGAGACCCGTGGAGGAAACGAGAGACGTGGGACCGGACACCCTGGACTACCTGCTTTTTGCTAAACCGTGCAGCTTCTGAGGCACCCTCGAAGCTGTGCATTGGGGTTTGAGAAGCCCCAGAACCGAGCGCCATTTGCACCGAAGCTCAGCCCTCCACACTCCACGAGTGCCGCGTGGGGCCTGCTCCTTCATTTCAGCTCGACGCATTTTCCCAGTTGCTAGCCCGTTGGCTAGTTAGCCCTACGAAGACTTTCTTGTGAAAATACACCGCTGGCCTGGTTGCTCTGGGCTTGCTCTTACTTCCCTGCGAAGGAGAAGCTCCCCAGACCTTGCTGGTCTGACCTAAAGCCAATCTTCCCTTTCTGCGTGGATTGCGTTTGCCAAGGGTTGTTGGGTCCAATCCGGATACCGACACCGTAGTCAACTAGATCCTTCGTGGGACAGCTCGAATCCAGCTCCTGGTCATCGTCAACGCCTCCTGGTCCTCGTGGCTGCAGAGACAAGCTTCACCTCTTCACCTGATTGCATCTCAACATCGCCTGGTTCCTTCCTGGTCACTGGCTAGTGACCCAGACTCTGTCCCGTCTGCTTTCAGGTTCTTCTCATCTTCGATCCACCCTTGGATCCACCCGGACACTTTCCTCCTGGTCGCCTGCAGCACTTCTTTGCAGCTCTCCATAGGAAACAGCGACGAAACCCGACACAAAAGAACACCAATGCACCCGCTTCCCTGGGTGAGGTAACTCGAATACTCCGGTGCTCCCGTGGGTGTGGACTCTCGAAGTGTCCTAGTTTAAAAGGGTTTTACCGTAGTCCATCCGGAAGTGTCCTTAATCTACTACTTTGTAACTTATACGTTCCCATTATAACTCTATGGTAACTCGCGACTGTGTTCCCCCACTGCACGTGTCTCCAGTGGGTCTCCTACTTCCTAACCTTTGGTTCTGTAGTGTAGCCCCAGCGATTCCCTAGGCCTATTCACTATTCCTGAAGTGGTCCTTATACCACTTACTTAGTATATGGTTCGTGAGGCCCCTAGGGCAGAATTGTATTTGTGCAACTTATAGTATGTTAAATGAGTAACTTGTAACGTATCTCGAACTCTGACCTCATAATGCAGAGGGGTTGTGTTAGTAATAAATACATATATATTTGATATATACCTTGTGTGGTGTCCTTTCATTTGATATTCAAGGGATAATATATGGTAAAACAGCTGGCTTCAGATGCTCTCTGAAGTTTTAGCTTAAGACTGCTGGTCCATGCTACCACTAGGATAGCTGATCTATAAGGTTGACATTACAACCACCTTCATAAGGGTCGTTTAGACTGGTGCAAGGTGCCCAGTAGAATAGTGGACAACATATGCCAGGCTAACTTCTCACATACTGGATTAATGAACCAAATATGTCAATTTGCCATTGAGCCAATATATATCAGAGCCATAAATGTTTGCATTTACTGGATGTATGCCAGTATGTATTATACACATCAGTATTTTTAACTACTCATTGCATGTTTGTTCTGTGCCTGTGAATTTGTCATTGAAAAAATACAATTTTGTACGATGTGAACACATACATGCACAGTATGTTTTATGTCAATATGCATGTTTCTATTTGCAAGTGCACAAATGAAAGTACTAAAATGTATACATTTATTTAATGTATAACATGTCGTGTGTATGTATACATTTAATAGAAGATCCTATGTTTAGGTAACTTTGAGCTACTTACAAACCTTACAACCTAGATATTGTGAGTGTCACCACCATTCATCTGCACACACAGCAGTTAGTATTAATTCAAGTGTGAAGCATATATGACTTTGTCTTTGCAATGTATATAATCAGATCTTGCTATGTTTAAAATTCACAGACTTTCTATGTTTAGGTCTGGTTTGACAGCACAGCTGTCTGCAAGACGTGTTGTATCAATTATTTAAAGCAATTAGTGATTGGTCTTTACTTCCACACCCCGTACTATTGTCTGCTTGCTATAACATTCTACTGTTTGGAAATAGCTTCCATGGGAAGGCATAAAAGAACAAGTTACTTACCTTCGGTAACGATATATCTGTAAGAAACAGTAGTTAGTATTAGATTCCTTACCTTAGAATATCCCCAGGCGTCAGTCTGGATCCGGAAACTTTTGCGTAGCAGTACCCCTGCGCGTCGGTAGGCGTCGTCTGCAGGCGTCCCCTGCGGCTCCGCGTCCGTCGTCGGCGTCGTGCGCCGTGATGACGTCGCTGGAGTATATAGACGCCGCCTCCGCGCGCTGACGTCAGTTCTTTGTACACAGCTTTTCCGCGCCAGAACACGCAGAGCCATGTGAGAACCAACACTGGTGCCATTTGAAACTAGGGCCCTGAAAGGGATGTCCTTAACCCTAGGTATCAGTTCGCAGAACGGGGAGGATGGGTGGGGCGGTAAGGAATGTAATACTAACTACTGTTTCTTACAGATATATCGTTACCGAAGGTAAGTAACTTGTTCATCTGAAAGAAACAGGTTAGTATTAGATTCCTTACCTTAGAATAGATACCCCAGCAATACCAACCCCGGTGGTGGGTCTGCGAACCAATACAATCCTACACCAGAAAGTCCTGGAGGACCGAACGGCCAAAGAAGCCATCCCTCCGGACTTGACTGTCCAGGCAGTAGTGCCTCGCAAAGGTGTGCAGCGAGGCCCACGTAGCCGCCTGGCAAATGTCCTGCAAAGGGACTCCCCGGCCCAGGGCAGTAGTAGCCGCCGTGGCCCGAGTGGAATGGGCTCTCAGCCCAACAGGAGGCTCCTTCCGAGCCAAAGAGTAGCACGCTTTGATGCACAGAACGACCCACCGAGAGATGGTCCGTTTATGTACCGCCCGTCCCTTCTTCGCACCCACGTAGCCAACAAACAGTTGGTCATCCACCCGGAACTGGCGTGTGCGATCCATATAAAATGAAAGCGCACGTTTTGGGTCCAGACGATGGAGCCGCTCTTCATCCTTTGAAGGATGCGGAGGCGGGAAGAAGGAGGGGAGGGTAATGGACTGCCCGATGTGAAAAGCAGAGACTCCTTTGGGCAGGAAAGAAGGTCTAGTTCTTAGAACCACCTTGTCTGGATGAATGGACAGGAAAGGAGGTTTGACAGAAAGAGCCTGGAGCTCACTCACCCTCCTGGCAGAGGTGATGGCAACCAGGAAGGCCGTCTTTAAAGTCAGGAGACGGAGAGGACAGGAATGAAGTGGCTCAAAGGGAGCGCACATCAAGAAAGTCAGAACCAGGTTCAAGTCCCACTGAGGCATCACGAACGGAACAGGTGGATACATGTGCGTGATGCCCTTCAAGAATCTTGTTACAATAGGGGACTTGAACAAAGAAGGTTGATCAGGCAACCTCAGAAAGGCCGAAAGGGCAGAAAGGTAGCCCTTGATAGTGCCCAGAGCAGAGCCCTGCTGGGCAAGAGAGAGAAGAAAGAGGAGAACCTCGGAAAGAGGGGCAGAGAGGGGGTCCACAGCCTTTGCTGTGCACCATGCCACAAATCTGTTCCACCGGCAGGCGTATACCGACTTTGTGGAGGGACGCCTGGCTGCCAGAATCACATCACAAACTTCAGGAGGCAAGTCAAATGGCCTCAACTGTCGCCGCTCAATCTCCACGCATGGAGGTGGAGACTGGACAGGTTCGGGTGGAGGACCGTCCCCTGCTGCTGCGACAGAAGGTCCTCCCGAAGGGGCAGGCGGATCGAGGGACCGACTGACATGCTGAGTAGCTCGGGATACCAGTACCTTCGAGCCCAGTCCGGAGCCACAAGGATAACTTGGGCCCGGTCGCGCCTGATCTTCTTCAGCACTCTGGGCAGAAGTGGTATAGGCGGAAAGGCGTACAATAGACCGCAACTCCACTCGCGCCGAAAGGCGTCGCCGAGCGAGTGCCGTCTTGGAAACTCCAACGCGCAGAACTGATGACATTGCGCGTTCTCTTCTGTGGCGAATAGATCTAACCAAGGCTCTCCCCATTGCAGAAAGAGGCCTTTCGCCACGTCCGAGTTCAGACGCCATTCGTGATCCACCAAGCACCGACGGCTGAGTTCGTCCGCCCTGGCGTTCAGAGAACCTGCCAGGTGTTGAACCGTCAGAGTCACACCCTGACGTTCCAGCCATTGCCAGAGACGCAGAGCCTCCTGGCAAAGGGTCCACGACCCCACTCCGCCCTGCTTGTTGCAGTACCACATGGCGGTGGTGTTGTCCGTGAACACCTGCACTACACTCCCGTTGACAAAGGGGAGGAATGCCTTCAGTGCTAGGCGAATCGCCCGCAGCTCCAACATGTTGATATGGAGCCGGGACTCCGCCGGAGACCAGATGCCTCTGATCTCCGCCTCTCCCAAGTGGCCTCCCCAGCCCTGGAGGGACGCGTCCGTCACAACTACGTGCTCCGGTTGGGGAAGGGAGAGGGATCTGCCTCTAACCCAATCGCGGTCCGTAAGCCACCACTGCAACTGTCTCGCAGTGCCCTCCGAGATCAGGACATGGCCGGACAGGTTGCCCTGATGCTGGGCCCACTGAAACTTCAGGTCCCACTGCAGAGCCCGCATCCGCCACCGGGCGTGATGCACCAGAAGGATGCAGGAGGCCATCAGCCCCAGCAGCCGCAGCGTCAACC